>NW_027518013.1:321560-643121 GCF_048772815.1 Callospermophilus lateralis | reverse complement strand
CAAACAAGAAACCTCACGCTGTTGCTCTCTCTTCAAATGTAATTTGACTTATCTCTCATTTTTAGTTTTTAAGTAACTGCTTTTACTTCAGTGATTGACTATACTTTGGCTCCAATTGAAGCTCAATGAAACAATAATTCTTAAGATAGTATTTTGTGAATAAAGATGGTTTACGTAGGAATCTTCTGAGTAAATTATTCCTATTTTATTTTATTCCAGAGAACAGCATTTAATCTGATGAAGCCACTCTTACATAAACAAGAATGGGAGTTCTAGGTACTTGTAATCTAGCTGATGGAAATATCTTTTAAACTCCCAACAAAGAAGTGTATTTAGTATGACTGTAGCAAATGTAAAGTGACTTTAGGCTTAATGAAGAATTGTCACTGATTTACAGACTGGTTGGGCATTTCAGCTAGTTTTTCCATATCGGAATAACTAGAGCATGGGAGGACTAAAGGAGAGAACACAACTAAACATGTCACGGAAACAGGAGATCTCAACTACAAAGAAAAATGAAGACCTCTTGTTTATATTGGTTGCTTAAAACATTACATAGCTCTTGAGATACCATATTTCCTACATTAGATTCAAGTGAGTTATGAACTCCCATTTTCACCCCATATACAGATTGCACAATCACATTGTTTACACATCCACATTTTTACAAAATGCCATATTAGTACCTGTTGTATTCTGCTACCTTTTCTAGCCTCTACTATCCCCCCTCTCCTGCCCTCCCATCTTCTCTCTCTATCCCATCTGCTGTAATTTAACCCTTGGGAATTGGAAACCACACTTTAAACTCACTCTCCTCCCCTTGTTCCCTTCTGTCAAATTACTCATCATCTTCTTCTATTTCTCCTCCTCCTCCTCCTCCTTATACCTTTAATTCATTCATCGTACACTCATGCATTGGTTCATTCATTCCTTTCACATATGGTGTTGGGGATCCAATCAGGACCTTTGAAAGTGTGAAGCCAGCACTCTAGTGCTGAGCCAAAACCCCAGCACCTGTCTTTTTGATTTTATGACTGTTTATATGAAATTGAGAATCGCATTCTGCTATGGTTTACTGATATGTGGATTGACCTAGTCCTTGTTTTCTGGGAGACTTTTGGAAAATATACATGAATTATTAGGAGATTGAAATGAAGAAACAAAGAGGAAATTCCCCAGTTTCTTATTCTTAGAGTCCATACTCTGACTCTGCCTACCTACTGTAAAAACTTTTAAACCCTTACTCCCCATTTCTATATCATTGCCAACAAGTGAACATTCACTGCCCTACAACAAACCAGAGAACTCACATTGAACAATGTTTCCCCAGTAGAGACCAAGACACAATACTTATTAAAAAAAATACCCTAGTTATGAGTTAGCAGGTAAAGCTTTATTTGAGTGTTAAATGTGCTCTAATTATGTGTTTGTGTGTTTGTTGATGTGTGTGGTGTGTGGGTGTGTGTGCTTGTGTGTGAAACAAGCACTGAGGTGTAAAATAAATGCAGGATTGCAACGGCCTTCTTAAAAATAAGAAGCAACTTTATCACATTTGAAGCCCAGTGAAGAATCTGCCTGATACTTAACCTACAATTAATTGAAATGTGAAAAATTCAGGCCTCGAAAAACAAAGCCAACATACATACTGAATCTAATCAGTCTGTCTCACCTGTTTTCTAATCACTCCTTTCAATAAACCTAAATTGCCAGCATAAAACATCAGTTGTTCTAAACGAGTGGACGGATGTCAGCTGTCATGGGCTGTGTAAAATACATGGACGATCCGGCACTGATTGTTATCTAGAATGACTTCTGCCTGAACTACTATTGGAGAATTGTTGCTGATATACTGCGGTTCTTATACCAGTAAACTGGAATGAAGGTAATTTCAGGCTGCAAAGGAATAAATTGATTTTACTAACTGGTTTTTGGAAAACACTGCCATGAAAAATTATCAATATGTTCATAAAGGCATCTACATGTCTCTTCACAAGGGTTTTACTTAATGGGGGAGGTGGTGAGGTCTGGATATAACTGAACTGTCCATTAGTAGGTAGAACAATATCATGGGGATCAGAGTGCACATTCCGGTTTGACCTCAATCTAGGTAACATAGATTCATCTCTGTGTAATAGGCCTGCTTCTGAAAAACACAATGTCGAGCTCCAAAAGCAGAACGATACTTTCAGAATACCATGTTATGTTTGTAAATACATAGACAGATAGATATACAGAAATCAAAAATCTGAAAACGGTCTGGAAGTGTACATTTCTATAAGTTACAATGTCAGTAGTGGGGGATTAATAGCAGATCAAGAAGACTGTATCTGCATGAGAAATGGTTCAATTTTTGAAGGAGTTTTTTAAATGAAAATGGACAAAAGATTTAAAGGGTTACAGTAAGTGTTGAGGAGTGACTTGGCAAAAGGAGCACAGAGGTGAGAAAGAATTAAGTAGAGTTCAATAGAACCAGGTATAATTTCTGTACACATGACTCCATGAACAGGAGCAAAGGGGACACTTAAAGAAATCATAGGACTAAAGAGAGATCAGGAGGGTTTGTACTAGTCTAGAAATGCTGACCTGAAAACCAACTAAAGTTTCAACTCCTTCTTTTGAGGAACATTAGCTGTGCCGTGCTTTTCAAAAAGGACTTGTCATAACTGATTGATGCCCATGTTAGCAACTCTTCTGAAATTACGTTGAAAGTAGACTAATGTGAGAGTTTCTCTTTAGAGATAATTCAAATTACTTGCATAGGAAGTGGCAGCAGGTCTGGGGATGTTGTAGCTCAGTGGCAGTGACCTTGCCTAGCTTGGGGCTGGCCTGCCATGGACTTTCACCCCAAACACTTGCAAGAAAAGAAAAGGGAGGGAAGGGAGAGAGAAAGTTGGAAGGGAGGAAGGCAAAGTTGGAGGGATGGATGGAGGTATAAAAGAAGGAAGCAGAAAAGGAGAAAAACCAGGAAGGGGGGAAGGAAGCAAGGAAGGTAGGAAATAGGGAGAGCACAAGGGCAGAAAAAGGACTGAGTCACTCAAACAAAAGGCAAGGGACACAAAGACCAATATAGGCCATAAAAGCTGTTTGAACAGTTTAGTCAGCTTTAGAATCTGAGTGACATCAAACTGAATGTTATTGTGACTGGATGGAATCTTCCTACTAACCCCGCCTTGGCCTGGCCTAAACCAAATCAAGGGGTGGGTGGCAGGGAGAGGAATTCTCTCTGGCTGGAGTGGGAGGGACCTAAACATGTGGCACTTGAGGATGCACTGGGTAGGGAAGGGGACAAGACTCCCCTGATGGGCAGTTGAGACAACAAGGCTCCTGGGAGCCCTTGATCAGGGCTCCCACCGCCATACGCACACCACCCACCATACGCTCAGCCCCTGAAGGGGCTCACAGTGGTCTGCTCCGTTGCCTGGTGCAGGTTGGAGTTCCGGACCAAACACCTGAGTGTCCACAGCCTGTGTTGGCCTGCCTGGGCAGGCTGTGGTTGTGGTGGCAAGAGCCAAAGCTGTCTTGGCGTGATGGAGGAGCCAAGGGCTGCCTCTCAGCCATACTAGTGGGTGGTTCTGGAAGAAGCACCCAGGGTTGTGGCAGCATTGTCCGAAGACATGAAGCCAGGCCATCTTCCTTATGGCTTTCCTTGGGAGTTGATGATGTGTACAGCTCTTGGATTTTTTGCTGTTCTCTCACTTGTCTGGAGAGCTTTTCAGTCGGTTAGTAGCAGGCTTTACGTGGGAAGAGAAAAAAGGCTGGCTCTAAATCTTGCTGGACTTATTGAGGCAAAATGTGGACTTCTTGATAAAGTGAGCCTTGTTGAAAAAGAACATAAAGGCTTAGACTCATCTTTAAAGGATTCCAGGTTTGAGAAGGGTTCAAGGGAAGCACAACAGCTGGAGGCAACCTACGAAAAGCTGCATAGGTCCGAATCCAGCCATGGCGTTGAAATGCTCTTTCTAGAAGAAGAGCTCAAAGCACAGAAGGCTAAACATGGTCAACAGGATGAAACGATGGCGCATCTATCAAGAGGGATACAGTCCCTCCAAGGTGAATCTGAATCCCTCAGATCACAAATAGCTGAAGCCAAAACAAACTGGAGACTCTTTCAAGTGAATGAGGAAGAACTGAAGCTGGCAATCAAAGAGGTTTTGAATGAAGGATCCCTACTTCCGCAAACGCAGAGACCAACAATACAAGGAGAAGCTGAAGCACAGAGGGAACAAGGAGGTGTCCAATATAAAGCAAAAATCATATTAGAGGACTCTAAAGTAGCTGGAGAACAAGTTCTAAGGGACACCGAAAATCACATGGAGTCTCTGAGTGAATGCTTGCTGAAGATGAAGGATAGATCTTCTCCAAGCCTGGGAGCCCAAAGGGATGGTGGTCACCTGGAACTGGGAAAGACGAGTGAACCCGAAATTGGTGCTCACTTGGAGGATGAGTCCAAAGGATCTTTGAGGAACCTGGTTTATGGTGATAAGCTAAAGGCCTCCTTAGAAATCTTGGAAGGAGGAAGAAATCAAAAATGTACTTTCTCATCTGAAGTGGAGAAAACCACGGAAGACCTTACAGAACACCTTAAAAGTCTGCAGACTGAACAGGCATCCTTGCAGTCAGAAAATGCACAGCTACAAAGTGAGAATGAGACCCTACAGAAGAACTTGAAAGTCATGATGGAACGCTATCAAGAAAATACGATGAAACTGCACAGGAAATTAAGAGTGGAGGGAAACTACCGTGTGGAGCAAGAGGAGAAACTTTCCAAAGTCGAAGAAAAGATGAGCCATACAATAAAAGAGCTGGAGACCTACAGAAAGAGAGCCCAATATCTTGAAGAACAATTGCAGAGTACCATTCATTCCTGTCTGGGGAAGATTATTTCCTCTGAGAAAGAAGCACATGCCAGTGAGTTGGCAGCTCGGATTCCTGAAAGAAACCTCAGCTATTTCAGGAAACAAAATGCACGCAACAGACAAAAATTAACTGAGAAGGAGCTGAGATTTGAACTTGTAGGAAAAGATCCCTATGATGCACTGGATGTTTCCAACTCAGCAATGGGCCATCACCAATAGGTCACCCTTCATCTGAAAGGAGACCTCCTCATTTTGAAAAGAGTGGTCCACTCACACTCTCACCTTTCACTCCAGTGGGAGGAGGAAGAGGGTCAAGGGGCCCTGGAGAATCCTCTGGACCATGCGACTAGCAGTAAAGGAAGAGAATCCAGCTGTCATAAGTTCACTGATTTTCAGAGAGCACCTTCTCAGACTGGGCCCCTCTCTCCTCCAGGGGAACAGGCCAGCAGGCTGATGATCCCTCCGCCAGGCCAACCATATTCTTCTGATGCACGTCTTCCTCTACAAAGGCAAGATAGGTTTTACTCAAATTGTGGTAGAGCATCGCGACCAGCAGAACACAGAATTCCTAATATGCCTCCTTTGGACTCTGATGTGCCTGATTCACCTCTCCATGCTGAAAACCAAGCAACTGGCTCTGGCTCTGTGTTGGCACCTTTCCCTCCAGTCAGAGGTGCCTTGTTTCCAGTTGACCCAAGGAGTCAGTTCCTGAGAAGAGGACCTTTTTTTTCCTCCACCTCTCCCAGGAAACTTGTCTGGGAACCTGGAGATTATTTTCCACCTGACCCGCCACCCACTCCATTTACAATGTGATGTGTCTATGCAGGGAGGGGGTTTTCCTCACAATCTTCCCCCAACAGCTGGAATTCAGCCTTCTACACCCCCATTCTGAAAGTACAAGTGAGTTCCCTGAAGGGTTCCTTCCACCTGCAAATGAGCCTGTTACTCAACATCCAGAACCAAACAAGAAACCTCACGCTGTTGCTCTCTCTTCAAATGTAATTTGACTTATCTCTCATTTTTAGTTTTTAAGTAACTGCTTTTACTTCAGTGATTGACTATACTTTGGCTCCAATTGAAGCTCAATGAAACAATAATTCTTAAGATAGTATTTTGTGAATAAAGATGGTTTACGTAGGAATCTTCTGAGTAAATTATTCCTATTTTATTTTATTCCAGAGAACAGCATTTAATCTGATGAAGCCACTCTTACATAAACAAGAATGGGAGTTCTAGGTAATTGTAATCTAGCTGATGGAAATATCTTTTAAACTCCCAACAAAGAAGTGTATTTAGTATGACTGTAGCAAATGTAAAGTGACTTTAGGCTTAATGAAGAATTGTCACTGATTTACAGACTGGTTGGGCATTTCAGCTAGTTTTTCCATATCGGAATAACTAGAGCATGGGAGGACTAAAGGAGAGAACACAACTAAACATGTCACGGAAACAGGAGATCTCAACTACAAAGAAAAATGAAGACCTCTTGTTTATATTGGTTGCTTAAAACATTACATAGCTCTTGAGATACCATATTTCCTACATTAGATTCAAGTGAGTTATGAACTCCCATTTTCACCCCATATACAGATTGCACGATCACATTGTTTACACATCCACATTTTTACAAAATGCCATATTAGTACCTGTTGTATTCTGCTACCTTTTCTAGCCTCTACTATCCCCCCTCTCCTGCCCTCCCATCTACTCTCTCTATCCCATCTGCTGTAATTTAACCCTTGGGAATTGGAAACCACACTTTAAACTCACTCTCCTCCCCTTGTTCCCTTCTGTCAAATTACTCATCATCTTCTTCTATTTCTCCTCCTCCTCCTCCTCCTTATACCTTTAATTCATTCATCGTACACTCATGCATTGGTTCATTCATTCCTTTCACATATGGTGTTGGGGATCCAATCAGGACCTTTGAAAGTGTGAAGCCAGCACTCTAGTGCTGAGCCAAAACCCCAGCACCTGTCTTTTTGATTTTATGACTGTTTATATGAAATTGAGAATCGCATTCTGCTATGGTTTACTGATATGTGGATTGACCTAGTCCTTGTTTTCTGGGAGACTTTTGGAAAATATACATGAATTATTAGGAGATTGAAATGAAGAAACAAAGAGGAAATTCCCTAGTTTCTTATTCTTAGAGTCCATACTCTGACTCTGCCTACCTACTGTAAAAACTTTTAAACCCTTACTCCCCATTTCTATATCATTGCCAACAAGTGAACATTCACTGCCCTACAACAAACCAGAGAACTCACATTGAACAATGTTTCCCCAGTAGAGACCAAGACACAATACTTATTAAAAAAAATACCCTAGTTATGAGTTAGCAGGTAAAGCTTTATTTGAGTGTTAAATGTGCTCTAATTATGTGTTTGTGTGTTTGTTGATGTGTGTGGTGTGTGGGTGTGTGTGCTTGTGTGTGAAACAAGCACTGAGGTGTAAAATAAATGCAGGATTGCAACGGCCTTCTTAAAAATAAGAAGCAACTTTATCACATTTGAAGCCCAGTGAAGAATCTGCCTGATACTTAACCTACAATTAATTGAAATGTGAAAAATTCAGGCCTCGAAAAACAAAGCCAACATACATACTGAATCTAATCAGTCTGTCTCACCTGTTTTCTAATCACTCCTTTCAATAAACCTAAATTGCCAGCATAAAACATCAGTTGTTCTAAACGAGTGGACGGATGTCCCCTGTCATGGGCTGTGTAAAATACATGGACGATCCGGCACTGATTGTTATCTAGAATGACTTCTGCCTGAACTACTATTGGAGAATTGTTGCTGATATACTGCGGTTCTTATACCAGTAAACTGGAATGAAGGTAATTTCAGGCTGCAAAGGAATAAATTGATTTTACTAAGTGGTTTTTGGAAAACACTGCCATGAAAAATTATCAATATGTTCATAAAGGCATCTACATGTCTCTTCACAAGGGTTTTACTTAATGGGGGAGGTGGTGAGGTCTGGATATAACTGAACTGTCCATTAGTAGGTAGAACAATATCATGGGGATCAGAGTGCACATTCCGGTTTGACCTCAATCTAGGTAACATGGATTCATCTCTGTGTAATAGGCCTGCTTCTGAAAAACACAATGTCGAGCTCCAAAAGCAGAACGATACTTTCAGAATACCATGTTATGTTTGTAAATACATATACAGATAGATATACAGAAATCAAAAATCTGAAAACGGTCTGGAAGTGTACATTTCTATAACTTACAATGTCAGTAGTGGGGGATTAATAGCAGATCAAGAAGACTGTATCTGCATGAGAAATGGTTCAATTTTTGAAGGAGTTTTTTAAATGAAAATGGACAAAAGATTTAAAGGGTTACAGTAAGTGTTGAGGAGTGACTTGGCAAAAGGAGCACAGAGGTGAGAAAGAATTAAGTAGAGTTCAATAGAACCAGGTATAATTTCTGTACACATGACTCCATGAACAGGAGCAAAGGGGACACTTAAAGAAATCATAGGACTAAAGAGAGATCAGGAGGGTTTGTACTAGTCTAGAAATGCTGACCTGAAAACCAACTAAAGTTTCAACTCCTTCTTTTGAGGAACATTAGTTGTGCCGTGCTTTTCAAAAAGGACTTGTCATAACTGATTGATGCCCATGTTAGCAACTCTTCTGAAATTACGTTGAAAGTAGACTAATGTGAGAGTTTCTCTTTAGAGATAATTCAAATTACTTGCATAGGAAGTGGCAGCAGGTCTGGGGATGTTGTAGCTCAGTGGCAGTGACCTTGCCTAGCTTGGGGCTGGCCTGCCATGGACTTTCACCCCAAACACTTGCAAGAAAAGAAAAGGGAGGGAAGGGAGAGAGAAAGTTGGAAGGGAGGAAGGCAAAGTTGGAGGGATGGATGGAGGTATAAAAGAAGGAAGCAGAAAAGGAGAAAAACCAGGAAGGGGGGAAGGAAGCAAGGAAGGTAGGAAATAGGGAGAGCACAAGGGCAGAAAAAGGACTGAGTCACTCAAACAAAAGGCAAGGGACACAAAGACCAATATAGGCCATAAAAGCTGTTTGAACAGTTTAGTCAGCTTTAGAATCTGAGTGACATCAAACTGAATGTTATTGTGACTGGATGGAATCTTCCTACTAACCCCGCCTTGGCCTGGCCTAAACCAAATCAAGGGGTGGGTGGCAGGGAGAGGAATTCTCTCTGGCTGGAGTGGGAGGGACCTAAACATGTGGCACTTGAGGATGCACTGGGTAGGGAAGGGGACAAGACTCCCCTGATGGGCAGTTGAGACAACAAGGCTCCTGGGAGCCCTTGATCAGGGCTCCCACCGCCATACGCACACCACCCACCATACGCTCAGCCCCTGAAGGGGCTCACAGTGGTCTGCTCCGTTGCCTGGTGCAGGTTGGAGTTCCGGACCAAACACCTGAGTGTCCACAGCCTGTGTTGGCCTGCCTGGGCAGGCTGTGGTTGTGGTGGCAAGAGCCAAAGCTGTCTTGGCGTGACGGAGGAGCCAAGGGCTGCCTCTCAGCCATACTGGTGGGTGGTTCTGGAAGAAGCACCCAGGGTTGTGGCAGCATTGTCCGAAGACATGAAGCCAGGCCATCTTCCTTATGGCTTTCCTTGGGAGTTGATGATGTGTACAGCTCTTGGATTTTTTGCTGTTCTCTCACTTGTCTGGAGAGCTTTTCAGTCGGTTAGTAGCAGGCTTTACGTGGGAAGAGAAAAAAGGCTGGCTCTAAATCTTGCTGGACTTATTGAGGCAAAATGTGGACTTCTTGATAAAGTGAGCCTTGTTGAAAAAGAACATAAAGGCTTAGACTCATCTTTAAAGGATTCCAGGTTTGAGAAGGGTTCAAGGGAAGCACAACAGCTGGAGGCAACCTACGAAAAGCTGCATAGGTCCGAATCCAGCCATGGCGTTGAAATGCTCTTTCTAGAAGAAGAGCCCAAAGCACAGAAGGCTAAATATGGTCAACAGGATGAAACGATGGCGCATCTATCAAGAGGGATACAGTCCCTCCAAGGTGAATCTGAATCCCTCAGATCACAAATAGCTGAAGCCAAAACAAACTGGAGACTCTTTCAAGTGAATGAGGAAGAACTGAAACTGGCAATCAAAGAGGTTTTGAATGAAGGATCCCTACTTCCGCAAACGCAGAGACCAACAATACAAGGAGAAGCTGAAGCACAGAGGGAACAAGGAGGTGTCCAATATAAAGCAAAAATCATATTAGAGGACTCTAAAGTAGCTGGAGAACAAGTTCTAAGGGACACTGAAAATCACATGGAGTCTCTGAGTGAATGCTTGCTGAAGATCAAGGATAGATCTTCTCCAAGCCTGGGAGCCCAAAGGGATGGTGGTCACCTGGAACTGGGAAAGACGAGTGAACCCGAAATTGGTGCTCACTTGGAGGATGAGTCCAAAGGATCTTTGAGGAACCTGGTTTATGGTGATAAGCTAAAGGCCTCCTTAGAAATCTTGGAAGGAGGAAGAAATCAAAAATGTACTTTCTCATCTGAAGTGGAGAAAACCACGGAAGACCTTACAGAACACCTTAAAAGTCTGCAGACTGAACAGGCATCCTTGCAGTCAGAAAATGCACAGCTACAAAGTGAGAATGAGACCCTACAGAAGAACTTGAAAGTCATGATGGAACGCTATCAAGAAAATACGATGAAACTGCACAGGAAATTAAGAGTGGAGGAAAACTACCGTGTGGAGCAAGAGGAGAAACTTTCCAAAGTCGAAGAAAAGATGAGCCATACAATAAAAGAGCTGGAGACCTACAGAAAGAGAGCCCAATATCTTGAAGAACAATTGCAGAGTACCATTCATTCCTGTCTGGGGAAGATTATTTCCTCTGAGAAAGAAGCACATGCCAGTGAGTTGGCAGCTCGGATTCCTGAAAGAAACCTCAGCTATTTCAGGAAACAAAATGCACGCAACAGACAAAAATTAACTGAGAAGGAGCTGAGATTTTAACTTGTAGGAAAAGATCCCTATGATGCACTGAATGTTTCCAACTCAGCAATGGGCCATCACCAATAGGTCACCCTTCATCTGAAAGGAGACCTCCTCATTTTGAAAAGAGTGGTCCACTCACACTCTCACCTTTCACTCCAGTGGGAGGAGGAAGAGGGTCAAGGGGCCCTGGAGAATCCTCTGGACCATGCGACTAGCAGTAAAGGAAGAGAATCCAGCTGTCATAAGTTCACTGATTTTCAGAGAGCACCTTCTCAGACTGGGCCCCTCTCTCCTCCAGGGGAACAGGCCAGCAGGCTGATGATCCCTCCGCCAGGCCAACCATATTCTTCTGATGCACGTCTTCCTCTACAAAGGCAAGATAGGTTTTACTCACATTGTGGTAGAGCATCGCGACCAGCAGAACACAGAATTCCTAATATGCCTCCTTTGGACTCTGATGTGCCTGATTCACCTCTCCATGCTGAAAAACAAGCAACTGGCTCTGGCTCTGTGTTGGCACCTTTCCCTCCAGTCAGAGGTGCCTTGTTTCCAGTTGACCCAAGGAGTCAGTTCCTGAGAAGAGGACCTTTTTTTTTCCTCCACCTCTCCCAGGAAACTTGTCTGGGAACCTGGAGATTATTTTCCACCTGACCCGCCACCCACTCCATTTCCAATGTGATGTGTCTATGCAGGGAGGGGGTTTTCCTCACAATCTTCCCCCAACAGCTGGAATTCAGCCCTCTACACCCCCATTCTGAAAGTACAAGTGAGTTCCCTGAAGGGTTCCTTCCACCTGCAAATGAGCCTGTTACTCAACATCCAGAACCAAACAAGAAACCTCACGCTGTTGCTCTCTCTTCAAATGTAATTTGACTTATCTCTCATTTTTAGTTTTTAAGTAACTGCTTTTACTTCAGTGATTGACTATACTTTGGCTCCAATTGAAGCTCAATGAAACAATAATTCTTAAGATACTATTTTGTGAATAAAGATGGTTTACGTAGGAATCTTCTGAGTAAATTATTCCTATTTTATTTTATTCCAGAGAACAGCATTTAATCTGATGAAGCCACTCTTACATAAACAAGAATGGGAGTTCTAGGTACTTGTAATCTAGCTGATGGAAATATCTTTTAAACTCCCAACAAAGAAGTGTATTTAGTATGACTGTAGCAAATGTAAAGTGACTTTAGGCTTAATGAAGAATTGTCACTGATTTACAGACTGGTTGGGCATT
This sequence comes from Callospermophilus lateralis, assembly GCF_048772815.1. Classification (NCBI taxonomy): domain Eukaryota; kingdom Metazoa; phylum Chordata; class Mammalia; order Rodentia; family Sciuridae; genus Callospermophilus; species Callospermophilus lateralis. The sequence goes on along the minus strand of NW_027518013.1, from coordinate 631,077 downwards.
TCAGCTAGTTTTTCCATATCGGAATAACTAGAGCATGGGAGGACTAAAGGAGAGAACACAACTAAACATGTCACGGAAACAGGAGATCTCAACTACAAAGAAAAATGAAGACCTCTTGTTTATATTGGTTGCTTAAAACATTACATAGCTCTTGAGATACCATATTTCCTACATTAGATTCAAGTGAGTTATGAACTCCCATTTTCACCCCATATACAGATTGCACGATCACATTGTTTACACATCCACATTTTTACAAAATGCCATATTAGTACCTGTTGTATTCTGCTACCTTTTCTAGCCTCTACTATCCCCCCTCTCCTGCCCTCCCATCTTCTCTCTCTATCCCATCTGCTGTAATTTAACCCTTGGGAATTGGAAACCACACTTTAAACTCACTCTCCTCCCCTTGTTCCCTTCTGTCAAATTACTCATCATCTTCTTCTATTTCTCCTCCTCCTCCTCCTCCTTATACCTTTAATTCATTCATCGTACACTCATGCATTGGTTCATTCATTCCTTTCACATATGGTGTTGGGGATCCAATCAGGACCTTTGAAAGTGTGAAGCCAGCACTCTAGTGCTGAGCCAAAACCCCAGCACCTGTCTTTTTGATTTTATGACTGTTTATATGAAATTGAGAATCGCATTCTGCTATGGTTTACTGATATGTGGATTGACCTAGTCCTTGTTTTCTGGGAGACTTTTGGAAAATATACATGAATTATTAGGAGATTGAAATGAAGAAACAAAGAGGAAATTCCCCAGTTTCTTATTCTTAGAGTCCATACTCTGACTCTGCCTACCTACTGTAAAAACTTTTAAACCCTTACTCCCCATTTCTATATCATTGCCAACAAGTGAACATTCACTGCCCTACAACAAACCAGAGAACTCACATTGAACAATGTTTCCCCAGTAGAGACCAAGACACAATACTTATTAAAAAAAAATACCCTAGTTATGAGTTAGCAGGTAAAGCTTTATTTGAGTGATAAATGTGCTCTAATTATGTGTTTGTGTGTTTGTTGATGTGTGTGGTGTGTGGGTGTGTGTGCTTGTGTGTGAAACAAGCACTGAGGTGTAAAATAAATGCAGGATTGCAACGGCCTTCTTAAAAATAAGAAGCAACTTTATCACATTTGAAGCCCAGTGAAGAATCTGCCTGATACTTAACCTACAATTAATTGAAATGTGAAAAATTCAGGCCTCGAAAAACAAAGCCAACATACATACTGAATCTAATCAGTCTGTCTCACCTGTTTTCTAATCACTCCTTTCAATAAACCTAAATTGCCAGCATAAAACATCAGTTGTTCTAAACGAGTGGACGGATGTCCCCTGTCATGGGCTGTGTAAAATACATGGACGATCCGGCACTGATTGTTATCTAGAATGACTTCTGCCTGAACTACTATTGGAGAATTGTTGCTGATATACTGCGGTTCTTATACCAGTAAACTGGAATGAAGGTAATTTCAGGCTGCAAAGGAATAAATTGATTTTACTAACTGGTTTTTGGAAAACACTGCCATGAAAAATTATCAATATGTTCATAAAGGCATCTACATGTCTCTTCACAAGGGTTTTACTTAATGGGGGAGGTGGTGAGGTCTGGATATAACTGAACTGTCCATTAGTAGGTAGAACAATATCATGGGGATCAGAGTGCACATTCCGGTTTGACCTCAATCTAGGTAACATGGATTCATCTCTGTGTAATAGGCCTGCTTCTGAAAAACACAATGTCGAGCTCCAAAAGCAGAATGATACTTTCAGAATACCATGTTATGTTTGTAAATACATAGACAGATAGATATACAGAAATCAAAAATCTGAAAACGGTCTGGAAGTGTACATTTCTATAACTTACAATGTCAGTAGTGGGGGATTAATAGCAGATCAAGAAGACTGTATCTGCATGAGAAATGGTTCAATTTTTGAAGGAGTTTTTTAAATGAAAATGGACAAAAGATTTAAAGGGTTACAGTAAGTGTTGAGGAGTGACTTGGCAAAAGGAGCACAGAGGTGAGAAAGAATTAAGTAGAGTTCAATAGAACCAGGTATAATTTCTGTACACATGACTCCATGAACAGGAGCAAAGGGGACACTTAAAGAAATCATAGGACTAAAGAGAGATCAGGAGGGTTTGTACTAGTCTAGAAATGCTGACCTGAAAACCAACTAAAGTTTCAACTCCTTCTTTTGAGGAACATTAGCTGTGCCGTGCTTTTCAAAAAGGACTTGTCATAACTGATTGATGCCCATGTTAGCAACTCTTCTGAAATTACGTTGAAAGTAGACTAATGTGAGAGTTTCTCTTTAGAGATAATTCAAATTACTTGCATAGGAAGTGGCAGCAGGTCTGGGGATGTTGTAGCTCAGTGGCAGTGACCTTGCCTAGCTTGGGGCTGGCCTGCCATGGACTTTCACCCCAAACACTTGCAAGAAAAGAAAAGGGAGGGAAGGGAGAGAGAAAGTTGGAAGGGAGGAAGGCAAAGTTGGAGGGATGGATGGAGGTATAAAAGAAGGAAGCAGAAAAGGAGAAAAACCAGGAAGGGGGGAAGGAAGCAAGGAAGGTAGGAAATAGGGAGAGCACAAGGGCAGAAAAAGGACTGAGTCACTCAAACAAAAGGCAAGGGACACAAAGACCAATATAGGCCATAAAAGCTGTTTGAACAGTTTAGTCAGCTTTAGAATCTGAGTGACATCAAACTGAATGTTATTGTGACTGGATGGAATCTTCCTACTAACCCCGCCTTGGCCTGGCCTAAACCAAATCAAGGGGTGGGTGGCAGGGAGAGGAATTCTCTCTGGCTGGAGTGGGAGGGACCTAAACATGTGGCACTTGAGGATGCACTGGGTAGGGAAGGGGACAAGACTCCCCTGATGGGCAGTTGAGACAACAAGGCTCCTGGGAGCCCTTGATCAGGGCTCCCACCGCCATACGCACACCACCCACCATACGCTCAGCCCCTGAAGGGGCTCACAGTGGTCTGCTCCGTTGCCTGGTGCAGGTTGGAGTTCCGGACCAAACACCTGAGTGTCCACAGCCTGTGTTGGCCTGCCTGGGCAGGCTGTGGTTGTGGTGGCAAGAGCCAAAGCTGTCTTGGCGTGACGGAGGAGCCAAGGGCTGCCTCTCAGCCATACTGGTGGGTGGTTCTGGAAGAAGCACCCAGGGTTGTGGCAGCATTGTCCGAAGACATGAAGCCAGGCCATCTTCCTTATGGCTTTCCTTGGGAGTTGATGATGTGTACAGCTCTTGGATTTTTTGCTGTTCTCTCACTTGTCTGGAGAGCTTTTCAGTCCGTTAGTAGCAGGCTTTACGTGGGAAGAGAAAAAAGGCTGGCTCTAAATCTTGCTGGACTTATTGAGGCAAAATGTGGACTTCTTGATAAAGTGAGCCTTGTTGAAAAAGAACATAAAGGCTTAGACTCATCTTTAAAGGATTCCAGGTTTGAGAAGGGTTCAAGGGAAGCACAACAGCTGGAGGCAACCTACGAAAAGCTGCATAGGTCCGAATCCAGCCATGGCGTTGAAATGCTCTTTCTAGAAGAAGAGCTCAAAGCACAGAAGGCTAAACATGGTCAACAGGATGAAACGATGGCGCATCTATCAAGAGGGATACAGTCCCTCCAAGGTGAATCTGAATCCCTCAGATCACAAATAGCTGAAGCCAAAACAAACTGGAGACTCTTTCAAGTGAATGAGGAACAACTGAAGCTGGCAATCAAAGAGGTTTTGAATGAAGGATCCCTACTTCCGCAAACGCAGAGACCAACAATACAAGGAGAAGCTGAAGCACAGAGGGAACAAGGAGGTGTCCAATATAAAGCAAAAATCATATTAGAGGACTCTAAAGTAGCTGGAGAACAAGTTCTAAGGGACACCGAAAATCACATGGAGTCTCTGAGTGAATGCTTGCTGAAGATCAAGGATAGATCTTCTCCAAGCCTGGGAGCCCAAAGGGATGGTGGTCACCTGGAACTGGGAAAGACGAGTGAACCCGAAATTGGTGCTCACTTGGAGGATGAGTCCAAAGGAGCTTTGAGGAACCTGGTTTATGGTGATAAGCTAAAGGCCTCCTTAGAAATCTTGGAAGGAGGAAGAAATCAAAAATGTACTTTCTCATCTGAAGTGGAGAAAACCACGGAAGACCTTACAGAACACCTTAAAAGTCTGCAGACTGAACAGGCATCCTTGCAGTCAGAAAATGCACAGCTACAAAGTGAGAATGAGACCCTACAGAAGAACTTGAAAGTCATGATGGAACGCTATCAAGAAAATACGATGAAACTGCACAGGAAATTAAGAGTGGAGGAAAACTACCGTGTGGAGCAAGAGGAGGAACTTTCCAAAGTCGAAGAAAAGATGAGACATACAATAAAAGAGCTGGAGACCTACAGAAAGAGAGCCCAATATCTTGAAGAACAATTGCAGAGTACCATTCATTCCTGTCTGGGGAAGATTATTTCCTCTGAGAAAGAAGCACATGCCAGTGAGTTGGCAGCTCGGATTCCTGAAAGAAACCTCAGCTATTTCAGGAAACAAAATGCACGCAACAGACAAAAATTAACTGAGAAGGAGCTGAGATTTGAACTTGTAGGAAAAGATCCCTATGATGCACTGGATGTTTCCAACTCAGCAATGGGTCATCACCAATAGGTCACCCTTCATCTGAAAGGAGACCTCCTCATTTTGAAAAGAGTGGTCCACTCACACTCTCACCTTTCACTCCAGTGGGAGGAGGAAGAGGGTCAAGGGGCCCTGGAGAATCCTCTGGACCATGCGACTAGCAGTAAAGGAAGAGAATCCAGCTGTCATAAGTTCACTGATTTTCAGAGAGCACCTTCTCAGACTGGGCCCCTCTCTCCTCCAGGGGAACAGGCCAGCAGGCTGATGATCCCTCCGCCAGGCCAACCATATTCTTCTGATGCACGTCTTCCTCTACAAAGGCAAGATAGGTTTTACTCAAATTGTGGTAGAGCATCGCGACCAGCAGAACACAGAATTCCTAATATGCCTCCTTTGGACTCTGATGTGCCTGATTCACCTCTCCATGCTGAAAACCAAGCAACTGGCTCTGGCTCTGTGTTGGCACCTTTCCCTCCAGTCAGAGGTGCCTTGTTTCCAGTTGACCCAAGGAGTCAGTTCCTGAGAAGAGGACCTTTTTTTTCCTCCACCTCTCCCAGGAAACTTGTCTGGGAACCTGGAGATTATTTTCCACCTGACCCGCCACCCACTCCATTTCCAATGTGATGTGTCTATGCAGGGAGGGGGTTTTCCTCACAATCTTCCCCCAACAGCTGGAATTCAGCCCTCTACACCCCCATTCTGAAAGTACAAGTGAGTTCCCTGAAGGGTTCCTTCCACCTGCAAATGAGCCTGTTACTCAACATCCAGAACCAAACAAGAAACCTCACGCTGTTGCTCTCTCTTCAAATGTAATTTGACTTATCTCTCATTTTTAGTTTTTAAGTAACTGCTTTTACTTCAGTGATTGACTATACTTTGGCTCCAATTGAAGCTCAATGAAACAATAATTCTTAAGATAGTATTTTGTGAATAAAGATGGTTTACGTAGGAATCTTCTGAGTAAATTATTCCTATTTTATTTTATTCCAGAGAACAGCATTTAATCTGATGAAGCCACTCTTACATAAACAAGAATGGGAGTTCTAGGTACTTGTAATCTAGCTGATGGAAATATCTTTTAAACTCCCAACAAAGAAGTGTATTTAGTATGACTGTAGCAAATGTAAAGTGACTTTAGGCTTAATGAAGAATTGTCACTGATTTACAGACTGGTTGGGCATTTCAGCTAGTTTTTCCATATCGGAATAACTAGAGCATGGGAGGACTAAAGGAGAGAACACAACTAAACATGTCACGGAAACAGGAGATCTCAACTACAAAGAAAAATGAAGACCTCTTGTTTATATTGGTTGCTTAAAACATTACATAGCTCTTGAGATACCATATTTCCTACATTAGATTCAAGTGAGTTATGAACTCCCATTTTCACCCCATATACAGATTGCACAATCACATTGTTTACACATCCACATTTTTACAAAATGCCATATTAGTACCTGTTGTATTCTGCTACCTTTTCTAGCCTCTACTATCCCCCCTCTCCTGCCCTCCCATCTTCTCTCTCTATCCCATCTGCTGTAATTTAACCCTTGGGAATTGGAAACCACACTTTAAACTCACTCTCCTCCCCTTGTTCCCTTCTGTCAAATTACTCATCATCTTCTTCTATTTCTCCTCCTCCTCCTCCTCCTTATACCTTTAATTAATTCATCGTACACTCATGCATTGGTTCATTCATTCCTTTCACATATGGTGTTGGGGATCCAATCAGGACCTTTGAAAGTGTGAAGCCAGCACTCTAGTGCTGAGCCAAAACCCCAGCACCTGTCTTTTTGATTTTATGACTGTTTATATGAAATTGAGAATCGCATTCTGCTATGGTTTACTGATATGTGGATTGACCTAGTCCTTGTTTTCTGGGAGACTTTTGGAAAATATACATGAATTATTAGGAGATTGAAATGAAGAAACAAAGAGGAAATTCCCCAGTTTCTTATTCTTAGAGTCCATACTCTGACTCTGCCTACCTACTGTAAAAACTTTTAAACCCTTACTCCCCATTTCTATATCATTGCCAACAAGTGAACATTCACTGCCCTACAACAAACCAGAGAACTCACATTGAACAATGTTTCCCCAGTAGAGACCAAGACACAATACTTATTAAAAAAAATACCCTAGTTATGAGTTAGCAGGTAAAGCTTTATTTGAGTGTTAAATGTGCTCTAATTATGTGTTTGTGTGTTTGTTGATGTGTGTGGTGTGTGGGTGTGTGTGCTTGTGTGTGAAACAAGCACTGAGGTGTAAAATAAATGCAGGATTGCAACGGCCTTCTTAAAAATAAGAAGCAACTTTATCACATTTGAAGCCCAGTGAAGAATCTGCCTGATACTTAACCTACAATTAATTGAAATGTGAAAAATTCAGGCCTCGAAAAACAAAGCCAACATACATACTGAATCTAATCAGTCTGTCTCACCTGTTTTCTAATCACTCCTTTCAATAAACCTAAATTGCCAGCATAAAACATCAGTTGTTCTAAACGAGTGGACGGATGTCCCCTGTCATGGGCTGTGTAAAATACATGGACGATCCGGCACTGATTGTTATCTAGAATGACTTCTGCCTGAACTACTATTGGAGAATTGTTGCTGATATACTGCGGTTCTTATACCAGTAAACTGGAATGAAGGTTATTTCAGGCTGCAAAGGAATAAATTGATTTTACTAACTGGTTTTTGGAAAACACTGCCATGAAAAATTATCAATATGTTCATAAAGGCATCTACATGTCTCTTCACAAGGGTTTTACTTAATGGGGGAGGTGGTGAGGTCTGGATATAACTGAACTGTCCATTAGTAGGTAGAACAATATCATGGGGATCAGAGTGCACATTCCGGTTTGACCTCAATCTAGGTAACATGGATTCATCTCTGTGTAATAGGCCTGCTTCTGAAAAACACAATGTCGAGCTCCAAAAGCAGAACGATACTTTCAGAATACCATGTTATGTTTGTAAATACATAGACAGATAGATATACAGAAATCAAAAATCTGAAAACGGTCTGGAAGTGTACATTTCTATAACTTACAATGTCAGTAGTGGGGGATTAATAGCAGATCAAGAAGACTGTATCTGCATGAGAAATGGTTCAATTTTTGAAGGAGTTTTTTAAATGAAAATGGACAAAAGATTTAAAGGGTTACAGTAAGTGTTGAGGAGTGACTTGGCAAAAGGAGCACAGAGGTGAGAAAGAATTAAGTAGAGTTCAATAGAACCAGGTATAATTTCTGTACACATGACTCCATGAACAGGAGCAAAGGGGACACTTAAAGAAATCATAGGACTAAAGAGAGATCAGGAGGGTTTGTACTAGTCTAGAAATGCTGACCTGAAAACCAACTAAAGTTTCAACTCCTTCTTTTGAGGAACATTAGCTGTGCCGTGCTTTTCAAAAAGGACTTGTCATAACTGATTGATGCCCATGTTAGCAACTCTTCTGAAATTACGTTGAAAGTAGACTAATGTGAGAGTTTCTCTTTAGAGATAATTCAAATTACTTGCATAGGAAGTGGCAGCAGGTCTGGGGATGTTGTAGCTCAGTGGCAGTGACCTTGCCTAGCTTGGGGCTGGCCTGCCATGGACTTTCACCCCAAACACTTGCAAGAAAAGAAAAGGGAGGGAAGGGAGAGAGAAAGTTGGAAGGGAGGAAGGCAAAGTTGGAGGGATGGATGGAGGTATAAAAGAAGGAAGCAGAAAAGGAGAAAAACCAGGAAGGGGGGAAGGAAGCAAGGAAGGTAGGAAATAGGGAGAGCACAAGGGCAGAAAAAGGACTGAGTCACTCAAACAAAAGGCAAGGGACACAAAGACCAATATAGGCCATAAAAGCTGTTTGAACAGTTTAGTCAGCTTTAGAATCTGAGTGACATCAAACTGAATGTTATTGTGACTGGATGGAATCTTCCTACTAACCCCGCCTTGGCCTGGCCTAAACCAAATCAAGGGGTGGGTGGCAGGGAGAGGAATTCTCTCTGGCTGGAGTGGGAGGGACCTAAACATGTGGCACTTGAGGATGCACTGGGTAGGGAAGGGGACAAGACCCCCCTGATGGGCAGTTGAGACAACAAGGCTCCTGGGAGCCCTTGATCAGGGCTCCCACCGCCATACGCACACCACCCACCATACGCTCAGCCCCTGAAGGGGCTCACAGTGGTCTGCTCCGTTGCCTGGTGCAGGTTGGAGTTCCGGACCAAACACCTGAGTGTCCACAGCCTGTGTTGGCCTGCCTGGGCAGGCTGTGGTTGTGGTGGCAAGAGCCAAAGCTGTCTTGGCGTGATGGAGGAGCCAAGGGCTGCCTCTCAGCCATACTAGTGGGTGGTTCTGGAAGAAGCACCCAGGGTTGTGGCAGCATTGTCCGAAGACATGAAGCCAGGCCATCTTCCTTATGGCTTTCCTTGGGAGTTGATGATGTGTACAGCTCTTGGATTTTTTGCTGTTCTCTCACTTGTCTGGAGAGCTTTTCAGTCGGTTAGTAGCAGGCTTTACGTGGGAAGAGAAAAAAGGCTGGCTCTAAATCTTGCTGGACTTATTGAGGCAAAATGTGGACTTCTTGATAAAGTGAGCCTTGTTGAAAAAGAACATAAAGGCTTAGACTCATCTTTAAAGGATTCCAGGTTTGAGAAGGGTTCAAGGGAAGCACAACAGCTGGAGGCAACCTACGAAAAGCTGCATAGGTCTGAATCCAGCCATGGCGTTGAAATGCTCTTTCTAGATGAAGAGCTCAAAGCACAGAAGGCTAAACATGGTCAACAGGATGAAACGATGGCGCATCTATCAAGAGGGATACAGTCCCTCCAAGGTGAATCTGAATCCCTCAGATCACAAATAGCTGAAGCCAAAACAAACTGGAGACTCTTTCAAGTGAATGAGGAACAACTGAAGCTGGCAATCAAAGAGGTTTTGAATGAAGGATCCCTACTTCCGCAAACGCAGAGACCAACAATACAAGGAGAAGCTGAAGCACAGAGGGAACAAGGAGGTGTCCAATATAAAGCAAAAATCATATTAGAGGACTCTAAAGTAGCTGGAGAACAAGTTCTAAGGGACACCGAAAATCACATGGAGTCTCTGAGTGAATGCTTGCTGAAGATCAAGGATAGATCTTCTCCAAGCCTGGGAGCCCAAAGGGATGGTGGTCACCTGGAACTGGGAAAGACGAGTGAACCCGAAATTGGTGCTCACTTGGAGGATGAGTCCAAAGGAGCTTTGAGGAACCTGGTTTATGGTGATAAGCTAAAGGCCTCCTTAGAAATCTTGGAAGGAGGAAGAAATCAAAAATGTACTTTCTCATCTGAAGTGGAGAAAACCACGGAAGACCTTACAGAACACCTTAAAAGTCTGCAGACTGAACAGGCATCCTTGCAGTCAGAAAATGCACAGCTACAAAGTGAGAATGAGACCCTACAGAAGAACTTGAAAGTCATGATGGAACGCTATCAAGAAAATACGATGAAACTGCACAGGAAATTAAGAGTGGAGGAAAACTACCGTGTGGAGCAAGAGGAGAAACTTTCCAAAGTCGAAGAAAAGATGAGCCATACAATAAAAGAGCTGGAGACCTACAGAAAGAGAGCCCAATATCTTGAAGAACAATTGCAGAGTACCATTCATTCCTGTCTGGGGAAGATTATTTCCTCTGAGAAAGAAGCACATGCCAGTGAGTTGGCAGCTCGGATTCCTGAAAGAAACCTCAGCTATTTCAGGAAACAAAATGCACGCAACAGACAAAAATTAACTGAGAAGGAGCTGAGATTTGAACTTGTAGGAAAAGATCCCTATGATGCACTGGATGTTTCCAACTCAGCAATGGGCCATCACCAATAGGTCACCCTTCATCTGAAAAAAGACCTCCTCATTTTGAAAAGAGTGGTCCACTCACACTCTCACCTTTCACTCCAGTGGGAGGAGGAAGAGGGTCAAGGGGCCCTGGAGAATCCTCTGGACCATGCGACTAGCAGTAAAGGAAGAGAATCCAGCTGTCATAAGTTCACTGATTTTCAGAGAGCACCTTCTCAGACTGGGCCCCTCTCTCCTCCAGGGGAACAGGCCAGCAGGCTGATGATCCCTCCGCCAGGCCAACCATATTCTTCTGATGCACGTCTTCCTCTACAAAGGCAAGATAGGTTTTACTCACATTGTGGTAGAGCATCGCGACCAGCAGAACACAGAATTCCTAATATGCCTCCTTTGGACTCTGATGTGCCTGATTCACCTCTCCATGCTGAAAACCAAGCAACTGGCTCTGGCTCTGTGTTGGCACCTTTCCCTCCAGTCAGAGGTGCCTTGTTTCCAGTTGACCCAAGGAGTCAGTTCCTGAGAAGAGGACCTTTTTTTTCCTCCACCTCTCCCAGGAAACTTGTCTGGGAACCTGGAGATTATTTTCCACCTGACCCGCCACCCACTCCATTTCCAATGTGATGTGTCTATGCAGGGAGGGGGTTTTCCTCACAATCTTCCCCCAACAGCTGGAATTCAGCCCTCTACACCCCCATTCTGAAAGTACAAGTGAGTTCCCTGAAGGGTTCCTTCCACCTGCAAATGAGCCTGTTACTCAACATCCAGAACCAAACAAGAAACCTCACGCTGTTGCTCTCTCTTCAAATGTAATTTGACTTATCTCTCATTTTTAGTTTTTAAGTAACTGCTTTTACTTCAGTGATTGACTATACTTTGGCTCCAATTGAAGCTCAATGAAACAATAATTCTTAAGATAGTATTTTGTGAATAAAGATGGTTTACGTAGGAATCTTCTGAGTAAATTATTCCTATTTTATTTTATTCCAGAGAACAGCATTTAATCTGATGAAGCCACTCTTACATAAACAAGAATGGGAGTTCTAGGTACTTGTAATCTAGCTGATGGAAATATCTTTTAAACTCCCAACAAAGAAGTGTATTTAGTATGACTGTAGCAAATGTAAAGTGACTTTAGGCTTAATGAAGAATTGTCACTGATTTACAGACTGGTTGGGCATTTCAGCTAGTTTTTCCATATCGGAATAACTAGAGCATGGGAGGACTAAAGGAGAGAACACAACTAAACATGTCACGGAAACAGGAGATCTCAACTACAAAGAAAAATGAAGACCTCTTGTTTATATTGGTTGCTTAAAACATTACATAGCTCTTGAGATACCATATTTCCTACATTAGATTCAAGTGAGTTATGAACTCCCATTTTCACCCCATATACAGATTGCACGATCACATTGTTTACACATCCACATTTTTACAAAATGCCATATTAGTACCTGTTGTATTCTGCTACCTTTTCTAGCCTCTACTATCCCCCCTCTCCTGCCCTCCCATCTTCTCTCTCTATCCCATCTGCTGTAATTTAACCCTTGGGAATTGGAAACCACACTTTAAACTCACTCTCCTCCCCTTGTTCCCTTCTGTCAAATTACTCATCATCTTCTTCTATTTCTCCTCCTCCTCCTCCTCCTTATACCTTTAATTCATTCATCGTACACTCATGCATTGGTTCATTCATTCCTTTCACATATGGTGTTGGGGATCCAATCAGGACCTTTGAAAGTGTGAAGCCAGCACTCTAGTGCTGAGCCAAAACCCCAGCACCTGTCTTTTTGATTTTATGACTGTTTATATGAAATTGAGAATCGCATTCTGCTATGGTTTACTGATATGTGGATTGACCTAGTCCTTGTTTTCTGGGAGACTTTTGGAAAATATACATGAATTATTAGGAGATTGAAATGAAGAAACAAAGAGGAAATTCCCCAGTTTCTTATTCTTAGAGTCCATACTCTGACTCTGCCTACCTACTGTAAAAACTTTTAAACCCTTACTCCCCATTTCTATATCATTGCCAACAAGTGAACATTCACTGCCCTACAACAAACCAGAGAACTCACATTGAACAATGTTTCCCCAGTAGAGACCAAGACACAATACTTATTAAAAAAAATACCCTAGTTATGAGTTAGCAGGTAAAGCTTTATTTGAGTGTTAAATGTGCTCTAATTATGTGTTTGTGTGTTTGTTGATGTGTGTGGTGTGTGGGTGTGTGTGCTTGTGTGTGAAACAAGCACTGAGGTGTAAAATAAATGCAGGATTGCAACGGCCTTCTTAAAAATAAGAAGCAACTTTATCACATTTGAAGCCCAGTGAAGAATCTGCCTGATACTTAACCTACAATTAATTGAAATGTGAAAAATTCAGGCCTCGAAAAACAAAGCCAACATACATACTGAATCTAATCAGTCTGTCTCACCTGTTTTCTAATCACTCCTTTCAATAAACCTAAATTGCCAGCATAAAACATCAGTTGTTCTAAACGAGTGGACGGATGTCCCCTGTCATGGGCTGTGTAAAATACATGGACGATCCGGCACTGATTGTTATCTAGAATGACTTCTGCCTGAACTACTATTGGAGAATTGTTGCTGATATACTGCGGTTCTTATACCAGTAAACTGGAATGAAGGTTATTTCAGGCTGCAAAGGAATAAATTGATTTTACTAACTGGTTTTTGGAAAACACTGCCATGAAAAATTATCAATATGTTCATAAAGGCATCTACATGTCTCTTCACAAGGGTTTTACTTAATGGGGGAGGTGGTGAGGTCTGGATATAACTGAACTGTCCATTAGTAGGTAGAACAATATCATGGGGATCAGAGTGCACATTCCGGTTTGACCTCAATCTAGGTAACATGGATTCATCTCTGTGTAATAGGCCTGCTTCTGAAAAACACAATGTCGAGCTCCAAAAGCAGAACGATACTTTCAGAATACCATGTTATGTTTGTAAATACATAGACAGATAGATATACAGAAATCAAAAATCTGAAAACGGTCTGGAAGTGTACATTTCTATAACTTACAATGTCAGTAGTGGGGGATTAATAGCAGATCAAGAAGACTGTATCTGCATGAGAAATGGTTCAATTTTTGAAGGAGTTTTTTAAATGAAAATGGACAAAAGATTTAAAGGGTTACAGTAAGTGTTGAGGAGTGACTTGGCAAAAGGAGCACAGAGGTGAGAAAGAATTAAGTAGAGTTCAATAGAACCAGGTATAATTTCTGTACACATGACTCCATGAACAGGAGCAAAGGGGACACTTAAAGAAATCATAGGACTAAAGAGAGATCAGGAGGGTTTGTACTAGTCTAGAAATGCTGACCTGAAAACCAACTAAAGTTTCAACTCCTTCTTTTGAGGAACATTAGCTGTGCCGTGCTTTTCAAAAAGGACTTGTCATAACTGATTGATGCCCATGTTAGCAACTCTTCTGAAATTACGTTGAAAGTAGACTAATGTGAGAGTTTCTCTTTAGAGATAATTCAAATTACTTGCATAGGAAGTGGCAGCAGGTCTGGGGATGTTGTAGCTCAGTGGCAGTGACCTTGCCTAGCTTGGGGCTGGCCTGCCATGGACTTTCACCCCAAACACTTGCAAGAAAAGAAAAGGGAGGGAAGGGAGAGAGAAAGTTGGAAGGGAGGAAGGCAAAGTTGGAGGGATGGATGGAGGTATAAAAGAAGGAAGCAGAAAAGGAGAAAAACCAGGAAGGGGGGAAGGAAGCAAGGAAGGTAGGAAATAGGGAGAGCACAAGGGCAGAAAAAGGACTGAGTCACTCAAACAAAAGGCAAGGGACACAAAGACCAATATAGGCCATAAAAGCTGTTTGAACAGTTTAGTCAGCTTTAGAATCTGAGTGACATCAAACTGAATGTTATTGTGACTGGATGGAATCTTCCTACTAACCCCGCCTTGGCCTGGCCTAAACCAAATCAAGGGGTGGGTGGCAGGGAGAGGAATTCTCTCTGGCTGGAGTGGGAGGGACCTAAACATGTGGCACTTGAGGATGCACTGGGTAGGGAAGGGGACAAGACTCCCCTGATGGGCAGTTGAGACAACAAGGCTCCTGGGAGCCCTTGATCAGGGCTCCCACCGCCATACGCACACCACCCACCATACGCTCAGCCCCTGAAGGGGCTCACAGTGGTCTGCTCCGTTGCCTGGTGCAGGTTGGAGTTCCGGACCAAACACCTGAGTGTCCACAGCCTGTGTTGGCCTGCCTGGGCAGGCTGTGGTTGTGGTGGCAAGAGCCAAAGCTGTCTTGGCGTGATGGAGGAGCCAAGGGCTGCCTCTCAGCCATACTAGTGGGTGGTTCTGGAAGAAGCACCCAGGGTTGTGGCAGCATTGTCCGAAGACATGAAGCCAGGCCATCTTCCTTATGGCTTTCCTTGGGAGTTGATGATGTGTACAGCTCTTGGATTTTTTGCTGTTCTCTCACTTGTCTGGAGAGCTTTTCAGTCGGTTAGTAGCAGGCTTTACGGGGGAAGAGAAAAAAGGCTGGCTCTAAATCTTGCTGGACTTATTGAGGCAAAATATGGACTTCTTGATAAAGTGAGCCTTGTTGAAAAAGAACATAAAGGCTTAGACTCATCTTTAAAGGATTCCAGGTTTGAGAAGGGTTCAAGGGAAGCACAACAGCTGGAGGCAACCTACGAAAAGCTGCATAGGTCCGAATCCAGCCATGGCGTTGAAATGCTCTTTCTAGAAGAAGAGCTCAAAGCACAGAAGGCTAAACATGGTCAACAGGATGAAACGATGGCGCATCTATCAAGAGGGATACAGTCCCTCCAAGGTGAATCTGAATCCCTCAGATCACAAATAGCTGAAGCCAAAACAAACTGGAGACTCTTTCAAGTGAATGAGGAACAACTGAAGCTGGCAATCAAAGAGGTTTTGAATGAAGGATCCCTACTTCCGCAAACGCAGAGACCAACAATACAAGGAGAAGCTGAAGCACAGAGGGAACAAGGAGGTGTCCAATATAAAGCAAAAATCATATTAGAGGACTCTAAAGTAGCTGGAGAACAAGTTCTAAGGGACACCGAAAATCACATGGAGTCTCTGAGTGAATGCTTGCTGAAGATCAAGGATAGATCTTCTCCAAGCCTGGGAGCCCAAAGGGATGGTGGTCACCTGGAACTGGGAAAGACGAGAGAACCCGAAATTGGTGCTCACTTGGAGGATGAGTCCAAAGGAGCTTTGAGGAACCTGGTTTATGGTGATAAGCTAAAGGCCTCCTTAGAAATCTTGGAAGGAGGAAGAAATCAAAAATGTACTTTCTCATCTGAAGTGGAGAAAACCACGGAAGACCTTACAGAACACCTTAAAAGTCTGCAGACTGAACAGGCATCCTTGCAGTCAGAAAATGCACAGCTACAAAGTGAGAATGAGACCCTACAGAAGAACTTGAAAGTCATGATGGAACGCTATCAAGAAAATACGATGAAACTGCACAGGAAATTAAGAGTGGAGGAAAACTACCGTGTGGAGCAAGAGGAGAAACTTTCCAAAGTCGAAGAAAAGATGAGCCATACAATAAAAGAGCTGGAGACCTACAGAAAGAGAGCCCAATATCTTGAAGAACAATTGCAGAGTACCATTCATTCCTGTCTGGGGAAGATTATTTCCTCTGAGAAAGAAGCACATGCCAGTGAGTTGGCAGCTCGGATTCCTGAAAGAAACCTCAGCTATTTCAGGAAACAAAATGCACGCAACAGACAAAAATTAACTGAGAAGGAGCTGAGATTTGAACTTGTAGGAAAAGATCCCTATGATGCACTGGATGTTTCCAACTCAGCAATGGGCCATCACCAATAGGTCACCCTTCATCTGAAAGGAGACCTCCTCATTTTGAAAAGAGTGGTCCACTCACACTCTCACCTTTCACTCCAGTGGGAGGAGGAAGAGGGTCAAGGGGCCCTGGAGAATCCTCTGGACCATGCGACTAGCAGTAAAGGAAGAGAATCCAGCTGTCATAAGTTCACTGATTTTCAGAGAGCACCTTCTCAGACTGGGCCCCTCTCTCCTCCAGGGGAACAGGCCAGCAGGCTGATGATCCCTCCGCCAGGCCAACCATATTCTTCTGATGCACGTCTTCCTCTACAAAGGCAAGATAGGTTTTACTCACATTGTGGTAGAGCATCGCGACCAGCAGAACACAGAATTCCTAATATGCCTCCTTTGGACTCTGATGTGCCTGATTCACCTCTCCATGCTGAAAACCAAGCAACTGGCTCTGGCTCTGTGTTGGCACCTTTCCCTCCAGTCAGAGGTGCCTTGTTTCCAGTTGACCCAAGGAGTCAGTTCCTGAGAAGAGGACCTTTTTTTTCCTCCACCTCTCCCAGGAAACTTGTCTGGGAACCTGGAGATTATTTTCCACCTGACCCGCCACCCACTCCATTTCCAATGTGATGTGTCTATGCAGGGAGGGGGTTTTCCTCACAATCTTCCCCCAACAGCTGGAATTCAGCCCTCTACACCCCCATTCTGAAAGTACAAGTGAGTTCCCTGAAGGGTTCCTTCCACCTGCAAATGAGCCTGTTACTCAACATCCAGAACCAAACAAGAAACCTCACGCTGTTGCTCTCTCTTCAAATGTAATTTGACTTATCTCTCATTTTTAGTTTTTAAGTAACTGCTTTTACTTCAGTGATTGACTATACTTTGGCTCCAATTGAAGCTCAATGAAACAATAATTCTTAAGATAGTATTTTGTGAATAAAGATGGTTTACGTAGGAATCTTCTGAGTAAATTATTCCTATTTTATTTTATTCCAGAGAACAGCATTTAATCTGATGAAGCCACTCTTACATAAACAAGAATGGGAGTTCTAGGTACTTGTAATCTAGCTGATGGAAATATCTTTTAAACTCCCAACAAAGAAGTGTATTTAGTATGACTGTAGCAAATGTAAAGTGACTTTAGGCTTAATGAAGAATTGTCACTGATTTACAGACTGGTTGGGCATTTCAGCTAGTTTTTCCATATCGGAATAACTAGAGCATGGGAGGACTAAAGGAGAGAACACAACTAAACATGTCACGGAAACAGGAGATCTCAACTACAAAGAAAAATGAAGACCTCTTGTTTATATTGGTTGCTTAAAACATTACATAGCTCTTGAGATACCATATTTCCTACATTAGATTCAAGTGAGTTATGAACTCCCATTTTCACCCCATATACAGATTGCACAATCACATTGTTTACACATCCACATTTTTACAAAATGCCATATTAGTACCTGTTGTATTCTGCTACCTTTTCTAGCCTCTACTATCCCCCCTCTCCTGCCCTCCCATCTTCTCTCTCTATCCCATCTGCTGTAATTTAACCCTTGGGAATTGGAAACCACACTTTAAACTCACTCTCCTCCCCTTGTTCCCTTCTGTCAAATTACTCATCATCTTCTTCTATTTCTCCTCCTCCTCCTCCTCCTTATACCTTTAATTCATTCATCGTACACTCATGCATTGGTTCATTCATTCCTTTCACATATGGTGTTGGGGATCCAATCAGGACCTTTGAAAGTGTGAAGCCAGCACTCTAGTGCTGAGCCAAAACCCCAGCACCTGTCTTTTTGATTTTATGACTGTTTATATGAAATTGAGAATCGCATTCTGCTATGGTTTACTGATATGTGGATTGACCTAGTCCTTGTTTTCTGGGAGACTTTTGGAAAATATACATGAATTATTAGGAGATTGAAATGAAGAAACAAAGAGGAAATTCCCCAGTTTCTTATTCTTAGAGTCCATACTCTGACTCTGCCTACCTACTGTAAAAACTTTTAAACCCTTACTCCCCATTTCTATATCATTGCCAACAAGTGAACATTCACTGCCCTACAACAAACCAGAGAACTCACATTGAACAATGTTTCCCCAGTAGAGACCAAGACACAATACTTATTAAAAAAAATACCCTAGTTATGAGTTAGCAGGTAAAGCTTTATTTGAGTGTTAAATGTGCTCTAATTATGTGTTTGTGTGTTTGTTGATGTGTGTGGTGTGTGGGTGTGTGTGCTTGTGTGTGAAACAAGCACTGAGGTGTAAAATAAATGCAGGATTGCAACGGCCTTCTTAAAAATAAGAAGCAACTTTATCACATTTGAAGCCCACTGAAGAATCTGCCTGATACTTAACCTACAATTAATTGAAATGTGAAAAATTCAGGCCTCGAAAAACAAAGCCAACATACATACTGAATCTAATCAGTCTGTCTCACCTGTTTTCTAATCACTCCTTTCAATAAACCTAAATTGCCAGCATAAAACATCAGTTGTTCTAAACGAGTGGACGGATGTCCCCTGTCATGGGCTGTGTAAAATACATGGACGATCCGGCACTGATTGTTATCTAGAATGACTTCTGCCTGAACTACTATTGGAGAATTGTTGCTGATATACTGCGGTTCTTATACCAGTAAACTGGAATGAAGGTTATTTCAGGCTGCAAAGGAATAAATTGATTTTACTAACTGGTTTTTGGAAAACACTGCCATGAAAAATTATCAATATGTTCATAAAGGCATCTACATGTCTCTTCACAAGGGTTTTACTTAATGGGGGAGGTGGTGAGGTCTGGATATAACTGAACTGTCCATTAGTAGGTAGAACAATATCATGGGGATCAGAGTGCACATTCCGGTTTGACCTCAATCTAGGTAACATGGATTCATCTCTGTGTAATAGGCCTGCTTCTGAAAAACACAATGTCGAGCTCCAAAAGCAGAACGATACTTTCAGAATACCATGTTATGTTTGTAAATACATAGACAGAGAGATATACAGAAATCAAAAATCTGAAAACGGTCTGGAAGTGTACATTTCTATAACTTACAATGTCAGTAGTGGGGGATTAATAGCAGATCAAGAAGACTGTATCTGCATGAGAAATGGTTCAATTTTTGAAGGAGTTTTTTAAATGAAAATGGACAAAAGATTTAAAGGGTTACAGTAAGTGTTGAGGAGTGACTTGGCAAAAGGAGCACAGAGGTGAGAAAGAATTAAGTAGAGTTCAATAGAACCAGGTATAATTTCTGTACACATGACTCCATGAACAGGAGCAAAGGGGACACTTAAAGAAATCATAGGACTAAAGAGAGATCAGGAGGGTTTGTACTAGTCTAGAAATGCTGACCTGAAAACCAACTAAAGTTTCAACTCCTTCTTTTGAGGAACATTAGCTGTGCCGTGCTTTTCAAAAAGGACTTGTCATAACTGATTGATGCCCATGTTAGCAACTCTTCTGAAATTACGTTGAAAGTAGACTAATGTGAGAGTTTCTCTTTAGAGATAATTCAAATTACTTGCATAGGAAGTGGCAGCAGGTCTGGGGATGTTGTAGCTCAGTGGCAGTGACCTTGCCTAGCTTGGGGCTGGCCTGCCATGGACTTTCACCCCAAACACTTGCAAGAAAAGAAAAGGGAGGGAAGGGAGAGAGAAAGTTGGAAGGGAGGAAGGCAAAGTTGGAGGGATGGATGGAGGTATAAAAGAAGGAAGCAGAAAAGGAGAAAAACCAGGAAGGGGGGAAGGAAGCAAGGAAGGTAGGAAATAGGGAGAGCACAAGGGCAGAAAAAGGACTGAGTCACTCAAACAAAAGGCAAGGGACACAAAGACCAATATAGGCCATAAAAGCTGTTTGAACAGTTTAGTCAGCTTTAGAATCTGAGTGACATCAAACTGAATGTTATTGTGACTGGATGGAATCTTCCTACTAACCCCGCCTTGGCCTGGCCTAAACCAAATCAAGGGGTGGGTGGCAGGGAGAGGAATTCTCTCTGGCTGGAGTGGGAGGGACCTAAACATGTGGCACTTGAGGATGCACTGGGTAGGGAAGGGGACAAGACTCCCCTGATGGGCAGTTGAGACAACAAGGCTCCTGGGAGCCCTTGATCAGGGCTCCCACCGCCATACGCACACCACCCACCATACGCTCAGCCCCTGAAGGGGCTCACAGTGGTCTGCTCCGTTGCCTGGTGCAGGTTGGACTTCCGGACCAAACACCTGAGTGTCCACAGCCTGTGTTGGCCTGCCTGGGCAGGCTGTGGTTGTGGTGGCAAGAGCCAAAGCTGTCTTGGCGTGATGGAGGAGCCAAGGGCTGCCTCTCAGCCATACTAGTGGGTGGTTCTGGAAGAAGCACCCAGGGTTGTGGCAGCATTGTCCGAAGACATGAAGCCAGGCCATCTTCCTTATGGCTTTCCTTGGGAGTTGATGATGTGTACAGCTCTTGGATTTTTTGCTGTTCTCTCACTTGTCTGGAGAGCTTTTCAGTCGGTTAGTAGCAGGCTTTACGTGGGAAGAGAAAAAAGGCTGGCTCTAAATCTTGCTGGACTTATTGAGGCAAAATGTGGACTTCTTGATAAAGTGAGCCTTGTTGAAAAAGAACATAAAGGCTTAGACTCATCTTTAAAGGATTCCAGGTTTGAGAAGGGTTCAAGGGAAGCACAACAGATGGAGGCAACCTACGAAAAGCTGCATAGGTCCGAATCCAGCCATGGCGTTGAAATGCTCTTTCTAGAAGAAGAGCTCAAAGCACAGAAGGCTAAACATGGTCAACAGGATGAAACGATGGCGCATCTATCAAGAGGGATACAGTCCCTCCAAGGTGAATCTGAATCCCTCAGATCACAAATAGCTGAAGCCAAAACAAACTGGAGACTCTTTCAAGTGAATGAGGAAGAACTGAAGCTGGCAATCAAAGAGGTTTTGAATGAAGGATCCCTACTTCCGCAAACGCAGAGACCAACAATACAAGGAGAAGCTGAAGCACAGAGGGAACAAGGAGGTGTCCAATATAAAGCAAAAATCATATTAGAGGACTCTAAAGTAGCTGGAGAACAAGTTCTAAGGGACACCGAAAATCACATGGAGTCTCTGAGTGAATGCTTGCTGAAGATCAAGGATAGATCTTCTCCAAGCCTGGGAGCCCAAAGGGATGGTGGTCACCTGGAACTGGGAAAGACGAGTGAACCCGAAATTGGTGCTCACTTGGAGGATGAGTCCAAAGGAGCTTTGAGGAACCTGGTTTATGGTGATAAGCTAAAGGCCTCCTTAGAAATCTTGGAAGGAGGAAGAAATCAAAAATGTACTTTCTCATCTGAAGTGGAGAAAACCACGGAAGACCTTACAGAACACCTTAAAAGTCTGCAGACTGAACAGGCATCCTTGCAGTCAGAAAATGCACAGCTACAAAGTGAGAATGAGACCCTACAGAAGAACTTGAAAGTCATGATGGAACGCTATCAAGAAAATACGATGAAACTGCACAGGAAATTAAGAGTGGAGGAAAACTACCGTGTGGAGCAAGAGGAGAAACTTTCCAAAGTCGAAGAAAAGATGAGCCATACAATAAAAGAGCTGGAGACCTACAGAAAGAGAGCCCAATATCTTGAAGAACAATTGCAGAGTACCATTCATTCCTGTCTGGGGAAGATTATTTCCTCTGAGAAAGAAGCACATGCCAGTGAGTTGGCAGCTCGGATTCCTGAAAGAAACCTCAGCTATTTCAGGAAACAAAATGCACGCAACAGACAAAAATTAACTGAGAAGGAGCTGAGATTTGAACTTGTAGGAAAAGATCCCTATGATGCACTGGATGTTTCCAACTCAGCAATGGGCCATCACCAATAGGTCACCCTTCATCTGAAAGGAGACCTCCTCATTTTGAAAAGAGTGGTCCACTCACACTCTCACCTTTCACTCCAGTGGGAGGAGGAAGAGGGTCAAGGGGCCCTGGAGAATCCTCTGGACCATGCGACTAGCAGTAAAGGAAGAGAATCCAGCTGTCATAAGTTCACTGATTTTCAGAGAGCACCTTCTCAGACTGGGCCCCTCTCTCCTCCAGGGGAACAGGCCAGCAGGCTGATGATCCCTCCGCCAGGCCAACCATATTCTTCTGATGCACGTCTTCCTCTACAAAGGCAAGATAGGTTTTACTCAAATTGTGGTAGAGCATCGCGACCAGCAGAACACAGAATTCCTAATATGCCTCCTTTGGACTCTGATGTGCCTGATTCACCTCTCCATGCTGAAAACCAAGCAACTGGCTCTGGCTCTGTGTTGGCACCTTTCCCTCCAGTCAGAGGTGCCTTGTTTCCAGTTGACCCAAGGAGTCAGTTCCTGAGAAGAGGACCTTTTTTTTCCTCCACCTCTCCCAGGAAACTTGTCTGGGAACCTGGAGATTATTTTCCACCTGACCCGCCACCCACTCCATTTCCAATGTGATGTGTCTATGCAGGGAGGGGGTTTTCCTCACAATCTTCCCCCAACAGCTGGAATTCAGCCCTCTACACCCCCATTCTGAAAGTACAAGTGAGTTCCCTGAAGGGTTCCTTCCACCTGCAAATGAGCCTGTTACTCAACATCCAGAACCAAACAAGAAACCTCACGCTGTTGCTCTCTCTTCAAATGTAATTTGACTTATCTCTCATTTTTAGTTTTTAAGTAACTGCTTTTACTTCAGTGATTGACTATACTTTGGCTCCAATTGAAGCTCAATGAAACAATAATTCTTAAGATAGTATTTTGTGAATAAAGATGGTTTACGTAGGAATCTTCTGAGTAAATTATTCCTATTTTATTTTATTCCAGAGAACAGCATTTAATCTGATGAAGCCACTCTTACATAAACAAGAATGGGAGTTCTAGGTACTTGTAATCTAGCTGATGGAAATATCTTTTAAACTCCCAACAAAGAAGTGTATTTAGTATGACTGTAGCAAATGTAAAGTGACTTTAGGCTTAATGAAGAATTGTCACTGATTTACAGACTGGTTGGGCATTTCAGCTAGTTTTTCCATATCGGAATAACTAGAGCATGGGAGGACTAAAGGAGAGAACACAACTAAACATGTCACGGAAACAGGAGATCTCAACTACAAAGAAAAATGAAGACCTCTTGTTTATATTGGTTGCTTAAAACATTACATAGCTCTTGAGATACCATATTTCCTACATTAGATTCAAGTGAGTTATGAACTCCCATTTTCACCCCATATACAGATTGCACGATCACATTGTTTACACATCCACATTTTTACAAAATGCCATATTAGTACCTGTTGTATTCTGCTACCTTTTCTAGCCTCTACTATCCCCCCTCTCCTGCCCTCCCATCTACTCTCTCTATCCCATCTGCTGTAATTTAACCCTTGGGAATTGGAAACCACACTTTAAACTCACTCTCCTCCCCTTGTTCCCTTCTGTCAAATTACTCATCATCTTCTTCTATTTCTCCTCCTCCTCCTCCTCCTTATACCTTTAATTCATTCATCGTACACTCATGCATTGGTTCATTCATTCCTTTCACATATGGTGTTGGGGATCCAATCAGGACCTTTGAAAGTGTGAAGCCAGCACTCTAGTGCTGAGCCAAAACCCCAGCACCTGTCTTTTTGATTTTATGACTGTTTATATGAAATTGAGAATCACATTCTGCTATGGTTTACTGATATGTGGATTGACCTAGTCCTTGTTTTCTGGGAGACTTTTGGAAAATATACATGAATTATTAGGAGATTGAAATGAAGAAACAAAGAGGAAATTCCCCAGTTTCTTATTCTTAGAGTCCATACTCTGACTCTGCCTACCTACTGTAAAAACTTTTAAACCCTTACTCCCCATTTCTATATCATTGCCAACAAGTGAACATTCACTGCCCTACAACAAACCAGAGAACTCACATTGAACAATGTTTCCCCAGTAGAGACCAAGACACAATACTTATTAAAAAAAATACCCTAGTTATGAGTTAGCAGGTAAAGCTTTATTTGAGTGTTAAATGTGCTCTAATTATGTGTTTGTGTGTTTGTTGATGTGTGTGGTGTGTGGGTGTGTGTGCTTGTGTGTGAAACAAGCACTGAGGTGTAAAATAAATGCAGGATTGCAACGGCCTTCTTAAAAATAAGAAG
This sequence comes from Callospermophilus lateralis, assembly GCF_048772815.1. Taxonomy (NCBI): domain Eukaryota; kingdom Metazoa; phylum Chordata; class Mammalia; order Rodentia; family Sciuridae; genus Callospermophilus; species Callospermophilus lateralis. Next base: position 606,685 of record NW_027518013.1, on the reverse strand, counting down.
CAACTTTATCACATTTGAAGCCCAGTGAAGAATCTGCCTGATACTTAACCTACAATTAATTGAAATGTGAAAAATTCAGGCCTCGAAAAACAAAGCCAACATACATACTGAATCTAATCAGTCTGTCTCACCTGTTTTCTAATCACTCCTTTCAATAAACCTAAATTGCCAGCATAAAACATCAGTTGTTCTAAACGAGTGGACGGATGTCCCCTGTCATGGGCTGTGTAAAATACATGGACGATCCGGCACTGATTGTTATCTAGAATGACTTCTGCCTGAACTACTATTGGAGAATTGTTGCTGATATACTGCGGTTCTTATACCAGTAAACTGGAATGAAGGTTATTTCAGGCTGCAAAGGAATAAATTGATTTTACTAACTGGTTTTTGGAAAACACTGCCATGAAAAATTATCAATATGTTCATAAAGGCATCTACATGTCTCTTCACAAGGGTTTTACTTAATGGGGGAGGTGGTGAGGTCTGGATATAACTGAACTGTCCATTAGTAGGTAGAACAATATCATGGGGATCAGAGTGCACATTCCGGTTTGACCTCAATCTAGGTAACATGGATTCATCTCTGTGTAATAGGCCTGCTTCTGAAAAACACAATGTCGAGCTCCAAAAGCAGAACGATACTTTCAGAATACCATGTTATGTTTGTAAATACATAGACAGATAGATATACAGAAATCAAAAATCTGAAAACGGTCTGGAAGTGTACATTTCTATAACTTACAATGTCAGTAGTGGGGGATTAATAGCAGATCAAGAAGACTGTATCTGCATGAGAAATGGTTCAATTTTTGAAGGAGTTTTTTAAATGAAAATGGACAAAAGATTTAAAGGGTTACAGTAAGTGTTGAGGAGTGACTTGGCAAAAGGAGCACAGAGGTGAGAAAGAATTAAGTAGAGTTCAATAGAACCAGGTATAATTTCTGTACACATGACTCCATGAACAGGAGCAAAGGGGACACTTAAAGAAATCATAGGACTAAAGAGAGATCAGGAGGGTTTGTACTAGTCTAGAAATGCTGACCTGAAAACCAACTAAAGTTTCAACTCCTTCTTTTGAGGAACATTAGCTGTGCCGTGCTTTTCAAAAAGGACTTGTCATAACTGATTGATGCCCATGTTAGCAACTCTTCTGAAATTACGTTGAAAGTAGACTAATGTGAGAGTTTCTCTTTAGAGATAATTCAAATTACTTGCATAGGAAGTGGCAGCAGGTCTGGGGATGTTGTAGCTCAGTGGCAGTGACCTTGCCTAGCTTGGGGCTGGCCTGCCATGGACTTTCACCCCAAACACTTGCAAGAAAAGAAAAGGGAGGGAAGGGAGAGAGAAAGTTGGAAGGGAGGAAGGCAAAGTTGGAGGGATGGATGGAGGTATAAAAGAAGGAAGCAGAAAAGGAGAAAAACCAGGAAGGGGGGAAGGAAGCAAGGAAGGTAGGAAATAGGGAGAGCACAAGGGCAGAAAAAGGACTGAGTCACTCAAACAAAAGGCAAGGGACACAAAGACCAATATAGGCCATAAAAGCTGTTTGAACAGTTTAGTCAGCTTTAGAATCTGAGTGACATCAAACTGAATGTTATTGTGACTGGATGGAATCTTCCTACTAACCCCGCCTTGGCCTGGCCTAAACCAAATCAAGGGGTGGGTGGCAGGGAGAGGAATTCTCTCTGGCTGGAGTGGGAGGGACCTAAACATGTGGCACTTGAGGATGCACTGGGTAGGGAAGGGGACAAGACTCCCCTGATGGGCAGTTGAGACAACAAGGCTCCTGGGAGCCCTTGATCAGGGCTCCCACCGCCATACGCACACCACCCACCATACGCTCAGCCCCTGAAGGGGCTCACAGTGGTCTGCTCCGTTGCCTGATGCAGGTTGGAGTTCCGGACCAAACACCTGAGTGTCCACAGCCTGTGTTGGCCTGCCTGGGCAGGCTGTGGTTGTGGTGGCAAGAGCCAAAGCTGTCTTGGCGTGATGGAGGAGCCAAGGGCTGCCTCTCAGCCATACTAGTGGGTGGTTCTGGAAGAAGCACCCAGGGTTGTGGCAGCATTGTCCGAAGACATGAAGCCAGGCCATCTTCCTTATGGCTTTCCTTGGGAGTTGATGATGTGTACAGCTCTTGGATTTTTTGCTGTTCTCTCACTTGTCTGGAGAGCTTTTCAGTCGGTTAGTAGCAGGCTTTACGTGGGAAGAGAAAAAAGGCTGGCTCTAAATCTTGCTGGACTTATTGAGGCAAAATGTGGACTTCTTGATAAAGTGAGCCTTGTTGAAAAAGAACATAAAGGCTTAGACTCATCTTTAAAGGATTCCAGGTTTGAGAAGGGTTCAAGGGAAGCACAACAGCTGGAGGCAACCTACGAAAAGCTGCATAGGTCTGAATCCAGCCATGGCGTTGAAATGCTCTTTCTAGATGAAGAGCTCAAAGCACAGAAGGCTAAACATGGTCAACAGGATGAAACGATGGCGCATCTATCAAGAGGGATACAGTCCCTCCAAGGTGAATCTGAATCCCTCAGATCACAAATAGCTGAAGCCAAAACAAACTGGAGACTCTTTCAAGTGAATGAGGAAGAACTGAAGCTGGCAATCAAAGAGGTTTTGAATGAAGGATCCCTACTTCCGCAAACGCAGAGACCAACAATACAAGGAGAAGATGAAGCACAGAGGGAACAAGGAGGTGTCCAATATAAAGCAAAAATCATATTAGAGGACTCTAAAGTAGCTGGAGAACAAGTTCTAAGGGACACTGAAAATCACATGGAGTCTCTGAGTGAATGCTTGCTGAAGATGAAGGATAGATCTTCTCCAAGCCTGGGAGCCCAAAGGGATGGTGGTCACCTGGAACTGGGAAAGACGAGTGAACCCGAAATTGGTGCTCACTTGGAGGATGAGTCCAAAGGATCTTTGAGGAACCTGGTTTATGGTGATAAGCTAAAGGCCTCCTTAGAAATCTTGGAAGGAGGAAGAAATCAAAAATGTACTTTCTCATCTGAAGTGGAGAAAACCACGGAAGACCTTACAGAACACCTTAAAAGTCTGCAGACTGAACAGGCATCCTTGCAGTCAGAAAATGCACAGCTACAAAGTGAGAATGAGACCCTACAGAAGAACTTGAAAGTCATGATGGAACACTATCAAGAAAATACGATGAAACTGCACAGGAAATTAAGAGTGGAGGGAAACTACCGTGTGGAGCAAGAGGAGAAACTTTCCAAAGTCGAAGAAAAGATGAGCCATACAATAAAAGAGCTGGAGACCTACAGAAAGAGAGCCCAATATCTTGAAGAACAATTGCAGAGTACCATTCATTCCTGTCTGGGGAAGATTATTTCCTCTGAGAAAGATGCACATGCCAGTGAGTTGGCAGCTCGGATTCCTGAAAGAAACCTCAGCTATTTCAGGAAACAAAATGCACGCAACAGACAAAAATTAACTGAGAAGGAGCTGAGATTTGAACTTGTAGGAAAAGATCCCTATGATGCACTGGATGTTTCCAACTCAGCAATGGGCCATCACCAATAGGTCACCCTTCATCTGAAAGGAGACCTCCTCATTTTGAAAAGAGTGGTCCACTCACACTCTCACCTTTCACTCCAGTGGGAGGAGGAAGAGGGTCAAGGGGCCCTGGAGAATCCTCTGGACCATGCGACTAGCAGTAAAGGAAGAGAATCCAGCTGTCATAAGTTCACTGATTTTCAGAGAGCACCTTCTCAGACTGGGCCCCTCTCTCCTCCAGGGGAACAGGCCAGCAGGCTGATGATCCCTCCGCCAGGCCAACCATATTCTTCTGATGCACGTCTTCCTCTACAAAGGCAAGATAGGTTTTACTCACATTGTGGTAGAGCATCGCGACCAGCAGAACACAGAATTCCTAATATGCCTCCTTTGGACTCTGATGTGCCTGATTCACCTCTCCATGCTGAAAACCAAGCAACTGGCTCTGGCTCTGTGTTGGCACCTTTCCCTCCAGTCAGAGGTGCCTTGTTTCCAGTTGACCCAAGGAGTCAGTTCCTGAGAAGAGGACCTTTTTTTTCCTCCACCTCTCCCAGGAAACTTGTCTGGGAACCTGGAGATTATTTTCCACCTGACCCGCCACCCACTCCATTTCCAATGTGATGTGTCTATGCAGGGAGGGGGTTTTCCTCACAATCTTCCCCCAACAGCTGGAATTCAGCCCTCTACACCCCCATTCTGAAAGTACAAGTGAGTTCCCTGAAGGGTTCCTTCCACCTGCAAATGAGCCTGTTACTCAACATCCAGAACCAAACAAGAAACCTCACGCTGTTGCTCTCTCTTCAAATGTAATTTGACTTATCTCTCATTTTTAGTTTTTAAGTAACTGCTTTTACTTCAGTGATTGACTATACTTTGGCTCCAATTGAAGCTCAATGAAACAATAATTCTTAAGATAGTATTTTGTGAATAAAGATGGTTTACGTAGGAATCTTCTGAGTAAATTATTCCTATTTTATTTTATTCCAGAGAACAGCATTTAATCTGATGAAGCCACTCTTACATAAACAAGAATGGGAGTTCTAGGTACTTGTAATCTAGCTGATGGAAATATCTTTTAAACTCCCAACAAAGAAGTGTATTTAGTATGACTGTAGCAAATGTAAAGTGACTTTAGGCTTAATGAAGAATTGTCACTGATTTACAGACTGGTTGGGCATTTCAGCTAGTTTTTCCATATCGGAATAACTAGAGCATGGGAGGACTAAAGGAGAGAACACAACTAAACATGTCACGGAAACAGGAGATCTCAACTACAAAGAAAAATGAAGACCTCTTGTTTATATTGGTTGCTTAAAACATTACATAGCTCTTGAGATACCATATTTCCTACATTAGATTCAAGTGAGTTATGAACTCCCATTTTCACCCCATATACAGATTGCACGATCACATTGTTTACACATCCACATTTTTACAAAATGCCATATTAGTACCTGTTGTATTCTGCTACCTTTTCTAGCCTCTACTATCCCCCCTCTCCTGCCCTCCCATCTTCTCTCTCTATCCCATCTGCTGTAATTTAACCCTTGGGAATTGGAAACCACACTTTAAACTCACTCTCCTCCCCTTGTTCCCTTCTGTCAAATTACTCATCATCTTCTTCTATTTCTCCTCCTCCTCCTCCTCCTTATACCTTTAATTCATTCATCGTACACTCATGCATTGGTTCATTCATTCCTTTCACATATGGTGTTGGGGATCCAATCAGGACCTTTGAAAGTGTGAAGCCAGCACTCTAGTGCTGAGCCAAAACCCCAGCACCTGTCTTTTTGATTTTATGACTGTTTATATGAAATTGAGAATCGCATTCTGCTATGGTTTACTGATATGTGGATTGACCTAGTCCTTGTTTTCTGGGAGACTTTTGGAAAATATACATGAATTATTAGGAGATTGAAATGAAGAAACAAAGAGGAAATTCCCCAGTTTCTTATTCTTAGAGTCCATACTCTGACTCTGCCTACCTACTGTAAAAACTTTTAAACCCTTACTCCCCATTTCTATATCATTGCCAACAAGTGAACATTCACTGCCCTACAACAAACCAGAGAACTCACATTGAACAATGTTTCCCCAGTAGAGACCAAGACACAATACTTATTAAAAAAAATACCCTAGTTATGAGTTAGCAGGTAAAGCTTTATTTGAGTGTTAAATGTGCTCTAATTATGTGTTTGTGTGTTTGTTGATGTGTGTGGTGTGTGGGTGTGTGTGCTTGTGTGTGAAACAAGCACTGAGGTGTAAAATAAATGCAGGATTGCAACGGCCTTCTTAAAAATAAGAAGCAACTTTATCACATTTGAAGCCCACTGAAGAATCTGCCTGATACTTAACCTACAATTAATTGAAATGTGAAAAATTCAGGCCTCGAAAAACAAAGCCAACATACATACTGAATCTAATCAGTCTGTCTCACCTGTTTTCTAATCACTCCTTTCAATAAACCTAAATTGCCAGCATAAAACATCAGTTGTTCTAAACGAGTGGACGGATGTCCCCTGTCATGGGCTGTGTAAAATACATGGACGATCCGGCACTGATTGTTATCTAGAATGACTTCTGCCTGAACTACTATTGGAGAATTGTTGCTGATATACTGCGGTTCTTATACCAGTAAACTGGAATGAAGGTAATTTCAGGCTGCAAAGGAATAAATTGATTTTACTAACTGGTTTTTGGAAAACACTGCCATGAAAAATTATCAATATGTTCATAAAGGCATCTACATGTCTCTTCACAAGGGTTTTACTTAATGGGGGAGGTGGTGAGGTCTGGATATAACTGAACTGTCCATTAGTAGGTAGAACAATATCATGGGAATCAGAGTGCACATTCCGGTTTGACCTCAATCTAGGTAACATGGATTCATCTCTGTGTAATAGGCCTGCTTCTGAAAAACACAATGTCGAGCTCCAAAAGCAGAACGATACTTTCAGAATACCATGTTATGTTTGTAAATACATAGACAGATAGATATACAGAAATCAAAAATCTGAAAACGGTCTGGAAGTGTACATTTCTATAACTTACAATGTCAGTAGTGGGGGATTAATAGCAGATCAAGAAGACTGTATCTGCATGAGAAATGGTTCAATTTTTGAAGGAGTTTTTTAAATGAAAATGGACAAAAGATTTAAAGGGTTACAGTAAGTGTTGAGGAGTGACTTGGCAAAAGGAGCACAGAGGTGAGAAAGAATTAAGTAGAGTTCAATAGAACCAGGTATAATTTCTGTACACATGACTCCATGAACAGGAGCAAAGGGGACACTTAAAGAAATCATAGGACTAAAGAGAGATCAGGAGGGTTTGTACTAGTCTAGAAATGCTGACCTGAAAACCAACTAAAGTTTCAACTCCTTCTTTTGAGGAACATTAGTTGTGCCGTGCTTTTCAAAAAGGACTTGTCATAACTGATTGATGCCCATGTTAGCAACTCTTCTGAAATTACGTTGAAAGTAGACTAATGTGAGAGTTTCTCTTTAGAGATAATTCAAATTACTTGCATAGGAAGTGGCAGCAGGTCTGGGGATGTTGTAGCTCAGTGGCAGTGACCTTGCCTAGCTTGGGGCTGGCCTGCCATGGACTTTCACCCCAAACACTTGCAAGAAAAGAAAAGGGAGGGAAGGGAGAGAGAAAGTTGGAAGGGAGGAAGGCAAAGTTGGAGGGATGGATGGAGGTATAAAAGAAGGAAGCAGAAAAGGAGAAAAACCAGGAAGGGGGGAAGGAAGCAAGGAAGGTAGGAAATAGGGAGAGCACAAGGGCAGAAAAAGGACTGAGTCACTCAAACAAAAGGCAAGGGACACAAAGACCAATATAGGCCATAAAAGCTGTTTGAACAGTTTAGTCAGCTTTAGAATCTGAGTGACATCAAACTGAATGTTATTGTGACTGGATGGAATCTTCCTACTAACCCCGCCTTGGCCTGGCCTAAACCAAATCAAGGGGTGGGTGGCAGGGAGAGGAATTCTCTCTGGCTGGAGTGGGAGGGAACTAAACATGTGGCACTTGAGGATGCACTGGGTAGGGAAGGGGACAAGACTCCCCTGATGGGCAGTTGAGACAACAAGGCTCCTGGGAGCCCTTGATCAGGGCTCCCACCGCCATACGCACACCACCCACCATACGCTCAGCCCCTGAAGGGGCTCACAGTGGTCTGCTCCGTTGCCTGGTGCAGGTTGGAGTTCCGGACCAAACACCTGAGTGTCCACAGCCTGTGTTGGCCTGCCTGGGCAGGCTGTGGTTGTGGTGGCAAGAGCCAAAGCTGTCTTGGCGTGACGGAGGAGCCAAGGGCTGCCTCTCAGCCATACTAGTGGGTGGTTCTGGAAGAAGCACCCAGGGTTGTGGCAGCATTGTCCGAAGACATGAAGCCAGGCCATCTTCCTTATGGCTTTCCTTGGGAGTTGATGATGTGTACAGCTCTTGGATTTTTTGCTGTTCTCTCACTTGTCTGGAGAGCTTTTCAGTCGGTTAGTAGCAGGCTTTACGTGGGAAGAGAAAAAAGGCTGGCTCTAAATCTTGCTGGACTTATTGAGGCAAAATGTGGACTTCTTGATAAAGTGAGCCTTGTTGAAAAAGAACATAAAGGCTTAGACTCATCTTTAAAGGATTCCAGGTTTGAGAAGGGTTCAAGGGAAGCACAACAGCTGGAGGCAACCTACGAAAAGCTGCATAGGTCCGAATCCAGCCATGGCGTTGAAATGCTCTTTCTAGAAGAAGAGCCCAAAGCACAGAAGGCTAAATATGGTCAACAGGATGAAACGATGGCGCATCTATCAAGAGGGATACAGTCCCTCCAAGGTGAATCTGAATCCCTCAGATCACAAATAGCTGAAGCCAAAACAAACTGGAGACTCTTTCAAGTGAATGAGGAAGAACTGAAGCTGGCAATCAAAGAGGTTTTGAATGAAGGATCCCTACTTCCGCAAACGCAGAGACCAACAATACAAGGAGAAGCTGAAGCACAGAGGGAACAAGGAGGTGTCCAATATAAAGCAAAAATCATATTAGAGGACTCTAAAGTAGCTGGAGAACAAGTTCTAAGGGACACTGAAAATCACATGGAGTCTCTGAGTGAATGCTTGCTGAAGATCAAGGATAGATCTTCTCCAAGCCTGGGAGCCCAAAGGGATGGTGGTCACCTGGAACTGGGAAAGACGAGTGAACCCGAAATTGGTGCTCACTTGGAGGATGAGTCCAAAGGATCTTTGAGGAACCTGGTTTATGGTGATAAGCTAAAGGCCTCCTTAGAAATCTTGGAAGGAGGAAGAAATCAAAAATGTACTTTCTCATCTGAAGTGGAGAAAACCACGGAAGACCTTACAGAACACCTTAAAAGTCTGCAGACTGAACAGGCATCCTTGCAGTCAGAAAATGCACAGCTACAAAGTGAGAATGAGACCCTACAGAAGAACTTGAAAGTCATGATGGAACGCTATCAAGAAAATACGATGAAACTGCACAGGAAATTAAGAGTGGAGGAAAACTACCGTGTGGAGCAAGAGGAGAAACTTTCCAAAGTCGAAGAAAAGATGAGCCATACAATAAAAGAGCTGGAGACCTACAGAAAGAGAGCCCAATATCTTGAAGAACAATTGCAGAGTACCATTCATTCCTGTCTGGGGAAGATTATTTCCTCTGAGAAAGAAGCACATGCCAGTGAGTTGGCAGCTCGGATTCCTGAAAGAAACCTCAGCTATTTCAGGAAACAAAATGCACGCAACAGACAAAAATTAACTGAGAAGGAGCTGAGATTTGAACTTGTAGGAAAAGATCCCTATGATGCACTGGATGTTTCCAACTCAGCAATGGGCCATCACCAATAGGTCACCCTTCATCTGAAAGGAGACCTCCTCATTTTGAAAAGAGTGGTCCACTCACACTCTCACCTTTCACTCCAGTGGGAGGAGGAAGAGGGTCAAGGGGCCCTGGAGAATCCTCTGGACCATGCGACTAGCAGTAAAGGAAGAGAATCCAGCTGTCATAAGTTCACTGATTTTCAGAGAGCACCTTCTCAGACTGGGCCCCTCTCTCCTCCAGGGGAACAGGCCAGCAGGCTGATGATCCCTCCGCCAGGCCAACCATATTCTTCTGATGCACGTCTTCCTCTACAAAGGCAAGATAGGTTTTACTCAAATTGTGGTAGAGCATCGCGACCAGCAGAACACAGAATTCCTAATATGCCTCCTTTGGACTCTGATGTGCCTGATTCACCTCTCCATGCTGAAAACCAAGCAACTGGCTCTGGCTCTGTGTTGGCACCTTTCCCTCCAGTCAGAGGTGCCTTGTTTCCAGTTGACCCAAGGAGTCAGTTCCTGAGAAGAGGACCTTTTTTTCCTCCACCTCTCCCAGGAAACTTGTCTGGGAACCTGGAGATTATTTTCCACCTGACCCGCCACCCACTCCATTTCCAATGTGATGTGTCTATGCAGGGAGGGGGTTTTCCTCACAATCTTCCCCCAACAGCTGGAATTCAGCCCTCTACACCCCCATTCTGAAAGTACAAGTGAGTTCCCTGAAGGGTTCCTTCCACCTGCAAATGAGCCTGTTACTCAACATCCAGAACCAAACAAGAAACCTCACGCTGTTGCTCTCTCTTCAAATGTAATTTGACTTATCTCTCATTTTTAGTTTTTAAGTAACTGCTTTTACTTCAGTGATTGACTATACTTTGGCTCCAATTGAAGCTCAATGAAACAATAATTCTTAAGATAGTATTTTGTGAATAAAGATGGTTTACGTAGGAATCTTCTGAGTAAATTATTCCTATTTTATTTTATTCCAGAGAACAGCATTTAATCTGATGAAGCCACTCTTACATAAACAAGAATGGGAGTTCTAGGTACTTGTAATCTAGCTGATGGAAATATCTTTTAAACTCCCAACAAAGAAGTGTATTTAGTATGACTGTAGCAAATGTAAAGTGACTTTAGGCTTAATGAAGAATTGTCACTGATTTACAGACTGGTTGGGCATTTCAGCTAGTTTTTCCATATCGGAATAACTAGAGCATGGGAGGACTAAAGGAGAGAACACAACTAAACATGTCACGGAAACAGGAGATCTCAACTACAAAGAAAAATGAAGACCTCTTGTTTATATTGGTTGCTTAAAACATTACATAGCTCTTGAGATACCATATTTCCTACATTAGATTCAAGTGAGTTATGAACTCCCATTTTCACCCCATATACAGATTGCACGATCACATTGTTTACACATCCACATTTTTACAAAATGCCATATTAGTACCTGTTGTATTCTGCTACCTTTTCTAGCCTCTACTATCCCCCCTCTCCTGCCCTCCCATCTTCTCTCTCTATCCCATCTGCTGTAATTTAACCCTTGGGAATTGGAAACCACACTTTAAACTCACTCTCCTCCCCTTGTTCCCTTCTGTCAAATTACTCATCATCTTCTTCTATTTCTCCTCCTCCTCCTCCTCCTTATACCTTTAATTCATTCATCGTACACTCATGCATTGGTTCATTCATTCCTTTCACATATGGTGTTGGGGATCCAATCAGGACCTTTGAAAGTGTGAAGCCAGCACTCTAGTGCTGAGCCAAAACCCCAGCACCTGTCTTTTTGATTTTATGACTGTTTATATGAAATTGAGAATCGCATTCTGCTATGGTTTACTGATATGTGGATTGACCTAGTCCTTGTTTTCTAGGAGACTTTTGGAAAATATACATGAATTATTAGGAGATTGAAATGAAGAAACAAAGAGGAAATTCCCCAGTTTCTTATTCTTAGAGTCCATACTCTGACTCTGCCTACCTACTGTAAAAACTTTTAAACCCTTACTCCCCATTTCTATATCATTGCCAACAAGTGAACATTCACTGCCCTACAACAAACCAGAGAACTCACATTGAACAATGTTTCCCCAGTAGAGACCAAGACACAATACTTATTAAAAAAAATACCCTAGTTATGAGTTAGCAGGTAAAGCTTTATTTGAGTGTTAAATGTGCTCTAATTATGTGTTTGTGTGTTTGTTGATGTGTGTGGTGTGTGGGTGTGTGTGCTTGTGTGTGAAACAAGCACTGAGGTGTAAAATAAATGCAGGATTGCAACGGCCTTCTTAAAAATAAGAAGCAACTTTATCACATTTGAAGCCCAGTGAAGAATCTGCCTGATACTTAACCTACAATTAATTGAAATGTGAAAAATTCAGGCCTCGAAAAACAAAGCCAACATACATACTGAATCTAATCAGTCTGTCTCACCTGTTTTCTAATCACTCCTTTCAATAAACCTAAATTGCCAGCATAAAACATCAGTTGTTCTAAACGAGTGGACGGATGTCCCCTGTCATGGGCTGTGTAAAATACATGGACGATCCGGCACTGATTGTTATCTAGAATGACTTCTGCCTGAACTACTATTGGAGAATTGTTGCTGATATACTGCGGTTCTTATACCAGTAAACTGGAATGAAGGTAATTTCAGGCTGCAAAGGAATAAATTGATTTTACTAACTGGTTTTTGGAAAACACTGCCATGAAAAATTATCAATATGTTCATAAAGGCATCTACATGTCTCTTCACAAGGGTTTTACTTAATGGGGGAGGTGGTGAGGTCTGGATATAACTGAACTGTCCATTAGTAGGTAGAACAATATCATGGGGATCAGAGTGCACATTCCGGTTTGACCTCAATCTAGGTAACATGGATTCATCTCTGTGTAATAGGCCTGCTTCTGAAAAACACAATGTCGAGCTCCAAAAGCAGAACGATACTTTCAGAATACCATGTTATGTTTGTAAATACATAGACAGATAGATATACAGAAATCAAAAATCTGAAAACGGTCTGGAAGTGTACATTTCTATAACTTACAATGTCAGTAGTGGGGGATTAATAGCAGATCAAGAAGACTGTATCTGCATGAGAAATGGTTCAATTTTTGAAGGAGTTTTTTAAATGAAAATGGACAAAAGATTTAAAGGGTTACAGTAAGTGTTGAGGAGTGACTTGGCAAAAGGAGCACAGAGGTGAGAAAGAATTAAGTAGAGTTCAATAGAACCAGGTATAATTTCTGTACACATGACTCCATGAACAGGAGCAAAGGGGACACTTAAAGAAATCATAGGACTAAAGAGAGATCAGGAGGGTTTGTACTAGTCTAGAAATGCTGACCTGAAAACCAACTAAAGTTTCAACTCCTTCTTTTGAGGAACATTAGCTGTGCCGTGCTTTTCAAAAAGGACTTGTCATAACTGATTGATGCCCATGTTAGCAACTCTTCTGAAATTACGTTGAAAGTAGACTAATGTGAGAGTTTCTCTTTAGAGATAATTCAAATTACTTGCATAGGAAGTGGCAGCAGGTCTGGGGATGTTGTAGCTCAGTGGCAGTGACCTTGCCTAGCTTGGGGCTGGCCTGCCATGGACTTTCACCCCAAACACTTGCAAGAAAAGAAAAGGGAGGGAAGGGAGAGAGAAAGTTGGAAGGGAGGAAGGCAAAGTTGGAGGGATGGATGGAGGTATAAAAGAAGGAAGCAGAAAAGGAGAAAAACCAGGAAGGGGGGAAGGAAGCAAGGAAGGTAGGAAATAGGGAGAGCACAAGGGCAGAAAAAGGACTGAGTCACTCAAACAAAAGGCAAGGGACACAAAGACCAATATAGGCCATAAAAGCTGTTTGAACAGTTTAGTCAGCTTTAGAATCTGAGTGACATCAAACTGAATGTTATTGTGACTGGATGGAATCTTCCTACTAACCCCGCCTTGGCCTGGCCTAAACCAAATCAAGGGGTGGGTGGCAGGGAGAGGAATTCTCTCTGGCTGGAGTGGGAGGGACCTAAACATGTGGCACTTGAGGATGCACTGGGTAGGGAAGGGGACAAGACTCCCCTGATGGGCAGTTGAGACAACAAGGCTCCTGGGAGCCCTTGATCAGGGCTCCCACCGCCATACGCACACCACCCACCATACGCTCAGCCCCTGAAGGGGCTCACAGTGGTCTGCTCCGTTGCCTGATGCAGGTTGGAGTTCCGGACCAAACACCTGAGTGTCCACAGCCTGTGTTGGCCTGCCTGGGCAGGCTGTGGTTGTGGTGGCAAGAGCCAAAGCTGTCTTGGCGTGATGGAGGAGCCAAGGGCTGCCTCTCAGCCATACTAGTGGGTGGTTCTGGAAGAAGCACCCAGGGTTGTGGCAGCATTGTCCGAAGACATGAAGCCAGGCCATCTTCCTTATGGCTTTCCTTGGGAGTTGATGATGTGTACAGCTCTTGGATTTTTTGCTGTTCTCTCACTTGTCTGGAGAGCTTTTCAGTCGGTTAGTAGCAGGCTTTACGTGGGAAGAGAAAAAAGGCTGGCTCTAAATCTTGCTGGACTTATTGAGGCAAAATGTGGACTTCTTGATAAAGTGAGCCTTGTTGAAAAAGAACATAAAGGCTTAGACTCATCTTTAAAGGATTCCAGGTTTGAGAAGGGTTCAAGGGAAGCACAACAGCTGGAGGCAACCTACGAAAAGCTGCATAGGTCCGAATCCAGCCATGGCGTTGAAATGCTCTTTCTAGAAGAAGAGCTCAAAGCACAGAAGGCTAAACATGGTCAACAGGATGAAACGATGGCGCATCTATCAAGAGGGATACAGTCCCTCCAAGGTGAATCTGAATCCCTCAGATCACAAATAGCTGAAGCCAAAACAAACTGGAGACTCTTTCAAGTGAATGAGGAAGAACTGAAGCTGGCAATCAAAGAGGTTTTGAATGAAGGATCCCTACTTCCGCAAACGCAGAGACCAACAATACAAGGAGAAGCTGAAGCACAGAGGGAACAAGGAGGTGTCCAATATAAAGCAAAAATCATATTAGAGGACTCTAAAGTAGCTGGAGAACAAGTTCTAAGGGACACCGAAAATCACATGGAGTCTCTGAGTGAATGCTTGCTGAAGATCAAGGATAGATCTTCTCCAAGCCTGGGAGCCCAAAGGGATGGTGGTCACCTGGAACTGGGAAAGACGAGTGAACCCGAAATTGGTGCTCACTTGGAGGATGAGTCCAAAGGAGCTTTGAGGAACCTGGTTTATGGTGATAAGCTAAAGGCCTCCTTAGAAATCTTGGAAGGAGGAAGAAATCAAAAATGTACTTTCTCATCTGAAGTGGAGAAAACCACGGAAGACCTTACAGAACACCTTAAAAGTCTGCAGACTGAACAGGCATCCTTGCAGTCAGAAAATGCACAGCTACAAAGTGAGAATGAGACCCTACAGAAGAACTTGAAAGTCATGATGGAACGCTATCAAGAAAATACGATGAAACTGCACAGGAAATTAAGAGTGGAGGAAAACTACCGTGTGGAGCAAGAGGAGAAACTTTCCAAAGTCGAAGAAAAGATGAGCCATACAATAAAAGAGCTGGAGACCTACAGAAAGAGAGCCCAATATCTTGAAGAACAATTGCAGAGTACCATTCATTCCTGTCTGGGGAAGATTATTTCCTCTGAGAAAGAAGCACATGCCAGTGAGTTGGCAGCTCGGATTCCTGAAAGAAACCTCAGCTATTTCAGGAAACAAAATGCACGCAACAGACAAAAATTAACTGAGAAGGAGCTGAGATTTGAACTTGTAGGAAAAGATCCCTATGATGCACTGGATGTTTCCAACTCAGCAATGGGCCATCACCAATAGGTCACCCTTCATCTGAAAGGAGACCTCCTCATTTTGAAAAGAGTGGTCCACTCACACTCTCACCTTTCACTCCAGTGGGAGGAGGAAGAGGGTCAAGGGGCCCTGGAGAATCCTCTGGACCATGCGACTAGCAGTAAAGGAAGAGAATCCAGCTGTCATAAGTTCACTGATTTTCAGAGAGCACCTTCTCAGACTGGGCCCCTCTCTCCTCCAGGGGAACAGGCCAGCAGGCTGATGATCCCTCCGCCAGGCCAACCATATTCTTCTGATGCACGTCTTCCTCTACAAAGGCAAGATAGGTTTTACTCAAATTGTGGTAGAGCATCGCGACCAGCAGAACACAGAATTCCTAATATGCCTCCTTTGGACTCTGATGTGCCTGATTCACCTCTCCATGCTGAAAACCAAGCAACTGGCTCTGGCTCTGTGTTGGCACCTTTCCCTCCAGTCAGAGGTGCCTTGTTTCCAGTTGACCCAAGGAGTCAGTTCCTGAGAAGAGGACCTTTTTTTTCCTCCACCTCTCCCAGGAAACTTGTCTGGGAACCTGGAGATTATTTTCCACCTGACCCGCCACCCACTCCATTTCCAATGTGATGTGTCTATGCAGGGAGGGGGTTTTCCTCACAATCTTCCCCCAACAGCTGGAATTCAGCCCTCTACACCCCCATTCTGAAAGTACAAGTGAGTTCCCTGAAGGGTTCCTTCCACCTGCAAATGAGCCTGTTACTCAACATCCAGAACCAAACAAGAAACCTCACGCTGTTGCTCTCTCTTCAAATGTAATTTGACTTATCTCTCATTTTTAGTTTTTAAGTAACTGCTTTTACTTCAGTGATTGACTATACTTTGGCTCCAATTGAAGCTCAATGAAACAATAATTCTTAAGATAGTATTTTGTGAATAAAGATGGTTTACGTAGGAATCTTCTGAGTAAATTATTCCTATTTTATTTTATTCCAGAGAACAGCATTTAATCTGATGAAGCCACTCTTACATAAACAAGAATGGGAGTTCTAGGTACTTGTAATCTAGCTGATGGAAATATCTTTTAAACTCCCAACAAAGAAGTGTATTTAGTATGACTGTAGCAAATGTAAAGTGACTTTAGGCTTAATGAAGAATTGTCACTGATTTACAGACTGGTTGGGCATTTCAGCTAGTTTTTCCATATCGGAATAACTAGAGCATGGGAGGACTAAAGGAGAGAACACAACTAAACATGTCACGGAAACAGGAGATCTCAACTACAAAGAAAAATGAAGACCTCTTGTTTATATTGGTTGCTTAAAACATTACATAGCTCTTGAGATACCATATTTCCTACATTAGATTCAAGTGAGTTATGAACTCCCATTTTCACCCCATATACAGATTGCACGATCACATTGTTTACACATCCACATTTTTACAAAATGCCATATTAGTACCTGTTGTATTCTGCTACCTTTTCTAGCCTCTACTATCCCCCCTCTCCTGCCCTCCCATCTACTCTCTCTATCCCATCTGCTGTAATTTAACCCTTGGGAATTGGAAACCACACTTTAAACTCACTCTCCTCCCCTTGTTCCCTTCTGTCAAATTACTCATCATCTTCTTCTATTTCTCCTCCTCCTCCTCCTCCTTATACCTTTAATTCATTCATCGTACACTCATGCATTGGTTCATTCATTCCTTTCACATATGGTGTTGGGGATCCAATCAGGACCTTTGAAAGTGTGAAGCCAGCACTCTAGTGCTGAGCCAAAACCCCAGCACCTGTCTTTTTGATTTTATGACTGTTTATATGAAATTGAGAATCGCATTCTGCTATGGTTTACTGATATGTGGATTGACCTAGTCCTTGTTTTCTGGGAGACTTTTGGAAAATATACATGAATTATTAGGAGATTGAAATGAAGAAACAAAGAGGAAATTCCCCAGTTTCTTATTCTTAGAGTCCATACTCTGACTCTGCCTACCTACTGTAAAAACTTTTAAACCCTTACTCCCCATTTCTATATCATTGCCAACAAGTGAACATTCACTGCCCTACAACAAACCAGAGAACTCACATTGAACAATGTTTCCCCAGTAGAGACCAAGACACAATACTTATTAAAAAAAATACCCTAGTTATGAGTTAGCAGGTAAAGCTTTATTTGAGTGTTAAATGTGCTCTAATTATGTGTTTGTGTGTTTGTTGATGTGTGTGGTGTGTGGGTGTGTGTGCTTGTGTGTGAAACAAGCACTGAGGTGTAAAATAAATGCAGGATTGCAACGGCCTTCTTAAAAATAAGAAGCAACTTTATCACATTTGAAGCCCAGTGAAGAATCTGCCTGATACTTAACCTACAATTAATTGAAATGTGAAAAATTCAGGCCTCGAAAAACAAAGCCAACATACATACTGAATCTAATCAGTCTGTCTCACCTGTTTTCTAATCACTCCTTTCAATAAACCTAAATTGCCAGCATAAAACATCAGTTGTTCTAAACGAGTGGACGGATGTCCCCTGTCATGGGCTGTGTAAAATACATGGACGATCCGGCACTGATTGTTATCTAGAATGACTTCTGCCTGAACTACTATTGGAGAATTGTTGCTGATATACTGCGGTTCTTATACCAGTAAACTGGAATGAAGGTAATTTCAGGCTGCAAAGGAATAAATTGATTTTACTAACTGGTTTTTGGAAAACACTGCCATGAAAAATTATCAATATGTTCATAAAGGCATCTACATGTCTCTTCACAAGGGTTTTACTTAATGGGGGAGGTGGTGAGGTCTGGATATAACTGAACTGTCCATTAGTAGGTAGAACAATATCATGGGGATCAGAGTGCACATTCCGGTTTGACCTCAATCTAGGTAACATGGATTCATCTCTGTGTAATAGGCCTGCTTCTGAAAAACACAATGTCGAGCTCCAAAAGCAGAACGATACTTTCAGAATACCATGTTATGTTTGTAAATACATAGACAGAGAGATATACAGAAATCAAAAATCTGAAAACGGTCTGGAAGTGTACATTTCTATAACTTACAATGTCAGTAGTGGGGGATTAATAGCAGATCAAGAAGACTGTATCTGCATGAGAAATGGTTCAATTTTTGAAGGAGTTTTTTAAATGAAAATGGACAAAAGATTTAAAGGGTTACAGTAAGTGTTGAGGAGTGACTTGGCAAAAGGAGCACAGAGGTGAGAAAGAATTAAGTAGAGTTCAATAGAACCAGGTATAATTTCTGTACACATGACTCCATGAACAGGAGCAAAGGGGACACTTAAAGAAATCATAGGACTAAAGAGAGATCAGGAGGGTTTGTACTAGTCTAGAAATGCTGACCTGAAAACCAACTAAAGTTTCAACTCCTTCTTTTGAGGAACATTAGCTGTGCCGTGCTTTTCAAAAAGGACTTGTCATAACTGATTGATGCCCATGTTAGCAACTCTTCTGAAATTACGTTGAAAGTAGACTAATGTGAGAGTTTCTCTTTAGAGATAATTCAAATTACTTGCATAGGAAGTGGCAGCAGGTCTGGGGATGTTGTAGCTCAGTGGCAGTGACCTTGCCTAGCTTGGGGCTGGCCTGCCATGGACTTTCACCCCAAACACTTGCAAGAAAAGAAAAGGGAGGGAAGGGAGAGAGAAAGTTGGAAGGGAGGAAGGCAAAGTTGGAGGGATGGATGGAGGTATAAAAGAAGGAAGCAGAAAAGGAGAAAAACCAGGAAGGGGGGAAGGAAGCAAGGAAGGTAGGAAATAGGGAGAGCACAAGGGCAGAAAAAGGACTGAGTCACTCAAACAAAAGGCAAGGGACACAAAGACCAATATAGGCCATAAAAGCTGTTTGAACAGTTTAGTCAGCTTTAGAATCTGAGGGACATCAAACTGAATGTTATTGTGACTGGATGGAATCTTCCTACTAACCCCGCCTTGGCCTGGCCTAAACCAAATCAAGGGGTGGGTGGCAGGGAGAGGAATTCTCTCTGGCTGGAGTGGGAGGGACCTAAACATGTGGCACTTGAGGATGCACTGGGTAGGGAAGGGGACAAGACTCCCCTGATGGGCAGTTGAGACAACAAGGCTCCTGGGAGCCCTTGATCAGGGCTCCCACCGCCATACGCACACCACCCACCATACGCTCAGCCCCTGAAGGGGCTCACAGTGGTCTGCTCCGTTGCCTGGTGCAGGTTGGAGTTCCGGACCAAACACCTGAGTGTCCACAGCCTGTGTTGGCCTGCCTGGGCAGGCTGTGGTTGTGGTGGCAAGAGCCAAAGCTGTCTTGGCGTGATGGAGGAGCCAAGGGCTGCCTCTCAGCCATACTAGTGGGTGGTTCTGGAAGAAGCACCCAGGGTTGTGGCAGCATTGTCCGAAGACATGAAGCCAGGCCATCTTCCTTATGGCTTTCCTTGGGAGTTGATGATGTGTACAGCTCTTGGATTTTTTGCTGTTCTCTCACTTGTCTGGAGAGCTTTTCAGTCGGTTAGTAGCAGGCTTTACGTGGGAAGAGAAAAAAGGCTGGCTCTAAATCTTGCTGGACTTATTGAGGCAAAATGTGGACTTCTTGATAAAGTGAGCCTTGTTGAAAAAGAACATAAAGGCTTAGACTCATCTTTAAAGGATTCCAGGTTTGAGAAGGGTTCAAGGGAAGCACAACAGCTGGAGGCAACCTACGAAAAGCTGCATAGGTCCGAATCCAGCCATGGCGTTGAAATGCTCTTTCTAGAAGAAGAGCTCAAAGCACAGAAGGCTAAACATGGTCAACAGGATGAAACGATGGCGCATCTATCAAGAGGGATACAGTCCCTCCAAGGTGAATCTGAATCCCTCAGATCACAAATAGCTGAAGCCAAAACAAACTGGAGACTCTTTCAAGTGAATGAGGAAGAACTGAAGCTGGCAATCAAAGAGGTTTTGAATGAAGGATCCCTACTTCCGCAAACGCAGAGACCAACAATACAAGGAGAAGCTGAAGCACAGAGGGAACAAGGAGGTGTCCAATATAAAGCAAAAATCATATTAGAGGACTCTAAAGTAGCTGGAGAACAAGTTCTAAGGGACACCGAAAATCACATGGAGTCTCTGAGTGAATGCTTGCTGAAGATCAAGGATAGATCTTCTCCAAGCCTGGGAGCCCAAAGGGATGGTGGTCACCTGGAACTGGGAAAGACGAGTGAACCCGAAATTGGTGCTCACTTGGAGGATGAGTCCAAAGGAGCTTTGAGGAACCTGGTTTATGGTGATAAGCTAAAGGCCTCCTTAGAAATCTTGGAAGGAGGAAGAAATCAAAAATGTACTTTCTCATCTGAAGTGGAGAAAACCACGGAAGACCTTACAGAACACCTTAAAAGTCTGCAGACTGAACAGGCATCCTTGCAGTCAGAAAATGCACAGCTACAAAGTGAGAATGAGACCCTACAGAAGAACTTGAAAGTCATGATGGAACGCTATCAAGAAAATACGATGAAACTGCACAGGAAATTAAGAGTGGAGGAAAACTACCGTGTGGAGCAAGAGGAGAAACTTTCCAAAGTCGAAGAAAAGATGAGCCATACAATAAAAGAGCTGGAGACCTACAGAAAGAGAGCCCAATATCTTGAAGAACAATTGCAGAGTACCATTCATTCCTGTCTGGGGAAGATTATTTCCTCTGAGAAAGAAGCACATGCCAGTGAGTTGGCAGCTCGGATTCCTGAAAGAAACCTCAGCTATTTCAGGAAACAAAATGCACGCAACAGACAAAAATTAACTGAGAAGGAGCTGAGATTTGAACTTGTAGGAAAAGATCCCTATGATGCACTGGATGTTTCCAACTCAGCAATGGGCCATCACCAATAGGTCACCCTTCATCTGAAAGGAGACCTCCTCATTTTGAAAAGAGTGGTCCACTCACACTCTCACCTTTCACTCCAGTGGGAGGAGGAAGAGGGTCAAGGGGCCCTGGAGAATCCTCTGGACCATGCGACTAGCAGTAAAGGAAGAGAATCCAGCTGTCATAAGTTCACTGATTTTCAGAGAGCACCTTCTCAGACTGGGCCCCTCTCTCCTCCAGGGGAACAGGCCAGCAGGCTGATGATCCCTCCGCCAGGCCAACCATATTCTTCTGATGCACGTCTTCCTCTACAAAGGCAAGATAGGTTTTACTCAAATTGTGGTAGAGCATCGCGACCAGCAGAACACAGAATTCCTAATATGCCTCCTTTGGACTCTGATGTGCCTGATTCACCTCTCCATGCTGAAAACCAAGCAACTGGCTCTGGCTCTGTGTTGGCACCTTTCCCTCCAGTCAGAGGTGCCTTGTTTCCAGTTGACCCAAGGAGTCAGTTCCTGAGAAGAGGACCTTTTTTTTCCTCCACCTCTCCCAGGAAACTTGTCTGGGAACCTGGAGATTATTTTCCACCTGACCCGCCACCCACTCCATTTCCAATGTGATGTGTCTATGCAGGGAGGGGGTTTTCCTCACAATCTTCCCCCAACAGCTGGAATTCAGCCCTCTACACCCCCATTCTGAAAGTACAAGTGAGTTCCCTGAAGGGTTCCTTCCACCTGCAAATGAGCCTGTTACTCAACATCCAGAACCAAACAAGAAACCTCACGCTGTTGCTCTCTCTTCAAATGTAATTTGACTTATCTCTCATTTTTAGTTTTTAAGTAACTGCTTTTACTTCAGTGATTGACTATACTTTGGCTCCAATTGAAGCTCAATGAAACAATAATTCTTAAGATAGTATTTTGTGAATAAAGATGGTTTACGTAGGAATCTTCTGAGTAAATTATTCCTATTTTATTTTATTCCAGAGAACAGCATTTAATCTGATGAAGCCACTCTTACATAAACAAGAATGGGAGTTCTAGGTACTTGTAATCTAGCTGATGGAAATATCTTTTAAACTCCCAACAAAGAAGTGTATTTAGTATGACTGTAGCAAATGTAAAGTGACTTTAGGCTTAATGAAGAATTGTCACTGATTTACAGACTGGTTGGGCATTTCAGCTAGTTTTTCCATATCGGAATAACTAGAGCATGGGAGGACTAAAGGAGAGAACACAACTAAACATGTCACGGAAACAGGAGATCTCAACTACAAAGAAAAATGAAGACCTCTTGTTTATATTGGTTGCTTAAAACATTACATAGCTCTTGAGATACCATATTTCCTACATTAGATTCAAGTGAGTTATGAACTCCCATTTTCACCCCATATACAGATTGCACGATCACATTGTTTACACATCCACATTTTTACAAAATGCCATATTAGTACCTGTTGTATTCTGCTACCTTTTCTAGCCTCTACTATCCCCCCTCTCCTGCCCTCCCATCTTCTCTCTCTATCCCATCTGCTGTAATTTAACCCTTGGGAATTGGAAACCACACTTTAAACTCACTCTCCTCCCCTTGTTCCCTTCTGTCAAATTACTCATCATCTTCTTCTATTTCTCCTCCTCCTCCTCCTCCTTATACCTTTAATTCATTCATCGTACACTCATGCATTGGTTCATTCATTCCTTTCACATATGGTGTTGGGGATCCAATCAGGACCTTTGAAAGTGTGAAGCCAGCACTCTAGTGCTGAGCCAAAACCCCAGCACCTGTCTTTTTGATTTTATGACTGTTTATATGAAATTGAGAATCGCATTCTGCTATGGTTTACTGATATGTGGATTGACCTAGTCCTTGTTTTCTGGGAGACTTTTGGAAAATATACATGAATTATTAGGAGATTGAAATGAAGAAACAAAGAGGAAATTCCCCAGTTTCTTATTCTTAGAGTCCATACTCTGACTCTGCCTACCTACTGTAAAAACTTTTAAACCCTTACTCCCCATTTCTATATCATTGCCAACAAGTGAACATTCACTGCCCTACAACAAACCAGAGAACTCACATTGAACAATGTTTCCCCAGTAGAGACCAAGACACAATACTTATTAAAAAAAATACCCTAGTTATGAGTTAGCAGGTAAAGCTTTATTTGAGTGTTAAATGTGCTCTAATTATGTGTTTGTGTGTTTGTTGATGTGTGTGGTGTGTGGGTGTGTGTGCTTGTGTGTGAAACAAGCACTGAGGTGTAAAATAAATGCAGGATTGCAACGGCCTTCTTAAAAATAAGAAGCAACTTTATCACATTTGAAGCCCAGTGAAGAATCTGCCTGATACTTAACCTACAATTAATTGAAATGTGAAAAATTCAGGCCTCGAAAAACAAAGCCAACATACATACTGAATCTAATCAGTCTGTCTCACCTGTTTTCTAATCACTCCTTTCAATAAACCTAAATTGCCAGCATAAAACATCAGTTGTTCTAAACGAGTGGACGGATGTCCCCTGTCATGGGCTGTGTAAAATACATGGACGATCCGGCACTGATTGTTATCTAGAATGACTTCTGCCTGAACTACTATTGGAGAATTGTTGCTGATATACTGCGGTTCTTATACCAGTAAACTGGAATGAAGGTAATTTCAGGCTGCAAAGGAATAAATTGATTTTACTAACTGGTTTTTGGAAAACACTGCCATGAAAAATTATCAATATGTTCATAAAGGCATCTACATGTCTCTTCACAAGGGTTTTACTTAATGGGGGAGGTGGTGAGGTCTGGATATAACTGAACTGTCCATTAGTAGGTAGAACAATATCATGGGGATCAGAGTGCACATTCCGGTTTGACCTCAATCTAGGTAACATGGATTCATCTCTGTGTAATAGGCCTGCTTCTGAAAAACACAATGTCGAGCTCCAAAAGCAGAACGATACTTTCAGAATACCATGTTATGTTTGTAAATACATAGACAGAGAGATATACAGAAATCAAAAATCTGAAAACGGTCTGGAAGTGTACATTTCTATAACTTACAATGTCAGTAGTGGGGGATTAATAGCAGATCAAGAAGACTGTATCTGCATGAGAAATGGTTCAATTTTTGAAGGAGTTTTTTAAATGAAAATGGACAAAAGATTTAAAGGGTTACAGTAAGTGTTGAGGAGTGACTTGGCAAAAGGAGCACAGAGGTGAGAAAGAATTAAGTAGAGTTCAATAGAACCAGGTATAATTTCTGTACACATGACTCCATGAACAGGAGCAAAGGGGACACTTAAAGAAATCATAGGACTAAAGAGAGATCAGGAGGGTTTGTACTAGTCTAGAAATGCTGACCTGAAAACCAACTAAAGTTTCAACTCCTTCTTTTGAGGAACATTAGCTGTGCCGTGCTTTTCAAAAAGGACTTGTCATAACTGATTGATGCCCATGTTAGCAACTCTTCTGAAATTACGTTGAAAGTAGACTAATGTGAGAGTTTCTCTTTAGAGATAATTCAAATTACTTGCATAGGAAGTGGCAGCAGGTCTGGGGATGTTGGAGCTCAGTGGCAGTGACCTTGCCTAGCTTGGGGCTGGCCTGCCATGGACTTTCACCCCAAACACTTGCAAGAAAAGAAAAGGGAGGGAAGGGAGAGAGAAAGTTGGAAGGGAGGAAGGCAAAGTTGGAGGGATGGATGGAGGTATAAAAGAAGGAAGCAGAAAAGGAGAAAAACCAGGAAGGGGGGAAGGAAGCAAGGAAGGTAGGAAATAGGGAGAGCACAAGGGCAGAAAAAGGACTGAGTCACTCAAACAAAAGGCAAGGGACACAAAGACCAATATAGGCCATAAAAGCTGTTTGAACAGTTTAGTCAGCTTTAGAATCTGAGGGACATCAAACTGAATGTTATTGTGACTGGATGGAATCTTCCTACTAACCCCGCCTTGGCCTGGCCTAAACCAAATCAAGGGGTGGGTGGCAGGGAGAGGAATTCTCTCTGGCTGGAGTGGGAGGGACCTAAACATGTGGCACTTGAGGATGCACTGGGTAGGGAAGGGGACAAGACTCCCCTGATGGGCAGTTGAGACAACAAGGCTCCTGGGAGCCCTTGATCAGGGCTCCCACCGCCATACGCACACCACCCACCATACGCTCAGCCCCTGAAGGGGCTCACAGTGGTCTGCTCCGTTGCCTGGTGCAGGTTGGAGTTCCGGACCAAACACCTGAGTGTCCACAGCCTGTGTTGGCCTGCCTGGGCAGGCTGTGGTTGTGGTGGCAAGAGCCAAAGCTGTCTTGGCGTGATGGAGGAGCCAAGGGCTGCCTCTCAGCCATACTAGTGGGTGGTTCTGGAAGAAGCACCCAGGGTTGTGGCAGCATTGTCCGAAGACATGAAGCCAGGCCATCTTCCTTATGGCTTTCCTTGGGAGTTGATGATGTGTACAGCTCTTGGATTTTTTGCTGTTCTCTCACTTGTCTGGAGAGCTTTTCAGTCGGTTAGTAGCAGGCTTTACGTGGGAAGAGAAAAAAGGCTGGCTCTAAATCTTGCTGGACTTATTGAGGCAAAATGTGGACTTCTTGATAAAGTGAGCCTTGTTGAAAAAGAACATAAAGGCTTAGACTCATCTTTAAAGGATTCCAGGGTTGAGAAGGGTTCAAGGGAAGCACAACAGCTGGAGGCAACCTACGAAAAGCTGCATAGGTCCGAATCCAGCCATGGCGTTGAAATGCTCTTTCTAGAAGAAGAGCTCAAAGCACAGAAGGCTAAACATGGTCAACAGGATGAAACGATGGCGCATCTATCAAGAGGGATACAGTCCCTCCAAGGTGAATCTGAATCCCTCAGATCACAAATAGCTGAAGCCAAAACAAACTGGAGACTCTTTCAAGTGAATGAGGAAGAACTGAAGCTGGCAATCAAAGAGGTTTTGAATGAAGGATCCCTACTTCCGCAAACGCAGAGACCAACAATACAAGGAGAAGCTGAAGCACAGAGGGAACAAGGAGGTGTCCAATATAAAGCAAAAATCATATTAGAGGACTCTAAAGTAGCTGGAGAACAAGTTCTAAGGGACACCGAAAATCACATGGAGTCTCTGAGTGAATGCTTGCTGAAGATCAAGGATAGATCTTCTCCAAGCCTGGGAGCCCAAAGGGATGGTGGTCATCTGGAACTGGGAAAGACGAGTGAACCCGAAATTGGTGCTCACTTGGAGGATGAGTCCAAAGGAGCTTTGAGGAACCTGGTTTATGGTGATAAGCTAAAGGCCTCCTTAGAAATCTTGGAAGGAGGAAGAAATCAAAAATGTACTTTCTCATCTGAAGTGGAGAAAACCACGGAAGACCTTACAGAACACCTTAAAAGTCTGCAGACTGAACAGGCATCCTTGCAGTCAGAAAATGCACAGCTACAAAGTGAGAATGAGACCCTACAGAAGAACTTGAAAGTCATGATGGAACGCTATCAAGAAAATACGATGAAACTGCACAGGAAATTAAGAGTGGAGGAAAACTACCGTGTGGAGCAAGAGGAGAAACTTTCCAAAGTCGAAGAAAAGATGAGCCATACAATAAAAGAGCTGGAGACCTACAGAAAGAGAGCCCAATATCTTGAAGAACAATTGCAGAGTACCATTCATTCCTGTCTGGGGAAGATTATTTCCTCTGAGAAAGAAGCACATGCCAGTGAGTTGGCAGCTCGGATTCCTGAAAAAAACCTCAGCTATTTCAGGAAACAAAATGCACGCAACAGACAAAAATTAACTGAGAAGGAGCTGAGATTTGAACTTGTAGGAAAAGATCCCTATGATGCACTGGATGTTTCCAACTCAGCAATGGGCCATCACCAATAGGTCACCCTTCATCTGAAAGGAGACCTCCTCATTTTGAAAAGAGTGGTCCACTCACACTCTCACCTTTCACTCCAGTGGGAGGAGGAAGAGGGTCAAGGGGCCCTGGAGAATCCTCTGGACCATGCGACTAGCAGTAAAGGAAGAGAATCCAGCTGTCATAAGTTCACTGATTTTCAGAGAGCACCTTCTCAGACTGGGCCCCTCTCTCCTCCAGGGGAACAGGCCAGCAGGCTGATGATCCCTCCGCCAGGCCAACCATATTCTTCTGATGCACGTCTTCCTCTACAAAGGCAAGATAGGTTTTACTCAAATTGTGGTAGAGCATCGCGACCAGCAGAACACAGAATTCCTAATATGCCTCCTTTGGACTCTGATGTGCCTGATTCACCTCTCCATGCTGAAAACCAAGCAACTGGCTCTGGCTCTGTGTTGGCACCTTTCCCTCCAGTCAGAGGTGCCTTGTTTCCAGTTGACCCAAGGAGTCAGTTCCTGAGAAGAGGACCTTTTTTTTCCTCCACCTCTCCCAGGAAACTTGTCTGGGAACCTGGAGATTATTTTCCACCTGACCCGCCACCCACTCCATTTCCAATGTGATGTGTCTATGCAGGGAGGGGGTTTTCCTCACAATCTTCCCCCAACAGCTGGAATTCAGCCCTCTACACCCCCATTCTGAAAGTACAAGTGAGTTCCCTGAAGGGTTCCTTCCACCTGCAAATGAGCCTGTTACTCAACATCCAGAACCAAACAAGAAACCTCACGCTGTTGCTCTCTCTTCAAATGTAATTTGACTTATCTCTCATTTTTAGTTTTTAAGTAACTGCTTTTACTTCAGTGATTGACTATACTTTGGCTCCAATTGAAGCTCAATGAAACAATAATTCTTAAGATAGTATTTTGTGAATAAAGATGGTTTACGTAGGAATCTTCTGAGTAAATTATTCCTATTTTATTTTATTCCAGAGAACAGCATTTAATCTGATGAAGCCACTCTTACATAAACAAGAATGGGAGTTCTAGGTACTTGTAATCTAGCTGATGGAAATATCTTTTAAACTCCCAACAAAGAAGTGTATTTAGTATGACTGTAGCAAATGTAAAGTGACTTTAGGCTTAATGAAGAATTGTCACTGATTTACAGACTGGTTGGGCATTTCAGCTAGTTTTTCCATATCGGAATAACTAGAGCATGGGAGGACTAAAGGAGAGAACACAACTAAACATGTCACGGAAACAGGAGATCTCAACTACAAAGAAAAATGAAGACCTCTTGTTTATATTGGTTGCTTAAAACATTACATAGCTCTTGAGATACCATATTTCCTACATTAGATTCAAGTGAGTTATGAACTCCCATTTTCACCCCATATACAGATTGCACGATCACATTGTTTACACATCCACATTTTTACAAAATGCCATATTAGTACCTGTTGTATTCTGCTACCTTTTCTAGCCTCTACTATCCCCCCTCTCCTGCCCTCCCATCTTCTCTCTCTATCCCATCTGCTGTAATTTAACCCTTGGGAATTGGAAACCACACTTTAAACTCACTCTCCTCCCCTTGTTCCCTTCTGTCAAATTACTCATCATCTTCTTCTATTTCTCCTCCTCCTCCTCCTCCTTATACCTTTAATTCATTCATCGTACACTCATGCATTGGTTCATTCATTCCTTTCACATATGGTGTTGGGGATCCAATCAGGACCTTTGAAAGTGTGAAGCCAGCACTCTAGTGCTGAGCCAAAACCCCAGCACCTGTCTTTTTGATTTTATGACTGTTTATATGAAATTGAGAATCGCATTCTGCTATGGTTTACTGATATGTGGATTGACCTAGTCCTTGTTTTCTGGGAGACTTTTGGAAAATATACATGAATTATTAGGAGATTGAAATGAAGAAACAAAGAGGAAATTCCCCAGTTTCTTATTCTTAGAGTCCATACTCTGACTCTGCCTACCTACTGTAAAAACTTTTAAACCCTTACTCCCCATTTCTATATCATTGCCAACAAGTGAACATTCACTGCCCTACAACAAACCAGAGAACTCACATTGAACAATGTTTCCCCAGTAGAGACCAAGACACAATACTTATTAAAAAAATACCCTAGTTATGAGTTAGCAGGTAAAGCTTTATTTGAGTGTTAAATGTGCTCTAATTATGTGTTTGTGTGTTTGTTGATGTGTGTGGTGTGTGGGTGTGTGTGCTTGTGTGTGAAACAAGCACTGAGGTGTAAAATAAATGCAGGATTGCAACGGCCTTCTTAAAAATAAGAAGCAACTTTATCACATTTGAAGCCCAGTGAAGAATCTGCCTGATACTTAACCTACAATTAATTGAAATGTGAAAAATTCAGGCCTCGAAAAACAAAGCCAACATACATACTGAATCTAATCAGTCTGTCTCACCTGTTTTCTAATCACTCCTTTCAATAAACCTAAATTGCCAGCATAAAACATCAGTTGTTCTAAACGAGTGGACGGATGTCCCCTGTCATGGGCTGTGTAAAATACATGGACGATCCGGCACTGATTGTTATCTAGAATGACTTCTGCCTGAACTACTATTGGAGAATTGTTGCTGATATACTGCGGTTCTTATACCAGTAAACTGGAATGAAGGTAATTTCAGGCTGCAAAGGAATAAATTGATTTTACTAACTGGTTTTTGGAAAACACTGCCATGAAAAATTATCAATATGTTCATAAAGGCATCTACATGTCTCTTCACAAGGGTTTTACTTAATGGGGGAGGTGGTGAGGTCTGGATATAACTGAACTGTCCATTAGTAGGTAGAACAATATCATGGGGATCAGAGTGCACATTCCGGTTTGACCTCAATCTAGGTAACATGGATTCATCTCTGTGTAATAGGCCTGCTTCTGAAAAACACAATGTCGAGCTCCAAAAGCAGAACGATACTTTCAGAATACCATGTTATGTTTGTAAATACATAGACAGAGAGATATACAGAAATCAAAAATCTGAAAACGGTCTGGAAGTGTACATTTCTATAACTTACAATGTCAGTAGTGGGGGATTAATAGCAGATCAAGAAGACTGTATCTGCATGAGAAATGGTTCAATTTTTGAAGGAGTTTTTTAAATGAAAATGGACAAAAGATTTAAAGGGTTACAGTAAGTGTTGAGGAGTGACTTGGCAAAAGGAGCACAGAGGTGAGAAAGAATTAAGTAGAGTTCAATAGAACCAGGTATAATTTCTGTACACATGACTCCATGAACAGGAGCAAAGGGGACACTTAAAGAAATCATAGGACTAAAGAGAGATCAGGAGGGTTTGTACTAGTCTAGAAATGCTGACCTGAAAACCAACTAAAGTTTCAACTCCTTCTTTTGAGGAACATTAGCTGTGCCGTGCTTTTCAAAAAGGACTTGTCATAACTGATTGATGCCCATGTTAGCAACTCTTCTGAAATTACGTTGAAAGTAGACTAATGTGAGAGTTTCTCTTTAGAGATAATTCAAATTACTTGCATAGGAAGTGGCAGCAGGTCTGGGGATGTTGTAGCTCAGTGGCAGTGACCTTGCCTAGCTTGGGGCTGGCCTGCCATGGACTTTCACCCCAAACACTTGCAAGAAAAGAAAAGGGAGGGAAGGGAGAGAGAAAGTTGGAAGGGAGGAAGGCAAAGTTGGAGGGATGGATGGAGGTATAAAAGAAGGAAGCAGAAAAGGAGAAAAACCAGGAAGGGGGGAAGGAAGCAAGGAAGGTAGGAAATAGGGAGAGCACAAGGGCAGAAAAAGGACTGAGTCACTCAAACAAAAGGCAAGGGACACAAAGACCAATATAGGCCATAAAAGCTGTTTGAACAGTTTAGTCAGCTTTAGAATCTGAGGGACATCAAACTGAATGTTATTGTGACTGGATGGAATCTTCCTACTAACCCCGCCTTGGCCTGGCCTAAACCAAATCAAGGGGTGGGTGGCAGGGAGAGGAATTCTCTCTGGCTGGAGTGGGAGGGACCTAAACATGTGGCACTTGAGGATGCACTGGGTAGGGAAGGGGACAAGACTCCCCTGATGGGCAGTTGAGACAACAAGGCTCCTGGGAGCCCTTGATCAGGGCTCCCACCGCCATACGCACACCACCCACCATACGCTCAGCCCCTGAAGGGGCTCACAGTGGTCTGCTCCGTTGCCTGGTGCAGGTTGGAGTTCCGGACCAAACACCTGAGTGTCCACAGCCTGTGTTGGCCTGCCTGGGCAGGCTGTGGTTGTGGTGGCAAGAGCCAAAGCTGTCTTGGCGTGATGGAGGAGCCAAGGGCTGCCTCTCATTACTAGTGGGTGGTTCTGGAAAGAAGCACCCAGGGTTGTGGCAGCATTGTCCGAAGACATGAAGCCAGGCCATCTTCCTTATGGCTTTCCTTGGGAGTTGATGATGTGTACAGCTCTTGGATTTTTTGCTGTTCTCTCACTTGTCTGGAGAGCTTTTCAGTCGGTTAGTAGCAGGCTTTACGTGGGAAGAGAAAAAAGGCTGGCTCTAAATCTTGCTGGACTTATTGAGGCAAAATGTGGACTTCTTGATAAAGTGAGCCTTGTTGAAAAAGAACATAAAGGCTTAGACTCATCTTTAAAGGATTCCAGGGTTGAGAAGGGTTCAAGGGAAGCACAACAGCTGGAGGCAACCTACGAAAAGCTGCATAGGTCCGAATCCAGCCATGGCGTTGAAATGCTCTTTCTAGAAGAAGAGCTCAAAGCACAGAAGGCTAAACATGGTCAACAGGATGAAACGATGGCGCATCTATCAAGAGGGATACAGTCCCTCCAAGGTGAATCTGAATCCACTCAGATCACAAATAGCTGAAGCCAAAACAAACTGGAGACTCTTTCAAGTGAATGAGGAAGAACTGAAGCTGGCAATCAAAGAGGTTTTGAATGAAGGATCCCTACTTCCGCAAACGCAGAGACCAACAATACAAGGAGAAGCTGAAGCACAGAGGGAACAAGGAGGTGTCCAATATAAAGCAAAAATCATATTAGAGGACTCTAAAGTAGCTGGAGAACAAGTTCCTAAGGGACACCGAAAATCACATGGAGTCTCTGAGTGAATGCTTGCTGAAGATCAAGGATAGATCTTCTCCAAGCCTGGGAGCCCAAAGGGATGGTGGTCACCTGGAACTGGGAAAGACGAGTGAACCCGAAATTGGTGCTCACTTGGAGGATGAGTCCAAAGGAGCTTTGAGGAACCTGGTTTATGGTGATAAGCTAAAGGCCTCCTTAGAAATCTTGGAAGGAGGAAGAAATCAAAAATGTACTTTCTCATCTGAAGTGGAGAAAACCACGGAAGACCTTACAGAACACCTTAAAAGTCTGCAGACTGAACAGGCATCCTTGCAGTCAGAAAATGCACAGCTACAAAGTGAGAATGAGACCCTACAGAAGAACTTGAAAGTCATGATGGAACGCTATCAAGAAAATACGATGAAACTGCACAGGAAATTAAGAGTGGAGGAAAACTACCGTGTGGAGCAAGAGGAGAAACTTTCCAAAGTCGAAGAAAAGATGAGCCATACAATAAAAGAGCTGGAGACCTACAGAAAGAGAGCCCAATATCTTGAAGAACAATTGCAGAGTACCATTCATTCCTGTCTGGGGAAGATTATTTCCTCTGAGAAAGAAGCACATGCCAGTGAGTTGGCAGCTCGGATTCCTGAAAGAAACCTCAGCTATTTCAGGAAACAAAATGCACGCAACAGACAAAAATTAACTGAGAAGGAGCTGAGATTTGAACTTGTAGGAAAAGATCCCTATGATGCACTGGATGTTTCCAACTCAGCAATGGGCCATCACCAATAGGTCACCCTTCATCTGAAAGGAGACCTCCTCATTTTGAAAAGAGTGGTCCACTCACACTCTCACCTTTCACTCCAGTGGGAGGAGGAAGAGGGTCAAGGGGCCCTGGAGAATCCTCTGGACCATGCGACTAGCAGTAAAGGAAGAGAATCCAGCTGTCATAAGTTCACTGATTTTCAGAGAGCACCTTCTCAGACTGGGCCCCTCTCTCCTCCAGGGGAACAGGCCAGCAGGCTGATGATCCCTCCGCCAGGCCAACCATATTCTTCTGATGCACGTCTTCCTCTACAAAGGCAAGATAGGTTTTACTCAAATTGTGGTAGAGCATCGCGACCAGCAGAACACAGAATTCCTAATATGCCTCCTTTGGACTCTGATGTGCCTGATTCACCTCTCCATGCTGAAAACCAAGCAACTGGCTCTGGCTCTGTGTTGGCACCTTTCCCTCCAGTCAGAGGTGCCTTGTTTCCAGTTGACCCAAGGAGTCAGTTCCTGAGAAGAGGACCTTTTTTTTCCTCCACCTCTCCCAGGAAACTTGTCTGGGAACCTGGAGATTATTTTCCACCTGACCCGCCACCCACTCCATTTACAATGTGATGTGTCTATGCAGGGAGGGGGTTTTCCTCACAATCTTCCCCCAACAGCTGGAATTCAGCCCTCTACACCCCCATTCTGAAAGTACAAGTGAGTTCCCTGAAGGGTTCCTTCCACCTGCAAATGAGCCTGTTACTCAACATCCAGAACCAAACAAGAAACCTCACGCTGTTGCTCTCTCTTCAAATGTAATTTGACTTATCTCTCATTTTTAGTTTTTAAGTAACTGCTTTTACTTCAGTGATTGACTATACTTTGGCTCCAATTGAAGCTCAATGAAACAATAATTCTTAAGATAGTATTTTGTGAATAAAGATGGTTTACGTAGGAATCTTCTGAGTAAATTATTCCTATTTTATTTTATTCCAGAGAACAGCATTTAATCTGATGAAGCCACTCTTACATAAACAAGAATGGGAGTTCTAGGTACTTGTAATCTAGCTGATGGAAATATCTTTTAAACTCCCAACAAAGAAGTGTATTTAGTATGACTGTAGCAAATGTAAAGTGACTTTAGGCTTAATGAAGAATTGTCACTGATTTACAGACTGGTTGGGCATTTCAGCTAGTTTTTCCATATCGGAATAACTAGAGCATGGGAGGACTAAAGGAGAGAACACAACTAAACATGTCACGGAAACAGGAGATCTCAACTACAAAGAAAAATGAAGACCTCTTGTTTATATTGGTTGCTTAAAACATTACATAGCTCTTGAGATACCATATTTCCTACATTAGATTCAAGTGAGTTATGAACTCCCATTTTCACCCCATATACAGATTGCACGATCACATTGTTTACACATCCACATTTTTACAAAATGCCATATTAGTACCTGTTGTATTCTGCTACCTTTTCTAGCCTCTACTATCCCCCCTCTCCTGCCCTCCCATCTACTCTCTCTATCCCATCTGCTGTAATTTAACCCTTGGGAATTGGAAACCACACTTTAAACTCACTCTCCTCCCCTTGTTCCCTTCTGTCAAATTACTCATCATCTTCTTCTATTTCTCCTCCTCCTCCTCCTCCTTATACCTTTAATTCATTCATCGTACACTCATGCATTGGTTCATTCATTCCTTTCACATATGGTGTTGGGGATCCAATCAGGACCTTTGAAAGTGTGAAGCCAGCACTCTAGTGCTGAGCCAAAACCCCAGCACCTGTCTTTTTGATTTTATGACTGTTTATATGAAATTGAGAATCGCATTCTGCTATGGTTTACTGATATGTGGATTGACCTAGTCCTTGTTTTCTGGGAGACTTTTGGAAAATATACATGAATTATTAGGAGATTGAAATGAAGAAACAAAGAGGAAATTCCCCAGTTTCTTATTCTTAGAGTCCATACTCTGACTCTGCCTACCTACTGTAAAAACTTTTAAACCCTTACTCCCCATTTCTATATCATTGCCAACAAGTGAACATTCACTGCCCTACAACAAACCAGAGAACTCACATTGAACAATGTTTCCCCAGTAGAGACCAAGACACAATACTTATTAAAAAAATACCCTAGTTATGAGTTAGCAGGTAAAGCTTTATTTGAGTGTTAAATGTGCTCTAATTATGTGTTTGTGTGTTTGTTGATGTGTGTGGTGTGTGGGTGTGTGTGCTTGTGTGTGAAACAAGCACTGAGGTGTAAAATAAATGCAGGATTGCAACGGCCTTCTTAAAAATAAGAAGCAACTTTATCACATTTGAAGCCCAGTGAAGAATCTGCCTGATACTTAACCTACAATTAATTGAAATGTGAAAAATTCAGGCCTCGAAAAACAAAGCCAACATACATACTGAATCTAATCAGTCTGTCTCACCTGTTTTCTAATCACTCCTTTCAATAAACCTAAATTGCCAGCATAAAACATCAGTTGTTCTAAACGAGTGGACGGATGTCCCCTGTCATGGGCTGTGTAAAATACATGGACGATCCGGCACTGATTGTTATCTAGAATGACTTCTGCCTGAACTACTATTGGAGAATTGTTGCTGATATACTGCGGTTCTTATACCAGTAAACTGGAATGAAGGTAATTTCAGGCTGCAAAGGAATAAATTGATTTTACTAACTGGTTTTTGGAAAACACTGCCATGAAAAATTATCAATATGTTCATAAAGGCATCTACATGTCTCTTCACAAGGGTTTTACTTAATGGGGGAGGTGGTGAGGTCTGGATATAACTGAACTGTCCATTAGTAGGTAGAACAATATCATGGGGATCAGAGTGCACATTCCGGTTTGACCTCAATCTAGGTAACATGGATTCATCTCTGTGTAATAGGCCTGCTTCTGAAAAACACAATGTCGAGCTCCAAAAGCAGAACGATACTTTCAGAATACCATGTTATGTTTGTAAATACATAGACAGAGAGATATACAGAAATCAAAAATCTGAAAACGGTCTGGAAGTGTACATTTCTATAACTTACAATGTCAGTAGTGGGGGATTAATAGCAGATCAAGAAGACTGTATCTGCATGAGAAATGGTTCAATTTTTGAAGGAGTTTTTTAAATGAAAATGGACAAAAGATTTAAAGGGTTACAGTAAGTGTTGAGGAGTGACTTGGCAAAAGGAGCACAGAGGTGAGAAAGAATTAAGTAGAGTTCAATAGAACCAGGTATAATTTCTGTACACATGACTCCATGAACAGGAGCAAAGGGGACACTTAAAGAAATCATAGGACTAAAGAGAGATCAGGAGGGTTTGTACTAGTCTAGAAATGCTGACCTGAAAACCAACTAAAGTTTCAACTCCTTCTTTTGAGGAACATTAGCTGTGCCGTGCTTTTCAAAAAGGACTTGTCATAACTGATTGATGCCCATGTTAGCAACTCTTCTGAAATTACGTTGAAAGTAGACTAATGTGAGAGTTTCTCTTTAGAGATAATTCAAATTACTTGCATAGGAAGTGGCAGCAGGTCTGGGGATGTTGTAGCTCAGTGGCAGTGACCTTGCCTAGCTTGGGGCTGGCCTGCCATGGACTTTCACCCCAAACACTTGCAAGAAAAGAAAAGGGAGGGAAGGGAGAGAGAAAGTTGGAAGGGAGGAAGGCAAAGTTGGAGGGATGGATGGAGGTATAAAAGAAGGAAGCAGAAAAGGAGAAAAACCAGGAAGGGGGGAAGGAAGCAAGGAAGGTAGGAAATAGGGAGAGCACAAGGGCAGAAAAAGGACTGAGTCACTCAAACAAAAGGCAAGGGACACAAAGACCAATATAGGCCATAAAAGCTGTTTGAACAGTTTAGTCAGCTTTAGAATCTGAGGGACATCAAACTGAATGTTATTGTGACTGGATGGAATCTTCCTACTAACCCCGCCTTGGCCTGGCCTAAACCAAATCAAGGGGTGGGTGGCAGGGAGAGGAATTCTCTCTGGCTGGAGTGGGAGGGACCTAAACATGTGGCACTTGAGGATGCACTGGGTAGGGAAGGGGACAAGACTCCCCTGATGGGCAGTTGAGACAACAAGGCTCCTGGGAGCCCTTGATCAGGGCTCCCACCGCCATACGCACACCACCCACCATACGCTCAGCCCCTGAAGGGGCTCACAGTGGTCTGCTCCGTTGCCTGGTGCAGGTTGGAGTTCCGGACCAAACACCTGAGTGTCCACAGCCTGTGTTGGCCTGCCTGGGCAGGCTGTGGTTGTGGTGGCAAGAGCCAAAGCTGTCTTGGCGTGATGGAGGAGCCAAGGGCTGCCTCTCAGCCATACTAGTGGGTGGTTCTGGAAGAAGCACCCAGGGTTGTGGCAGCATTGTCCGAAGACATGAAGCCAGGCCATCTTCCTTATGGCTTTCCTTGGGAGTTGATGATGTGTACAGCTCTTGGATTTTTTGCTGTTCTCTCACTTGTCTGGAGAGCTTTTCAGTCGGTTAGTAGCAGGCTTTACGTGGGAAGAGAAAAAAGGCTGGCTCTAAATCTTGCTGGACTTATTGAGGCAAAATGTGGACTTCTTGATAAAGTGAGCCTTGTTGAAAAAGAACATAAAGGCTTAGACTCATCTTTAAAGGATTCCAGGGTTGAGAAGGGTTCAAGGGAAGCACAACAGCTGGAGGCAACCTACGAAAAGCTGCATAGGTCCGAATCCAGCCATGGCGTTGAAATGCTCTTTCTAGAAGAAGAGCTCAAAGCACAGAAGGCTAAACATGGTCAACAGGATGAAACGATGGCGCATCTATCAAGAGGGATACAGTCCCTCCAAGGTGAATCTGAATCCCTCAGATCACAAATAGCTGAAGCCAAAACAAACTGGAGACTCTTTCAAGTGAATGAGGAAGAACTGAAGCTGGCAATCAAAGAGGTTTTGAATGAAGGATCCCTACTTCCGCAAACGCAGAGACCAACAATACAAGGAGAAGCTGAAGCACAGAGGGAACAAGGAGGTGTCCAATATAAAGCAAAAATCATATTAGAGGACTCTAAAGTAGCTGGAGAACAAGTTCTAAGGGACACCGAAAATCACATGGAGTCTCTGAGTGAATGCTTGCTGAAGATCAAGGATAGATCTTCTCCAAGCCTGGGAGCCCAAAGGGATGGTGGTCACCTGGAACTGGGAAAGACGAGTGAACCCGAAATTGGTGCTCACTTGGAGGATGAGTCCAAAGGAGCTTTGAGGAACCTGGTTTATGGTGATAAGCTAAAGGCCTCCTTAGAAATCTTGGAAGGAGGAAGAAATCAAAAATGTACTTTCTCATCTGAAGTGGAGAAAACCACGGAAGACCTTACAGAACACCTTAAAAGTCTGCAGACTGAACAGGCATCCTTGCAGTCAGAAAATGCACAGCTACAAAGTGAGAATGAGACCCTACAGAAGAACTTGAAAGTCATGATGGAACGCTATCAAGAAAATACGATGAAACTGCACAGGAAATTAAGAGTGGAGGAAAACTACCGTGTGGAGCAAGAGGAGAAACTTTCCAAAGTCGAAGAAAAGATGAGCCATACAATAAAAGAGCTGGAGACCTACAGAAAGAGAGCCCAATATCTTGAAGAACAATTGCAGAGTACCATTCATTCCTGTCTGGGGAAGATTATTTCCTCTGAGAAAGAAGCACATGCCAGTGAGTTGGCAGCTCGGATTCCTGAAAGAAACCTCAGCTATTTCAGGAAACAAAATGCACGCAACAGACAAAAATTAACTGAGAAGGAGCTGAGATTTGAACTTGTAGGAAAAGATCCCTATGATGCACTGGATGTTTCCAACTCAGCAATGGGCCATCACCAATAGGTCACCCTTCATCTGAAAGGAGACCTCCTCATTTTGAAAAGAGTGGTCCACTCACACTCTCACCTTTCACTCCAGTGGGAGGAGGAAGAGGGTCAAGGGGCCCTGGAGAATCCTCTGGACCATGCGACTAGCAGTAAAGGAAGAGAATCCAGCTGTCATAAGTTCACTGATTTTCAGAGAGCACCTTCTCAGACTGGGCCCCTCTCTCCTCCAGGGGAACAGGCCAGCAGGCTGATGATCCCTCCGCCAGGCCAACCATATTCTTCTGATGCACGTCTTCCTCTACAAAGGCAAGATAGGTTTTACTCAAATTGTGGTAGAGCATCGCGACCAGCAGAACACAGAATTCCTAATATGCCTCCTTTGGACTCTGATGTGCCTGATTCACCTCTCCATGCTGAAAACCAAGCAACTGGCTCTGGCTCTGTGTTGGCACCTTTCCCTCCAGTCAGAGGTGCCTTGTTTCCAGTTGACCCAAGGAGTCAGTTCCTGAGAAGAGGACCTTTTTTTTCCTCCACCTCTCCCAGGAAACTTGTCTGGGAACCTGGAGATTATTTTCCACCTGACCCGCCACCCACTCCATTTACAATGTGATGTGTCTATGCAGGGAGGGGGTTTTCCTCACAATCTTCCCCCAACAGCTGGAATTCAGCCCTCTACACCCCCATTCTGAAAGTACAAGTGAGTTCCCTGAAGGGTTCCTTCCACCTGCAAATGAGCCTGTTACTCAACATCCAGAACCAAACAAGAAACCTCACGCTGTTGCTCTCTCTTCAAATGTAATTTGACTTATCTCTCATTTTTAGTTTTTAAGTAACTGCTTTTACTTCAGTGATTGACTATACTTTGGCTCCAATTGAAGCTCAATGAAACAATAATTCTTAAGATAGTATTTTGTGAATAAAGATGGTTTACGTAGGAATCTTCTGAGTAAATTATTCCTATTTTATTTTATTCCAGAGAACAGCATTTAATCTGATGAAGCCACTCTTACATAAACAAGAATGGGAGTTCTAGGTACTTGTAATCTAGCTGATGGAAATATCTTTTAAACTCCCAACAAAGAAGTGTATTTAGTATGACTGTAGCAAATGTAAAGTGACTTTAGGCTTAATGAAGAATTGTCACTGATTTACAGACTGGTTGGGCATTTCAGCTAGTTTTTCCATATCGGAATAACTAGAGCATGGGAGGACTAAAGGAGAGAACACAACTAAACATGTCACGGAAACAGGAGATCTCAACTACAAAGAAAAATGAAGACCTCTTGTTTATATTGGTTGCTTAAAACATTACATAGCTCTTGAGATACCATATTTCCTACATTAGATTCAAGTGAGTTATGAACTCCCATTTTCACCCCATATACAGATTGCACGATCACATTGTTTACACATCCACATTTTTACAAAATGCCATATTAGTACCTGTTGTATTCTGCTACCTTTTCTAGCCTCTACTATCCCCCCTCTCCTGCCCTCCCATCTACTCTCTCTATCCCATCTGCTGTAATTTAACCCTTGGGAATTGGAAACCACACTTTAAACTCACTCTCCTCCCCTTGTTCCCTTCTGTCAAATTACTCATCATCTTCTTCTATTTCTCCTCCTCCTCCTCCTCCTTATACCTTTAATTCATTCATCGTACACTCATGCATTGGTTCATTCATTCCTTTCACATATGGTGTTGGGGATCCAATCAGGACCTTTGAAAGTGTGAAGCCAGCACTCTAGTGCTGAGCCAAAACCCCAGCACCTGTCTTTTTGATTTTATGACTGTTTATATGAAATTGAGAATTGCATTCTGCTATGGTTTACTGATATGTGGATTGACCTAGTCCTTGTTTTCTGGGAGACTTTTGGAAAATATACATGAATTATTAGGAGATTGAAATGAAGAAACAAAGAGGAAATTCCCCAGTTTCTTATTCTTAGAGTCCATACTCTGACTCTGCCTACCTACTGTAAAAACTTTTAAACCCTTACTCCCCATTTCTATATCATTGCCAACAAGTGAACATTCACTGCCCTACAACAAACCAGAGAACTCACATTGAACAATGTTTCCCCAGTAGAGACCAAGACACAATACTTATTAAAAAAAATACCCTAGTTATGAGTTAGCAGGTAAAGCTTTATTTGAGTGTTAAATGTGCTCTAATTATGTGTTTGTGTGTTTGTTGATGTGTGTGGTGTGTGGGTGTGTGTGCTTGTGTGTGAAACAAGCACTGAGGTGTAAAATAAATGCAGGATTGCAACGGCCTTCTTAAAAATAAGAAGCAACTTTATCACATTTGAAGCCCAGTGAAGAATCTGCCTGATACTTAACCTACAATTAATTGAAATGTGAAAAATTCAGGCCTCGAAAAACAAAGCCAACATACATACTGAATCTAATCAGTCTGTCTCACCTGTTTTCTAATCACTCCTTTCAATAAACCTAAATTGCCAGCATAAAACATCAGTTGTTCTAAACGAGTGGACGGATGTCCCCTGTCATGGGCTGTGTAAAATACATGGACGATCCGGCACTGATTGTTATCTAGAATGACTTCTGCCTGAACTACTATTGGAGAATTGTTGCTGATATACTGCGGTTCTTATACCAGTAAACTGGAATGAAGGTAATTTCAGGCTGCAAAGGAATAAATTGATTTTACTAACTGGTTTTTGGAAAACACTGCCATGAAAAATTATCAATATGTTCATAAAGGCATCTACATGTCTCTTCACAAGGGTTTTACTTAATGGGGGAGGTGGTGAGGTCTGGATATAACTGAACTGTCCATTAGTAGGTAGAACAATATCATGGGGATCAGAGTGCACATTCCGGTTTGACCTCAATCTAGGTAACATGGATTCATCTCTGTGTAATAGGCCTGCTTCTGAAAAACACAATGTCGAGCTCCAAAAGCAGAACGATACTTTCAGAATACCATGTTATGTTTGTAAATACATAGACAGATAGATATACAGAAATCAAAAATCTGAAAACGGTCTGGAAGTGTACATTTCTATAACTTACAATGTCAGTAGTGGGGGATTAATAGCAGATCAAGAAGACTGTATCTGCATGAGAAATGGTTCAATTTTTGAAGGAGTTTTTTAAATGAAAATGGACAAAAGATTTAAAGGGTTACAGTAAGTGTTGAGGAGTGACTTGGCAAAAGGAGCACAGAGGTGAGAAAGAATTAAGTAGAGTTCAATAGAACCAGGTATAATTTCTGTACACATGACTCCATGAACAGGAGCAAAGGGGACACTTAAAGAAATCATAGGACTAAAGAGAGATCAGGAGGGTTTGTACTAGTCTAGAAATGCTGACCTGAAAACCAACTAAAGTTTCAACTCCTTCTTTTGAGGAACATTAGCTGTGCCGTGCTTTTCAAAAAGGACTTGTCATAACTGATTGATGCCCATGTTAGCAACTCTTCTGAAATTACGTTGAAAGTAGACTAATGTGAGAGTTTCTCTTTAGAGATAATTCAAATTACTTGCATAGGAAGTGGCAGCAGGTCTGGGGATGTTGTAGCTCAGTGGCAGTGACCTTGCCTAGCTTGGGGCTGGCCTGCCATGGACTTTCACCCCAAACACTTGCAAGAAAAGAAAAGGGAGGGAAGGGAGAGAGAAAGTTGGAAGGGAGGAAGGCAAAGTTGGAGGGATGGATGGAGGTATAAAAGAAGGAAGCAGAAAAGGAGAAAAACCAGGAAGGGGGGAAGGAAGCAAGGAAGGTAGGAAATAGGGAGAGCACAAGGGCAGAAAAAGGACTGAGTCACTCAAACAAAAGGCAAGGGACACAAAGACCAATATAGGCCATAAAAGCTGTTTGAACAGTTTAGTCAGCTTTAGAATCTGAGTGACATCAAACTGAATGTTATTGTGACTGGATGGAATCTTCCTACTAACCCCGCCTTGGCCTGGCCTAAACCAAATCAAGGGGTGGGTGGCAGGGAGAGGAATTCTCTCTGGCTGGAGTGGGAGGGACCTAAACATGTGGCACTTGAGGATGCACTGGGTAGGGAAGGGGACAAGACTCCCCTGATGGGCAGTTGAGACAACAAGGCTCCTGGGAGCCCTTGATCAGGGCTCCCACCGCCATACGCACACCACCCACCATACGCTCAGCCCCTGAAGGGGCTCACAGTGGTCTGCTCCGTTGCCTGGTGCAGGTTGGAGTTCCGGACCAAACACCTGAGTGTCCACAGCCTGTGTTGGCCTGCCTGGGCAGGCTGTGGTTGTGGTGGCAAGAGCCAAAGCTGTCTTGGCGTGATGGAGGAGCCAAGGGCTGCCTCTCAGCCATACTAGTGGGTGGTTCTGGAAGAAGCACCCAGGGTTGTGGCAGCATTGTCCGAAGACATGAAGCCAGGCCATCTTCCTTATGGCTTTCCTTGGGAGTTGATGATGTGTACAGCTCTTGGATTTTTTGCTGTTCTCTCACTTGTCTGGAGAGCTTTTCAGTCGGTTAGTAGCAGGCTTTACGTGGGAAGAGAAAAAAGGCTGGCTCTAAATCTTGCTGGACTTATTGAGGCAAAATGTGGACTTCTTGATAAAGTGAGCCTTGTTGAAAAAGAACATAAAGGCTTAGACTCATCTTTAAAGGATTCCAGGGTTGAGAAGGGTTCAAGGGAAGCACAACAGCTGGAGGCAACCTACGAAAAGCTGCATAGGTCCGAATCCAGCCATGGCGTTGAAATGCTCTTTCTAGAAGAAGAGCTCAAAGCACAGAAGGCTAAACATGGTCAACAGGATGAAACGATGGCGCATCTATCAAGAGGGATACAGTCCCTCCAAGGTGAATCTGAATCCCTCAGATCACAAATAGCTGAAGCCAAAACAAACTGGAGACTCTTTCAAGTGAATGAGGAAGAACTGAAGCTGGCAATCAAAGAGGTTTTGAATGAAGGATCCCTACTTCCGCAAACGCAGAGACCAACAATACAAGGAGAAGCTGAAGCACAGAGGGAACAAGGAGGTGTCCAATATAAAGCAAAAATCATATTAGAGGACTCTAAAGTAGCTGGAGAACAAGTTCTAAGGGACACCGAAAATCACATGGAGTCTCTGAGTGAATGCTTGCTGAAGATCAAGGATAGATCTTCTCCAAGCCTGGGAGCCCAAAGGGATGGTGGTCATCTGGAACTGGGAAAGACGAGTGAACCCGAAATTGGTGCTCACTTGGAGGAT
Source organism: Callospermophilus lateralis (assembly GCF_048772815.1). Taxonomy (NCBI): domain Eukaryota; kingdom Metazoa; phylum Chordata; class Mammalia; order Rodentia; family Sciuridae; genus Callospermophilus; species Callospermophilus lateralis. Next base: position 563,072 of record NW_027518013.1, on the reverse strand, counting down.
GAGTCCAAAGGAGCTTTGAGGAACCTGGTTTATGGTGATAAGCTAAAGGCCTCCTTAGAAATCTTGGAAGGAGGAAGAAATCAAAAATGTACTTTCTCATCTGAAGTGGAGAAAACCACGGAAGACCTTACAGAACACCTTAAAAGTCTGCAGACTGAACAGGCATCCTTGCAGTCAGAAAATGCACAGCTACAAAGTGAGAATGAGACCCTACAGAAGAACTTGAAAGTCATGATGGAACGCTATCAAGAAAATACGATGAAACTGCACAGGAAATTAAGAGTGGAGGAAAACTACCGTGTGGAGCAAGAGGAGAAACTTTCCAAAGTCGAAGAAAAGATGAGCCATACAATAAAAGAGCTGGAGACCTACAGAAAGAGAGCCCAATATCTTGAAGAACAATTGCAGAGTACCATTCATTCCTGTCTGGGGAAGATTATTTCCTCTGAGAAAGAAGCACATGCCAGTGAGTTGGCAGCTCGGATTCCTGAAAGAAACCTCAGCTATTTCAGGAAACAAAATGCACGCAACAGACAAAAATTAACTGAGAAGGAGCTGAGATTTGAACTTGTAGGAAAAGATCCCTATGATGCACTGGATGTTTCCAACTCAGCAATGGGCCATCACCAATAGGTCACCCTTCATCTGAAAGGAGACCTCCTCATTTTGAAAAGAGTGGTCCACTCACACTCTCACCTTTCACTCCAGTGGGAGGAGGAAGAGGGTCAAGGGGCCCTGGAGAATCCTCTGGACCATGCGACTAGCAGTAAAGGAAGAGAATCCAGCTGTCATAAGTTCACTGATTTTCAGAGAGCACCTTCTCAGACTGGGCCCCTCTCTCCTCCAGGGGAACAGGCCAGCAGGCTGATGATCCCTCCGCCAGGCCAACCATATTCTTCTGATGCACGTCTTCCTCTACAAAGGCAAGATAGGTTTTACTCACATTGTGGTAGAGCATCGCGACCAGCAGAACACAGAATTCCTAATATGCCTCCTTTGGACTCTGATGTGCCTGATTCACCTCTCCATGCTGAAAACCAAGCAACTGGCTCTGGCTCTGTGTTGGCACCTTTCCCTCCAGTCAGAGGTGCCTTGTTTCCAGTTGACCCAAGGAGTCAGTTCCTGAGAAGAGGACCTTTTTTTTCCTCCACCTCTCCCAGGAAACTTGTCTGGGAACCTGGAGATTATTTTCCACCTGACCCGCCACCCACTCCATTTCCAATGTGATGTGTCTATGCAGGGAGGGGGTTTTCCTCACAATCTTCCCCCAACAGCTGGAATTCAGCCCTCTACACCCCCATTCTGAAAGTACAAGTGAGTTCCCTGAAGGGTTCCTTCCACCTGCAAATGAGCCTGTTACTCAACATCCAGAACCAAACAAGAAACCTCACGCTGTTGCTCTCTCTTCAAATGTAATTTGACTTATCTCTCATTTTTAGTTTTTAAGTAACTGCTTTTACTTCAGTGATTGACTATACTTTGGCTCCAATTGAAGCTCAATGAAACAATAATTCTTAAGATAGTATTTTGTGAATAAAGATGGTTTACGTAGGAATCTTCTGAGTAAATTATTCCTATTTTATTTTATTCCAGAGAACAGCATTTAATCTGATGAAGCCACTCTTACATAAACAAGAATGGGAGTTCTAGGTACTTGTAATCTAGCTGATGGAAATATCTTTTAAACTCCCAACAAAGAAGTGTATTTAGTATGACTGTAGCAAATGTAAAGTGACTTTAGGCTTAATGAAGAATTGTCACTGATTTACAGACTGGTTGGGCATTTCAGCTAGTTTTTCCATATCGGAATAACTAGAGCATGGGAGGACTAAAGGAGAGAACACAACTAAACATGTCACGGAAACAGGAGATCTCAACTACAAAGAAAAATGAAGACCTCTTGTTTATATTGGTTGCTTAAAACATTACATAGCTCTTGAGATACCATATTTCCTACATTAGATTCAAGTGAGTTATGAACTCCCATTTTCACCCCATATACAGATTGCACGATCACATTGTTTACACATCCACATTTTTACAAAATGCCATATTAGTACCTGTTGTATTCTGCTACCTTTTCTAGCCTCTACTATCCCCCCTCTCCTGCCCTCCCATCTTCTCTCTCTATCCCATCTGCTGTAATTTAACCCTTGGGAATTGGAAACCACACTTTAAACTCACTCTCCTCCCCTTGTTCCCTTCTGTCAAATTACTCATCATCTTCTTCTATTTCTCCTCCTCCTCCTCCTCCTTATACCTTTAATTCATTCATCGTACACTCATGCATTGGTTCATTCATTCCTTTCACATATGGTGTTGGGGATCCAATCAGGACCTTTGAAAGTGTGAAGCCAGCACTCTAGTGCTGAGCCAAAACCCCAGCACCTGTCTTTTTGATTTTATGACTGTTTATATGAAATTGAGAATCGCATTCTGCTATGGTTTACTGATATGTGGATTGACCTAGTCCTTGTTTTCTGGGAGACTTTTGGAAAATATACATGAATTATTAGGAGATTGAAATGAAGAAACAAAGAGGAAATTCCCCAGTTTCTTATTCTTAGAGTCCATACTCTGACTCTGCCTACCTACTGTAAAAACTTTTAAACCCTTACTCCCCATTTCTATATCATTGCCAACAAGTGAACATTCACTGCCCTACAACAAACCAGAGAACTCACATTGAACAATGTTTCCCCAGTAGAGACCAAGACACAATACTTATTAAAAAAATACCCTAGTTATGAGTTAGCAGGTAAAGCTTTATTTGAGTGTTAAATGTGCTCTAATTATGTGTTTGTGTGTTTGTTGATGTGTGTGGTGTGTGGGTGTGTGTGCTTGTGTGTGAAACAAGCACTGAGGTGTAAAATAAATGCAGGATTGCAACGGCCTTCTTAAAAATAAGAAGCAACTTTATCACATTTGAAGCCCAGTGAAGAATCTGCCTGATACTTAACCTACAATTAATTGAAATGTGAAAAATTCAGGCCTCGAAAAACAAAGCCAACATACATACTGAATCTAATCAGTCTGTCTCACCTGTTTTCTAATCACTCCTTTCAATAAACCTAAATTGCCAGCATAAAACATCAGTTGTTCTAAACGAGTGGACGGATGTCCCCTGTCATGGGCTGTGTAAAATACATGGACGATCCGGCACTGATTGTTATCTAGAATGACTTCTGCCTGAACTACTATTGGAGAATTGTTGCTGATATACTGCGGTTCTTATACCAGTAAACTGGAATGAAGGTAATTTCAGGCTGCAAAGGAATAAATTGATTTTACTAACTGGTTTTTGGAAAACACTGCCATGAAAAATTATCAATATGTTCATAAAGGCATCTACATGTCTCTTCACAAGGGTTTTACTTAATGGGGGAGGTGGTGAGGTCTGGATATAACTGAACTGTCCATTAGTAGGTAGAACAATATCATGGGGATCAGAGTGCACATTCCGGTTTGACCTCAATCTAGGTAACATGGATTCATCTCTGTGTAATAGGCCTGCTTCTGAAAAACACAATGTCGAGCTCCAAAAGCAGAACGATACTTTCAGAATACCATGTTATGTTTGTAAATACATAGACAGAGAGATATACAGAAATCAAAAATCTGAAAACGGTCTGGAAGTGTACATTTCTATAACTTACAATGTCAGTAGTGGGGGATTAATAGCAGATCAAGAAGACTGTATCTGCATGAGAAATGGTTCAATTTTTGAAGGAGTTTTTTAAATGAAAATGGACAAAAGATTTAAAGGGTTACAGTAAGTGTTGAGGAGTGACTTGGCAAAAGGAGCACAGAGGTGAGAAAGAATTAAGTAGAGTTCAATAGAACCAGGTATAATTTCTGTACACATGACTCCATGAACAGGAGCAAAGGGGACACTTAAAGAAATCATAGGACTAAAGAGAGATCAGGAGGGTTTGTACTAGTCTAGAAATGCTGACCTGAAAACCAACTAAAGTTTCAACTCCTTCTTTTGAGGAACATTAGCTGTGCCGTGCTTTTCAAAAAGGACTTGTCATAACTGATTGATGCCCATGTTAGCAACTCTTCTGAAATTACGTTGAAAGTAGACTAATGTGAGAGTTTCTCTTTAGAGATAATTCAAATTACTTGCATAGGAAGTGGCAGCAGGTCTGGGGATGTTGTAGCTCAGTGGCAGTGACCTTGCCTAGCTTGGGGCTGGCCTGCCATGGACTTTCACCCCAAACACTTGCAAGAAAAGAAAAGGGAGGGAAGGGAGAGAGAAAGTTGGAACTGAGGAAGGCAAAGTTGGAGGGATGGATGGAGGTATAAAAGAAGGAAGCAGAAAAGGAGAAAAACCAGGAAGGGGGGAAGGAAGCAAGGAAGGTAGGAAATAGGGAGAGCACATGGGCAGAAAAAGGACTGAGTCACTCAAACAAAAGGCAAGGGACACAAAGACCAATATAGGCCATAAAAGCTGTTTGAACAGTTTAGTCAGCTTTAGAATCTGAGGGACATCAAACTGAATGTTATTGTGACTGGATGGAATCTTCCTACTAACCCCGCCTTGGCCTGGCCTAAACCAAATCAAGGGGTGGGTGGCAGGGAGAGGAATTCTCTCTGGCTGGAGTGGGAGGGACCTAAACATGTGGCACTTGAGGATGCACTGGGTAGGGAAGGGGACAAGACTCCCCTGATGGGCAGTTGAGACAACAAGGCTCCTGGGAGCCCTTGATCAGGGCTCCCACCGCCATACGCACACCACCCACCATACGCTCAGCCCCTGAAGGGGCTCACAGTGGTCTGCTCCGTTGCCTGGTGCAGGTTGGAGTTCCGGACCAAACACCTGAGTGTCCACAGCCTGTGTTGGCCTGCCTGGGCAGGCTGTGGTTGTGGTGGCAAGAGCCAAAGCTGTCTTGGCGTGATGGAGGAGCCAAGGGCTGCCTCTCAGCCATACTAGTGGGTGGTTCTGGAAGAAGCACCCAGGGTTGTGGCAGCATTGTCCGAAGACATGAAGCCAGGCCATCTTCCTTATGGCTTTCCTTGGGAGTTGATGATGTGTACAGCTCTTGGATTTTTTGCTGTTCTCTCACTTGTCTGGAGAGCTTTTCAGTCGGTTAGTAGCAGGCTTTACGTGGGAAGAGAAAAAAGGCTGGCTCTAAATCTTGCTGGACTTATTGAGGCAAAATGTGGACTTCTTGATAAAGTGAGCCTTGTTGAAAAAGAACATAAAGGCTTAGACTCATCTTTAAAGGATTCCAGGGTTGAGAAGGGTTCAAGGGAAGCACAACAGCTGGAGGCAACCTACGAAAAGCTGCATAGGTCCGAATCCAGCCATGGCGTTGAAATGCTCTTTCTAGAAGAAGAGCTCAAAGCACAGAAGGCTAAACATGGTCAACAGGATGAAACGATGGCGCATCTATCAAGAGGGATACAGTCCCTCCAAGGTGAATCTGAATCCCTCAGATCACAAATAGCTGAAGCCAAAACAAACTGGAGACTCTTTCAAGTGAATGAGGAAGAACTGAAGCTGGCAATCAAAGAGGTTTTGAATGAAGGATCCCTACTTCCGCAAACGCAGAGACCAACAATACAAGGAGAAGCTGAAGCACAGAGGGAACAAGGAGGTGTCCAATATAAAGCAAAAATCATATTAGAGGACTCTAAAGTAGCTGGAGAACAAGTTCTAAGGGACACCGAAAATCACATGGAGTCTCTGAGTGAATGCTTGCTGAAGATGAAGGATAGATCTTCTCCAAGCCTGGGAGCCCAAAGGGATGGTGGTCACCTGGAACTGGGAAAGACGAGTGAACCCGAAATTGGTGCTCACTTGGAGGATGAGTCCAAAGGAGCTTTGAGGAACCTGGTTTATGGTGATAAGCTAAAGGCCTCCTTAGAAATCTTGGAAGGAGGAAGAAATCAAAAATGTACTTTCTCATCTGAAGTGGAGAAAACCACGGAAGACCTTACAGAACACCTTAAAAGTCTGCAGACTGAACAGGCATCCTTGCAGTCAGAAAATGCACAGCTACAAAGTGAGAATGAGACCCTACAGAAGAACTTGAAAGTCATGATGGAACGCTATCAAGAAAATACGATGAAACTGCACAGGAAATTAAGAGTGGAGGAAAACTACCGTGTGGAGCAAGAGGAGAAACTTTCCAAAGTCGAAGAAAAGATGAGCCATACAATAAAAGAGCTGGAGACCTACAGAAAGAGAGCCCAATATCTTGAAGAACAATTGCAGAGTACCATTCATTCCTGTCTGGGGAAGATTATTTCCTCTGAGAAAGAAGCACATGCCAGTGAGTTGGCAGCTCGGATTCCTGAAAGAAACCTCAGCTATTTCAGGAAACAAAATGCACGCAACAGACAAAAATTAACTGAGAAGGAGCTGAGATTTGAACTTGTAGGAAAAGATCCCTATGATGCACTGGATGTTTCCAACTCAGCAATGGGCCATCACCAATAGGTCACCCTTCATCTGAAAGGAGACCTCCTCATTTTGAAAAGAGTGGTCCACTCACACTCTCACCTTTCACTCCAGTGGGAGGAGGAAGAGGGTCAAGGGGCCCTGGAGAATCCTCTGGACCATGCGACTAGCAGTAAAGGAAGAGAATCCAGCTGTCATAAGTTCACTGATTTTCAGAGAGCACCTTCTCAGACTGGGCCCCTCTCTCCTCCAGGGGAACAGGCCAGCAGGCTGATGATCCCTCCGCCAGGCCAACCATATTCTTCTGATGCACGTCTTCCTCTACAAAGGCAAGATAGGTTTTACTCACATTGTGGTAGAGCATCGCGACCAGCAGAACACAGAATTCCTAATATGCCTCCTTTGGACTCTGATGTGCCTGATTCACCTCTCCATGCTGAAAACCAAGCAACTGGCTCTGGCTCTGTGTTGGCACCTTTCCCTCCAGTCAGAGGTGCCTTGTTTCCAGTTGACCCAAGGAGTCAGTTCCTGAGAAGAGGACCTTTTTTTTCCTCCACCTCTCCCAGGAAACTTGTCTGGGAACCTGGAGATTATTTTCCACCTGACCCGCCACCCACTCCATTTCCAATGTGATGTGTCTATGCAGGGAGGGGGTTTTCCTCACAATCTTCCCCCAACAGCTGGAATTCAGCCCTCTACACCCCCATTCTGAAAGTACAAGTGAGTTCCCTGAAGGGTTCCTTCCACCTGCAAATGAGCCTGTTACTCAACATCCAGAACCAAACAAGAAACCTCACGCTGTTGCTCTCTCTTCAAATGTAATTTGACTTATCTCTCATTTTTAGTTTTTAAGTAACTGCTTTTACTTCAGTGATTGACTATACTTTGGCTCCAATTGAAGCTCAATGAAACAATAATTCTTAAGATAGTATTTTGTGAATAAAGATGGTTTACGTAGGAAACTTCTGAGTAAATTATTCCTATTTTATTTTATTCCAGAGAACAGCATTTAATCTGATGAAGCCACTCTTACATAAACAAGAATGGGAGTTCTAGGTACTTGTAATCTAGCTGATGGAAATATCTTTTAAACTCCCAACAAAGAAGTGTATTTAGTATGACTGTAGCAAATGTAAAGTGACTTTAGGCTTAATGAAGAATTGTCACTGATTTACAGACTGGTTGGGCATTTCAGCTAGTTATTCCATATCGGAATAACTAGAGCATGGGAGGACTAAAGGAGAGAACACAACTAAACATGTCACGGAAACAGGAGATCTCAACTACAAAGAAAAATGAAGACCTCTTGTTTATATTGGTTGCTTAAAACATTACATAGCTCTTGAGATACCATATTTCCTACATTAGATTCAAGTGAGTTATGAACTCCCATTTTCACCCCATATACAGATTGCACGATCACATTGTTTACACATCCACATTTTTACAAAATGCCATATTAGTACCTGTTGTATTCTGCTACCTTTTCTAGCCTCTACTATCCCCCCTCTCCTGCCCTCCCATCTTCTCTCTCTATCCCATCTGCTGTAATTTAACCCTTGGGAATTGGAAACCACACTTTAAACTCACTCTCCTCCCCTTGTTCCCTTCTGTCAAATTACTCATCATCTTCTTCTATTTCTCCTCCTCCTCCTCCTCCTTATACCTTTAATTCATTCATCGTACACTCATGCATTGGTTCATTCATTCCTTTCACATATGGTGTTGGGGATCCAATCAGGACCTTTGAAAGTGTGAAGCCAGCACTCTAGTGCTGAGCCAAAACCCCAGCACCTGTCTTTTTGATTTTATGACTGTTTATATGAAATTGAGAATCGCATTCTGCTATGGTTTACTGATATGTGGATTGACCTAGTCCTTGTTTTCTGGGAGACTTTTGGAAAATATACATGAATTATTAGGAGATTGAAATGAAGAAACAAAGAGGAAATTCCCCAGTTTCTTATTCTTAGAGTCCATACTCTGACTCTGCCTACCTACTGTAAAAACTTTTAAACCCTTACTCCCCATTTCTATATCATTGCCAACAAGTGAACATTCACTGCCCTACAACAAACCAGAGAACTCACATTGAACAATGTTTCCCCAGTAGAGACCAAGACACAATACTTATTAAAAAAATACCCTAGTTATGAGTTAGCAGGTAAAGCTTTATTTGAGTGTTATATGTGCTCTAATTATGTGTTTGTGTGTTTGTTGATGTGTGTGGTGTGTGGGTGTGTGTGCTTGTGTGTGAAACAAGCACTGAGGTGTAAAATAAATGCAGGATTGCAACGGCCTTCTTAAAAATAAGAAGCAACTTTATCACATTTGAAGCCCAGTGAAGAATCTGCCTGATACTTAACCTACAATTAATTGAAATGTGAAAAATTCAGGCCTCGAAAAACAAAGCCAACATACATACTGAATCTAATCAGTCTGTCTCACCTGTTTTCTAATCACTCCTTTCAATAAACCTAAATTGCCAGCATAAAACATCAGTTGTTCTAAACGAGTGGACGGATGTCCCCTGTCATGGGCTGTGTAAAATACATGGACGATCCGGCACTGATTGTTATCTAGAATGACTTCTGCCTGAACTACTATTGGAGAATTGTTGCTGATATACTGCGGTTCTTATACCAGTAAACTGGAATGAAGGTAATTTCAGGCTGCAAAGGAATAAATTGATTTTACTAACTGGTTTTTGGAAAACACTGCCATGAAAAATTATCAATATGTTCATAAAGGCATCTACATGTCTCTTCACAAGGGTTTTACTTAATGGGGGAGGTGGTGAGGTCTGGATATAACTGAGCTGTCCATTAGTAGGTAGAACAATATCATGGGGATCAGAGTGCACATTCCGGTTTGACCTCAATCTAGGTAACATGGATTCATCTCTGTGTAATAGGCCTGCTTCTGAAAAACACAATGTCGAGCTCCAAAAGCAGAGCGATACTTTCAGAATACCATGTTATGTTTGTAAATACATAGACAGATAGATATACAGAAATCAAAAATCTGAAAACGGTCTGGAAGTGTACATTTCTATAACTTACAATGTCAGTAGTGGGGGATTAATAGCAGATCAAGAAGACTGTATCTGCATGAGAAATGGTTCAATTTTTGAAGGAGTTTTTTAAATGAAAATGGACAAAAGATTTAAAGGGTTACAGTAAGTGTTGAGGAGTGACTTGGCAAAAGGAGCACAGAGGTGAGAAAGAATTAAGTAGAGTTCAATAGAACCAGGTATAATTTCTGTACACATGACTCCATGAACAGGAGCAAAGGGGACACTTAAAGAAATCATAGGACTAAAGAGAGATCAGGAGGGTTTGTACTAGTCTAGAAATGCTGACCTGAAAACCAACTAAAGTTTCAACTCCTTCTTTTGAGGAACATTAGCTGTGCCGTGCTTTTCAAAAAGGACTTGTCATAACTGATTGATGCCCATGTTAGCAACTCTTCTGAAATTACGTTGAAAGTAGACTAATGTGAGAGTTTCTCTTTAGAGATAATTCAAATTACTTGCATAGGAAGTGGCAGCAGGTCTGGGGATGTTGTAGCTCAGTGGCAGTGACCTTGCCTAGCTTGGGGCTGGCCTGCCATGGACTTTCACCCCAAACACTTGCAAGAAAAGAAAAGGGAGGGAAGGGAGAGAGAAAGTTGGAAGGGAGGAAGGCAAAGTTGGAGGGATGGATGGAGGTATAAAAGAAGGAAGCAGAAAAGGAGAAAAACCAGGAAGGGGGGAAGGAAGCAAGGAAGGTAGGAAATAGGGAGAGCACAAGGGCAGAAAAAGGACTGAGTCACTCAAACAAAAGGCAAGGGACACAAAGACCAATATAGGCCATAAAAGCTGTTTGAACAGTTTAGTCAGCTTTAGAATCTGAGTGACATCAAACTGAATGTTATTGTGACTGGATGGAATCTTCCTACTAACCCCGCCTTGGCCTGGCCTAAACCAAATCAAGGGGTGGGTGGCAGGGAGAGGAATTCTCTCTGGCTGGAGTGGGAGGGACCTAAACATGTGGCCCTTGAGGATGCACTGGGTAGGGAAGGGGACAAGACTCCCCTGATGGGCAGTTGAGACAACAAGGCTCCTGGGAGCCCTTGATCAGGGCTCCCACCGCCATACGCACACCACCCACCATACGCTCAGCCCCTGAAGGGGCTCACAGTGGTCTGCTCCGTTGCCTGGTGCAGGTTGGAGTTCCGGACCAAACACCTGAGTGTCCACAGCCTGTGTTGGCCTGCCTGGGCAGGCTGTGGTTGTGGTGGCAAGAGCCAAAGCTGTCTTGGCGTGATGGAGGAGCCAAGGGCTGCCTCTCAGCCATACTAGTGGGTGGTTCTGGAAGAAGCACCCAGGGTTGTGGCAGCATTGTCCGAAGACATGAAGCCAGGCCATCTTCCTTATGGCTTTCCTTGGGAGTTGATGATGTGTACAGCTCTTGGATTTTTTGCTGTTCTCTCACTTGTCTGGAGAGCTTTTCAGTCGGTTAGTAGCAGGCTTTACGTGGGAAGAGAAAAAAGGCTGGCTCTAAATCTTGCTGGACTTATTGAGGCAAAATGTGGACTTCTTGATAAAGTGAGCCTTGTTGAAAAAGAACATAAAGGCTTAGACTCATCTTTAAAGGATTCCAGGTTTGAGAAGGGTTCAAGGGAAGCACAACAGCTGGAGGCAACCTACGAAAAGCTGCATAGGTCCGAATCCAGCCATGGCGTTGAAATGCTCTTTCTAGAAGAAGAGCTCAAAGCACAGAAGGCTAAACATGGTCAACAGGATGAAACGATGGCGCATCTATCAAGAGGGATACAGTCCCTCCAAGGTGAATCTGAATCCCTCAGATCACAAATAGCTGAAGCCAAAACAAACTGGAGACTCTTTCAAGTGAATGAGGAAGAACTGAAGCTGGCAATCAAAGAGGTTTTGAATGAAGGATCCCTACTTCCGCAAACGCAGAGACCAACAATACAAGGAGAAGCTGAAGCACAGAGGGAACAAGGAGGTGTCCAATATAAAGCAAAAATCATATTAGAGGACTCTAAAGTAGCTGGAGAACAAGTTCTAAGGGACACCGAAAATCACATGGAGTCTCTGAGTGAATGCTTGCTGAAGATGAAGGATAGATCTTCTCCAAGCCTGGGAGCCCAAAGGGATGGTGGTCACCTGGAACTGGGAAAGACGAGTGAACCCGAAATTGGTGCTCACTTGGAGGATGAGTCCAAAGGAGCTTTGAGGAACCTGGTTTATGGTGATAAGCTAAAGGCCTCCTTAGAAATCTTGGAAGGAGGAAGAAATCAAAAATGTACTTTCTCATCTGAAGTGGAGAAAACCACGGAAGACCTTACAGAACACCTTAAAAGTCTGCAGACTGAACAGGCATCCTTGCAGTCAGAAAATGCACAGCTACAAAGTGAGAATGAGACCCTACAGAAGAACTTGAAAGTCATGATGGAACGCTATCAAGAAAATACGATGAAACTGCACAGGAAATTAAGAGTGGAGGAAAACTACCGTGTGGAGCAAGAGGAGAAACTTTCCAAAGTCGAAGAAAAGATGAGCCATACAATAAAAGAGCTGGAGACCTACAGAAAGAGAGCCCAATATCTTGAAGAACAATTGCAGAGTACCATTCATTCCTGTCTGGGGAAGATTATTTCCTCTGAGAAAGAAGCACATGCCAGTGAGTTGGCAGCTCGGATTCCTGAAAGAAACCTCAGCTATTTCAGGAAACAAAATGCACGCAACAGACAAAAATTAACTGAGAAGGAGCTGAGTTTTGAACTTGTAGGAAAAGATCCCTATGATGCACTGGATGTTTCCAACTCAGCAATGGGCCATCACCAATAGGTCACCCTTCATCTGAAAGGAGACCTCCTCATTTTGAAAAGAGTGGTCCACTCACACTCTCACCTTTCACTCCAGTGGGAGGAGGAAGAGGGTCAAGGGGCCCTGGAGAATCCTCTGGACCATGCGACTAGCAGTAAAGGAAGAGAATCCAGCTGTCATAAGTTCACTGATTTTCAGAGAGCACCTTCTCAGACTGGGCCCCTCTCTCCTCCAGGGGAACAGGCCAGCAGGCTGATGATCCCTCCGCCAGGCCAACCATATTCTTCTGATGCACGTCTTCCTCTACAAAGGCAAGATAGGTTTTACTCACATTGTGGTAGAGCATCGCGACCAGCAGAACACAGAATTCCTAATATGCCTCCTTTGGACTCTGATGTGCCTGATTCACCTCTCCATGCTGAAAACCAAGCAACTGGCTCTGGCTCTGTGTTGGCACCTTTCCCTCCAGTCAGAGGTGCCTTGTTTCCAGTTGACCCAAGGAGTCAGTTCCTGAGAAGAGGACCTTTTTTTTCCTCCACCTCTCCCAGGAAACTTGTCTGGGAACCTGGAGATTATTTTCCACCTGACCCGCCACCCACTCCATTTCCAATGTGATGTGTCTATGCAGGGAGGGGGTTTTCCTCACAATCTTCCCCCAACAGCTGGAATTCAGCCCTCTACACCCCCATTCTGAAAGTACAAGTGAGTTCCCTGAAGGGTTCCTTCCACCTGCAAATGAGCCTGTTACTCAACATCCAGAACCAAACAAGAAACCTCACGCTGTTGCTCTCTCTTCAAATGTAATTTGACTTATCTCTCATTTTTAGTTTTTAAGTAACTGCTTTTACTTCAGTGATTGACTATACTTTGGCTCCAATTGAAGCTCAATGAAACAATAATTCTTAAGATACTATTTTGTGAATAAAGATGGTTTACGTAGGAATCTTCTGAGTAAATTATTCCTATTTTATTTTATTCCAGAGAACAGCATTTAATCTGATGAAGCCACTCTTACATAAACAAGAATGGGAGTTCTAGGTACTTGTAATCTAGCTGATGGAAATATCTTTTAAACTCCCAACAAAGAAGTGTATTTAGTATGACTGTAGCAAATGTAAAGTGACTTTAGGCTTAATGAAGAATTGTCACTGATTTACAGACTGGTTGGGCATTTCAGCTAGTTATTCCATATCGGAATAACTAGAGCATGGGAGGACTAAAGGAGAGAACACAACTAAACATGTCACGGAAACAGGAGATCTCAACTACAAAGAAAAATGAAGACCTCTTGTTTATATTGGTTGCTTAAAACATTACATAGCTCTTGAGATACCATATTTCCTACATTAGATTCAAGTGAGTTATGAACTCCCATTTTCACCCCATATACAGATTGCACGATCACATTGTTTACACATCCACATTTTTACAAAATGCCATATTAGTACCTGTTGTATTCTGCTACCTTTTCTAGCCTCTACTATCCCCCCTCTCCTGCCCTCCCATCTTCTCTCTCTATCCCATCTGCTGTAATTTAACCCTTGGGAATTGGAAACCACACTTTAAACTCACTCTCCTCCCCTTGTTCCCTTCTGTCAAATTACTCATCATCTTCTTCTATTTCTCCTCCTCCTCCTCCTCCTTATACCTTTAATTCATTCATCGTACACTCATGCATTGGTTCATTCATTCCTTTCACATATGGTGTTGGGGATCCAATCAGGACCTTTGAAAGTGTAAAGCCAGCACTCTAGTGCTGAGCCAAAACCCCAGCACCTGTCTTTTTGATTTTATGACTGTTTATATGAAATTGAGAATCGCATTCTGCTATGGTTTACTGATATGTGGATTGACCTAGTCCTTGTTTTCTGGGAGACTTTTGGAAAATATACATGAATTATTAGGAGATTGAAATGAAGAAACAAAGAGGAAATTCCCCAGTTTCTTATTCTTAGAGTCCATACTCTGACTCTGCCTACCTACTGTAAAAACTTTTAAACCCTTACTCCCCATTTCTATATCATTGCCAACAAGTGAACATTCACTGCCCTACAACAAACCAGAGAACTCACATTGAACAATGTTTCCCCAGTAGAGACCAAGACACAATACTTATTAAAAAAATACCCTAGTTATGAGTTAGCAGGTAAAGCTTTATTTGAGTGTTAAATGTGCTCTAATTATGTGTTTGTGTGTTTGTTGATGTGTGTGGTGTGTGGGTGTGTGTGCTTGTGTGTGAAACAAGCACTGAGGTGTAAAATAAATGCAGGATTGCAACGGCCTTCTTAAAAATAAGAAGCAACTTTATCACATTTGAAGCCCAGTGAAGAATCTGCCTGATACTTAACCTACAATTAATTGAAATGTGAAAAATTCAGGCCTCGAAAAACAAAGCCAACATACATACTGAATCTAATCAGTCTGTCTCACCTGTTTTCTAATCACTCCTTTCAATAAACCTAAATTGCCAGCATAAAACATCAGTTGTTCTAAACGAGTGGACGGATGTCCCCTGTCATGGGCTGTGTAAAATACATGGACGATCCGGCACTGATTGTTATCTAGAATGACTTCTGCCTGAACTACTATTGGAGAATTGTTGCTGATATACTGCGGTTCTTATACCAGTAAACTGGAATGAAGGTAATTTCAGGCTGCAAAGGAATAAATTGATTTTACTAACTGGTTTTTGGAAAACACTGCCATGAAAAATTATCAATATGTTCATAAAGGCATCTACATGTCTCTTCACAAGGGTTTTACTTAATGGGGGAGGTGGTGAGGTCTGGATATAACTGAGCTGTCCATTAGTAGGTAGAACAATATCATGGGGATCAGAGTGCACATTCCGGTTTGACCTCAATCTAGGTAACATGGATTCATCTCTGTGTAATAGGCCTGCTTCTGAAAAACACAATGTCGAGCTCCAAAAGCAGAACGATACTTTCAGAATACCATGTTATGTTTGTAAATACATAGACAGATAGATATACAGAAATCAAAAATCTGAAAACGGTCTGGAAGTGTACATTTCTATAACTTACAATGTCAGTAGTGGGGGATTAATAGCAGATCAAGAAGACTGTATCTGCATGAGAAATGGTTCAATTTTTGAAGGAGTTTTTTAAATGAAAATGGACAAAAGATTTAAAGGGTTACAGTAAGTGTTGAGGAGTGACTTGGCAAAAGGAGCACAGAGGTGAGAAAGAATTAAGTAGAGTTCAATAGAACCAGGTATAATTTCTGTACACATGACTCCATGAACAGGAGCAAAGGGGACACTTAAAGAAATCATAGGACTAAAGAGAGATCAGGAGGGTTTGTACTAGTCTAGAAATGCTGACCTGAAAACCAACTAAAGTTTCAACTCCTTCTTTTGAGGAACATTAGCTGTGCCGTGCTTTTCAAAAAGGACTTGTCATAACTGATTGATGCCCATGTTAGCAACTCTTCTGAAATTACGTTGAAAGTAGACTAATGTGAGAGTTTCTCTTTAGAGATAATTCAAATTACTTGCATAGGAAGTGGCAGCAGGTCTGGGGATGTTGTAGCTCAGTGGCAGTGACCTTGCCTAGCTTGGGGCTGGCCTGCCATGGACTTTCACCCCAAACACTTGCAAGAAAAGAAAAGGGAGGGAAGGGAGAGAGAAAGTTGGAAGGGAGGAAGGCAAAGTTGGAGGGATGGATGGAGGTATAAAAGAAGGAAGCAGAAAAGGAGAAAAACCAGGAAGGGGGGAAGGAAGCAAGGAAGGTAGGAAATAGGGAGAGCACAAGGGCAGAAAAAGGACTGAGTCACTCAAACAAAAGGCAAGGGACACAAAGACCAATATAGGCCATAAAAGCTGTTTGAACAGTTTAGTCAGCTTTAGAATCTGAGTGACATCAAACTGAATGTTATTGTGACTGGATGGAATCTTCCTACTAACCCCGCCTTGGCCTGGCCTAAACCAAATCAAGGGGTGGGTGGCAGGGAGAGGAATTCTCTCTGGCTGGAGTGGGAGGGACCTAAACATGTGGCACTTGAGGATGCACTGGGTAGGGAAGGGGACAAGACTCCCCTGATGGGCAGTTGAGACAACAAGGCTCCTGGGAGCCCTTGATCAGGGCTCCCACCGCCATACGCACACCACCCACCATACGCTCAGCCCCTGAAGGGGCTCACAGTGGTCTGCTCCGTTGCCTGGTGCAGGTTGGAGTTCCGGACCAAACACCTGAGTGTCCACAGCCTGTGTTGGCCTGCCTGGGCAGGCTGTGGTTGTGGTGGCAAGAGCCAAAGCTGTCTTGGCGTGATGGAGGAGCCAAGGGCTGCCTCTCAGCCATACTAGTGGGTGGTTCTGGAAGAAGCACCCAGGGTTGTGGCAGCATTGTCCGAAGACATGAAGCCAGGCCATCTTCCTTATGGCTTTCCTTGGGAGTTGATGATGTGTACAGCTCTTGGATTTTTTGCTGTTCTCTCACTTGTCTGGAGAGCTTTTCAGTCGGTTAGTAGCAGGCTTTACGTGGGAAGAGAAAAAAGGCTGGCTCTAAATCTTGCTGGACTTATTGAGGCAAAATGTGGACTTCTTGATAAAGTGAGCCTTGTTGAAAAAGAACATAAAGGCTTAGACTCATCTTTAAAGGATTCCAGGTTTGAGAAGGGTTCAAGGGAAGCACAACAGCTGGAGGCAACCTACGAAAAGCTGCATAGGTCCGAATCCAGCCATGGCGTTGAAATGCTCTTTCTAGAAGAAGAGCCCAAAGCACAGAAGGCTAAACATGGTCAACAGGATGAAACGATGGCGCATCTATCAAGAGGGATACAGTCCCTCCAAGGTGAATCTGAATCCCTCAGATCACAAATAGCTGAAGCCAAAACAAACTGGAGACTCTTTCAAGTGAATGAGGAAGAACTGAAGCTGGCAATCAAAGAGGTTTTGAATGAAGGATCCCTACTTCCGCAAACGCAGAGACCAACAATACAAGGAGAAGCTGAAGCACAGAGGGAACAAGGAGGTGTCCAATATAAAGCAAAAATCATATTAGAGGACTCTAAAGTAGCTGGAGAACAAGTTCTAAGGGACACCGAAAATCACATGGAGTCTCTGAGTGAATGCTTGCTGAAGATCAAGGATAGATCTTCTCCAAGCCTGGGAGCCCAAAGGGATGGTGGTCACCTGGAACTGGGAAAGACGAGTGAACCCGAAATTGGTGCTCACTTGGAGGATGAGTCCAAAGGAGCTTTGAGGAACCTGGTTTATGGTGATAAGCTAAAGGCCTCCTTAGAAATCTTGGAAGGAGGAAGAAATCAAAAATGTACTTTCTCATCTGAAGTGGAGAAAACCACGGAAGACCTTACAGAACACCTTAAAAGTCTGCAGACTGAACAGGCATCCTTGCAGTCAGAAAATGCACAGCTACAAAGTGAGAATGAGACCCTACAGAAGAACTTGAAAGTCATGATGGAACACTATCAAGAAAATACGATGAAACTGCACAGGAAATTAAGAGTGGAGGAAAACTACCGTGTGGAGCAAGAGGAGAAACTTTCCAAAGTCGAAGAAAAGATGAGCCATACAATAAAAGAGCTGGAGACCTACAGAAAGAGAGCCCAATATCTTGAAGAACAATTGCAGAGTACCATTCATTCCTGTCTGGGGAAGATTATTTCCTCTGAGAAAGAAGCACATGCCAGTGAGTTGGCAGCTCGGATTCCTGAAAGAAACCTCAGCTATTTCAGGAAACAAAATGCACGCAACAGACAAAAATTAACTGAGAAGGAGCTGAGATTTGAACTTGTAGGAAAAGATCCCTATGATGCACTGGATGTTTCCAACTCAGCAATGGGCCATCACCAATAGGTCACCCTTCATCTGAAAGGAGACCTCCTCATTTTGAAAAGAGTGGTCCACTCACACTCTCACCTTTCACTCCAGTGGGAGGAGGAAGAGGGTCAAGGGGCCCTGGAGAATCCTCTGGACCATGCGACTAGCAGTAAAGGAAGAGAATCCAGCTGTCATAAGTTCACTGATTTTCAGAGAGCACCTTCTCAGACTGGGCCCCTCTCTCCTCCAGGGGAACAGGCCAGCAGGCTGATGATCCCTCCGCCAGGCCAACCATATTCTTCTGATGCACGTCTTCCTCTACAAAGGCAAGATAGGTTTTACTCACATTGTGGTAGAGCATCGCGACCAGCAGAACACAGAATTCCTAATATGCCTCCTTTGGACTCTGATGTGCCTGATTCACCTCTCCATGCTGAAAACCAAGCAACTGGCTCTGGCTCTGTGTTGGCACCTTTCCCTCCAGTCAGAGGTGCCTTGTTTCCAGTTGACCCAAGGAGTCAGTTCCTGAGAAGAGGACCTTTTTTTTCCTCCACCTCTCCCAGGAAACTTGTCTGGGAACCTGGAGATTATTTTCCACCTGACCCGCCACCCACTCCATTTCCAATGTGATGTGTCTATGCAGGGAGGGGGTTTTCCTCACAATCTTCCCCCAACAGCTGGAATTCAGCCCTCTACACCCCCATTCTGAAAGTACAAGTGAGTTCCCTGAAGGGTTCCTTCCACCTGCAAATGAGCCTGTTACTCAACATCCAGAACCAAACAAGAAACCTCACGCTGTTGCTCTCTCTTCAAATGTAATTTGACTTATCTCTCATTTTTAGTTTTTAAGTAACTGCTTTTACTTCAGTGATTGACTATACTTTGGCTCCAATTGAAGCTCAATGAAACAATAATTCTTAAGATAGTATTTTGTGAATAAAGATGGTTTACGTAGGAATCTTCTGAGTAAATTATTCCTATTTTATTTTATTCCAGAGAACAGCATTTAATCTGATGAAGCCACTCTTACATAAACAAGAATGGGAGTTCTAGGTACTTGTAATCTAGCTGATGGAAATATCTTTTAAACTCCCAACAAAGAAGTGTATTTAGTATGACTGTAGCAAATGTAAAGTGACTTTAGGCTTAATGAAGAATTGTCACTGATTTACAGACTGGTTGGGCATTTCAGCTAGTTTTTCCATATCGGAATAACTAGAGCATGGGAGGACTAAAGGAGAGAACACAACTAAACATGTCACGGAAACAGGAGATCTCAACTACAAAGAAAAATGAAGACCTCTTGTTTATATTGGTTGCTTAAAACATTACATAGCTCTTGAGATACCATATTTCCTACATTAGATTCAAGTGAGTTATGAACTCCCATTTTCACCCCATATACAGATTGCACGATCACATTGTTTACACATCCACATTTTTACAAAATGCCATATTAGTACCTGTTGTATTCTGCTACCTTTTCTAGCCTCTACTATCCCCCCTCTCCTGCCCTCCCATCTTCTCTCTCTATCCCATCTGCTGTAATTTAACCCTTGGGAATTGGAAACCACACTTTAAACTCACTCTCCTCCCCTTGTTCCCTTCTGTCAAATTACTCATCATCTTCTTCTATTTCTCCTCCTCCTCCTCCTCCTTATACCTTTAATTCATTCATCGTACACTCATGCATTGGTTCATTCATTCCTTTCACATATGGTGTTGGGGATCCAATCAGGACCTTTGAAAGTGTGAAGCCAGCACTCTAGTGCTGAGCCAAAACCCCAGCACCTGTCTTTTTGATTTTATGACTGTTTATATGAAATTGAGAATCGCATTCTGCTATGGTTTACTGATATGTGGATTGACCTAGTCCTTGTTTTCTGGGAGACTTTTGGAAAATATACATGAATTATTAGGAGATTGAAATGAAGAAACAAAGAGGAAATTCCCCAGTTTCTTATTCTTAGAGTCCATACTCTGACTCTGCCTACCTACTGTAAAAACTTTTAAACCCTTACTCCCCATTTCTATATCATTGCCAACAAGTGAACATTCACTGCCCTACAACAAACCAGAGAACTCACATTGAACAATGTTTCCCCAGTAGAGACCAAGACACAATACTTATTAAAAAAAAATACCCTAGTTATGAGTTAGCAGGTAAAGCTTTATTTGAGTGTTAAATGTGCTCTAATTATGTGTTTGTGTGTTTGTTGATGTGTGTGGTGTGTGGGTGTGTGTGCTTGTGTGTGAAACAAGCACTGAGGTGTAAAATAAATGCAGGATTGCAACGGCCTTCTTAAAAATAAGAAGCAACTTTATCACATTTGAAGCCCAGTGAAGAATCTGCCTGATACTTAACCTACAATTAATTGAAATGTGAAAAATTCAGGCCTCGAAAAACAAAGCCAACATACATACTGAATCTAATCAGTCTGTCTCACCTGTTTTCTAATCACTCCTTTCAATAAACCTAAATTGCCAGCATAAAACATCAGTTGTTCTAAACGAGTGGACGGATGTCCCCTGTCATGGGCTGTGTAAAATACATGGACGATCCGGCACTGATTGTTATCTAGAATGACTTCTGCCTGAACTACTATTGGAGAATTGTTGCTGATATACTGCGGTTCTTATACCAGTAAACTGGAATGAAGGTAATTTCAGGCTGCAAAGGAATAAATTGATTTTACTAACTGGTTTTTGGAAAACACTGCCATGAAAAATTATCAATATGTTCATAAAGGCATCTACATGTCTCTTCACAAGGGTTTTACTTAATGGGGGAGGTGGTGAGGTCTGGATATAACTGAGCTGTCCATTAGTAGGTAGAACAATATCATGGGGATCAGAGTGCACATTCCGGTTTGACCTCAATCTAGGTAACATGGATTCATCTCTGTGTAATAGGCCTGCTTCTGAAAAACACAATGTCGAGCTCCAAAAGCAGAACGATACTTTCAGAATACCATGTTATGTTTGTAAATACATAGACAGATAGATATACAGAAATCAAAAATCTGAAAACGGTCTGGAAGTGTACATTTCTATAACTTACAATGTCAGTAGTGGGGGATTAATAGCAGATCAAGAAGACTGTATCTGCATGAGAAATGGTTCAATTTTTGAAGGAGTTTTTTAAATGAAAATGGACAAAAGATTTAAAGGGTTACAGTAAGTGTTGAGGAGTGACTTGGCAAAAGGAGCACAGAGGTGAGAAAGAATTAAGTAGAGTTCAATAGAACCAGGTATAATTTCTGTACACATGACTCCATGAACAGGAGCAAAGGGGACACTTAAAGAAATCATAGGACTAAAGAGAGATCAGGAGGGTTTGTACTAGTCTAGAAATGCTGACCTGAAAACCAACTAAAGTTTCAACTCCTTCTTTTGAGGAACATTAGCTGTGCCGTGCTTTTCAAAAAGGACTTGTCATAACTGATTGATGCCCATGTTAGCAACTCTTCTGAAATTACGTTGAAAGTAGACTAATGTGAGAGTTTCTCTTTAGAGATAATTCAAATTACTTGCATAGGAAGTGGCAGCAGGTCTGGGGATGTTGTAGCTCAGTGGCAGTGACCTTGCCTAGCTTGGGGCTGGCCTGCCATGGACTTTCACCCCAAACACTTGCAAGAAAAGAAAAGGGAGGGAAGGGAGAGAGAAAGTTGGAAGGGAGGAAGGCAAAGTTGGAGGGATGGATGGAGGTATAAAAGAAGGAAGCAGAAAAGGAGAAAAACCAGGAAGGGGGGAAGGAAGCAAGGAAGGTAGGAAATAGGGAGAGCACAAGGGCAGAAAAAGGACTGAGTCACTCAAACAAAAGGCAAGGGACACAAAGACCAATATAGGCCATAAAAGCTGTTTGAACAGTTTAGTCAGCTTTAGAATCTGAGTGACATCAAACTGAATGTTATTGTGACTGGATGGAATCTTCCTACTAACCCCGCCTTGGCCTGGCCTAAACCAAATCAAGGGGTGGGTGGCAGGGAGAGGAATTCTCTCTGGCTGGAGTGGGAGGGACCTAAACATGTGGCACTTGAGGATGCACTGGGTAGGGAAGGGGACAAGACTCCCCTGATGGGCAGTTGAGACAACAAGGCTCCTGGGAGCCCTTGATCAGGGCTCCCACCGCCATACGCACACCACCCACCATACGCTCAGCCCCTGAAGGGGCTCACAGTGGTCTGCTCCGTTGCCTGGTGCAGGTTGGAGTTCCGGACCAAACACCTGAGTGTCCACAGCCTGTGTTGGCCTGCCTGGGCAGGCTGTGGTTGTGGTGGCAAGAGCCAAAGCTGTCTTGGCGTGATGGAGGAGCCAAGGGCTGCCTCTCAGCCATACTGGTGGGTGGTTCTGGAAGAAGCACCCAGGGTTGTGGCAGCATTGTCCGAAGACATGAAGCCAGGCCATCTTCCTTATGGCTTTCCTTGGGAGTTGATGATGTGTACAGCTCTTGGATTTTTTGCTGTTCTCTCACTTGTCTGGAGAGCTTTTCAGTCGGTTAGTAGCAGGCTTTACGTGGGAAGAGAAAAAAGGCTGGCTCTAAATCTTGCTGGACTTATTGAGGCAAAATGTGGACTTCTTGATAAAGTGAGCCTTGTTGAAAAAGAACATAAAGGCTTAGACTCATCTTTAAAGGATTCCAGGTTTGAGAAGGGTTCAAGGGAAGCACAACAGCTGGAGGCAACCTACGAAAAGCTGCATAGGTCCGAATCCAGCCATGGCGTTGAAATGCTCTTTCTAGAAGAAGAGCTCAAAGCACAGAAGGCTAAACATGGTCAACAGGATGAAACGATGGCGCATCTATCAAGAGGGATACAGTCCCTCCAAGGTGAATCTGAATCCCTCAGATCACAAATAGCTGAAGCCAAAACAAACTGGAGACTCTTTCAAGTGAATGAGGAAGAACTGAAGCTGGCAATCAAAGAGGTTTTGAATGAAGGATCCCTACTTCCGCAAACGCAGAGACCAACAATACAAGGAGAAGCTGAAGCACAGAGGGAACAAGGAGGTGTCCAATATAAAGCAAAAATCATATTAGAGGACTCTAAAGTAGCTGGAGAACAAGTTCTAAGGGACACCGAAAATCACATGGAGTCTCTGAGTGAATGCTTGCTGAAGATGAAGGATAGATCTTCTCCAAGCCTGGGAGCCCAAAGGGATGGTGGTCACCTGGAACTGGGAAAGACGAGTGAACCCGAAATTGGTGCTCACTTGGAGGATGAGTCCAAAGGAGCTTTGAGGAACCTGGTTTATGGTGATAAGCTAAAGGCCTCCTTAGAAATCTTGGAAGGAGGAAGAAATCAAAAATGTACTTTCTCATCTGAAGTGGAGAAAACCACGGAAGACCTTACAGAACACCTTAAAAGTCTGCAGACTGAACAGGCATCCTTGCAGTCAGAAAATGCACAGCTACAAAGTGAGAATGAGACCCTACAGAAGAACTTGAAAGTCATGATGGAACGCTATCAAGAAAATACGATGAAACTGCACAGGAAATTAAGAGTGGAGGAAAACTACCGTGTGGAGCAAGAGGAGAAACTTTCCAAAGTCGAAGAAAAGATGAGCCATACAATAAAAGAGCTGGAGACCTACAGAAAGAGAGCCCAATATCTTGAAGAACAATTGCAGAGTACCATTCATTCCTGTCTGGGGAAGATTATTTCCTCTGAGAAAGAAGCACATGCCAGTGAGTTGGCAGCTCGGATTCCTGAAAGAAACCTCAGCTATTTCAGGAAACAAAATGCACGCAACAGACAAAAATTAACTGAGAAGGAGCTGAGATTTGAACTTGTAGGAAAAGATCCCTATGATGCACTGGATGTTTCCAACTCAGCAATGGGCCATCACCAATAGGTCACCCTTCATCTGAAAGGAGACCTCCTCATTTTGAAAAGAGTGGTCCACTCACACTCTCACCTTTCACTCCAGTGGGAGGAGGAAGAGGGTCAAGGGGCCCTGGAGAATCCTCTGGACCATGCGACTAGCAGTAAAGGAAGAGAATCCAGCTGTCATAAGTTCACTGATTTTCAGAGAGCACCTTCTCAGACTGGGCCCCTCTCTCCTCCAGGGGAACAGGCCAGCAGGCTGATGATCCCTCCGCCAGGCCAACCATATTCTTCTGATGCACGTCTTCCTCTACAAAGGCAAGATAGGTTTTACTCACATTGTGGTAGAGCATCGCGACCAGCAGAACACAGAATTCCTAATATGCCTCCTTTGGACTCTGATGTGCCTGATTCACCTCTCCATGCTGAAAACCAAGCAACTGGCTCTGGCTCTGTGTTGGCACCTTTCCCTCCAGTCAGAGGTGCCTTGTTTCCAGTTGACCCAAGGAGTCAGTTCCTGAGAAGAGGACCTTTTTTTTCCTCCACCTCTCCCAGGAAACTTGTCTGGGAACCTGGAGATTATTTTCCACCTGACCCGCCACCCACTCCATTTCCAATGTGATGTGTCTATGCAGGGAGGGGGTTTTCCTCACAATTTTCCCCCAACAGCTGGAATTCAGCCCTCTACACCCCCATTCTGAAAGTACAAGTGAGTTCCCTGAAGGGTTCCTTCCACCTGCAAATGAGCCTGTTACTCAACATCCAGAACCAAACAAGAAACCTCACGCTGTTGCTCTCTCTTCAAATGTAATTTGACTTATCTCTCATTTTTAGTTTTTAAGTAACTGCTTTTACTTCAGTGATTGACTATACTTTGGCTCCAATTGAAGCTCAATGAAACAATAATTCTTAAGATAGTATTTTGTGAATAAAGATGGTTTACGTAGGAATCTTCTGAGTAAATTATTCCTATTTTATTTTATTCCAGAGAACAGCATTTAATCTGATGAAGCCACTCTTACATAAACAAGAATGGGAGTTCTAGGTACTTGTAATCTAGCTGATGGAAATATCTTTTAAACTCCCAACAAAGAAGTGTATTTAGTATGACTGTAGCAAATGTAAAGTGACTTTAGGCTTAATGAAGAATTGTCACTGATTTACAGACTGGTTGGGCATTTCAGCTAGTTTTTCCATATCGGAATAACTAGAGCATGGGAGGACTAAAGGAGAGAACACAACTAAACATGTCACGGAAACAGGAGATCTCAACTACAAAGAAAAATGAAGACCTCTTGTTTATATTGGTTGCTTAAAACATTACATAGCTCTTGAGATACCATATTTCCTACATTAGATTCAAGTGAGTTATGAACTCCCATTTTCACCCCATATACAGATTGCACGATCACATTGTTTACACATCCACATTTTTACAAAATGCCATATTAGTACCTGTTGTATTCTGCTACCTTTTCTAGCCTCTACTATCCCCCCTCTCCTGCCCTCCCATCTTCTCTCTCTATCCCATCTGCTGTAATTTAACCCTTGGGAATTGGAAACCACACTTTAAACTCACTCTCCTCCCCTTGTTCCCTTCTGTCAAATTACTCATCATCTTCTTCTATTTCTCCTCCTCCTCCTCCTCCTTATACCTTTAATTCATTCATCGTACACTCATGCATTGGTTCATTCATTCCTTTCACATATGGTGTTGGGGATCCAATCAGGACCTTTGAAAGTGTGAAGCCAGCACTCTAGTGCTGAGCCAAAACCCCAGCACCTGTCTTTTTGATTTTATGACTGTTTATATGAAATTGAGAATCGCATTCTGCTATGGTTTACTGATATGTGGATTGACCTAGTCCTTGTTTTCTGGGAGACTTTTGGAAAATATACATGAATTATTAGGAGATTGAAATGAAGAAACAAAGAGGAAATTCCCCAGTTTCTTATTCTTAGAGTCCATACTCTGACTCTGCCTACCTACTGTAAAAACTTTTAAACCCTTACTCCCCATTTCTATATCATTGCCAACAAGTGAACATTCACTGCCCTACAACAAACCAGAGAACTCACATTGAACAATGTTTCCCCAGTAGAGACCAAGACACAATACTTATTAAAAAAAATACCCTAGTTATGAGTTAGCAGGTAAAGCTTTATTTGAGTGTTAAATGTGCTCTAATTATGTGTTTGTGTGTTTGTTGATGTGTGTGGTGTGTGGGTGTGTGTGCTTGTGTGTGAAACAAGCACTGAGGTGTAAAATAAATGCAGGATTGCAACGGCCTTCTTAAAAATAAGAAGCAACTTTATCACATTTGAAGCCCAGTGAAGAATCTGCCTGATACTTAACCTACAATTAATTGAAATGTGAAAAATTCAGGCCTCGAAAAACAAAGCCAACATACATACTGAATCTAATCAGTCTGTCTCACCTGTTTTCTAATCACTCCTTTCAATAAACCTAAATTGCCAGCATAAAACATCAGTTGTTCTAAACGAGTGGACGGATGTCCCCTGTCATGGGCTGTGTAAAATACATGGACGATCCGGCACTGATTGTTATCTAGAATGACTTCTGCCTGAACTACTATTGGAGAATTGTTGCTGATATACTGCGGTTCTTATACCAGTAAACTGGAATGAAGGTAATTTCAGGCTGCAAAGGAATAAATTGATTTTACTAACTGGTTTTTGGAAAACACTGCCATGAAAAATTATCAATATGTTCATAAAGGCATCTACATGTCTCTTCACAAGGGTTTTACTTAATGGGGGAGGTGGTGAGGTCTGGATATAACTGAACTGTCCATTAGTAGGTAGAACAATATCATGGGGATCAGAGTGCACATTCCGGTTTGACCTCAATCTAGGTAACATGGATTCATCTCTGTGTAATAGGCCTGCTTCTGAAAAACACAATGTCGAGCTCCAAAAGCAGAACGATACTTTCAGAATACCATGTTATGTTTGTAAATACATAGACAGATAGATATACAGAAATCAAAAATCTGAAAACGGTCTGGAAGTGTACATTTCTATAACTTACAATGTCAGTAGTGGGGGATTAATAGCAGATCAAGAAGACTGTATCTGCATGAGAAATGGTTCAATTTTTGAAGGAGTTTTTTAAATGAAAATGGACAAAAGATTTAAAGGGTTACAGTAAGTGTTGAGGAGTGACTTGGCAAAAGGAGCACAGAGGTGAGAAAGAATTAAGTAGAGTTCAATAGAACCAGGTATAATTTCTGTACACATGACTCCATGAACAGGAGCAAAGGGGACACTTAAAGAAATCATAGGACTAAAGAGAGATCAGGAGGGTTTGTACTAGTCTAGAAATGCTGACCTGAAAACCAAGTAAAGTTTCAACTCCTTCTTTTGAGGAACATTAGCTGTGCCGTGCTTTTCAAAAAGGACTTGTCATAACTGATTGATTCCCATGTTAGCAACTCTTCTGAAATTACGTTGAAAGTAGACTAATGTGAGAGTTTCTCTTTAGAGATAATTCAAATTACTTGCATAGGAAGTGGCAGCAGGTCTGGGGATGTTGTAGCTCAGTGGCAGTGACCTTGCCTAGCTTGGGGCTGGCCTGCCATGGACTTTCACCCCAAACACTTGCAAGAAAAGAAAAGGGAGGGAAGGGAGAGAGAAAGTTGGAAGGGAGGAAGGCAAAGTTGGAGGGATGGATGGAGGTATAAAAGAAGGAAGCAGAAAAGGAGAAAAACCAGGAAGGGGGGAAGGAAGCAAGGAAGGTAGGAAATAGGGAGAGCACAAGGGCAGAAAAAGGACTGAGTCACTCAAACAAAAGGCAAGGGACACAAAGACCAATATAGGCCATAAAAGCTGTTTGAACAGTTTAGTCAGCTTTAGAATCTGAGTGACATCAAACTGAATGTTATTGTGACTGGATGGAATCTTCCTACTAACCCCGCCTTGGCCTGGCCTAAACCAAATCAAGGGGTGGGTGGCAGGGAGAGGAATTCTCTCTGGCTGGAGTGGGAGGGACCTAAACATGTGGCACTTGAGGATGCACTGGGTAGGGAAGGGGACAAGACTCCCCTGATGGGCAGTTGAGACAACAAGGCTCCTGGGAGCCCTTGATCAGGGCTCCCACCGCCATACGCACACCACCCACCATACGCTCAGCCCCTGAAGGGGCTCACAGTGGTCTGCTCCGTTGCCTGGTGCAGGTTGGAGTTCCGGACCAAACACCTGAGTGTCCACAGCCTGTGTTGGCCTGCCTGGGCAGGCTGTGGTTGTGGTGGCAAGAGCCAAAGCTGTCTTGGCGTGATGGAGGAGCCAAGGGCTGCCTCTCAGCCATACTGGTGGGTGGTTCTGGAAGAAGCACCCAGGGTTGTGGCAGCATTGTCCGAAGACATGAAGCCAGGCCATCTTCCTTATGGCTTTCCTTGGGAGTTGATGATGTGTACAGCTCTTGGATTTTTTGCTGTTCTCTCACTTGTCTGGAGAGCTTTTCAGTCGGTTAGTAGCAGGCTTTACGTGGGAAGAGAAAAAAGGCTGGCTCTAAATCTTGCTGGACTTATTGAGGCAAAATGTGGACTTCTTGATAAAGTGAGCCTTGTTGAAAAAGAACATAAAGGCTTAGACTCATCTTTAAAGGATTCCAGGTTTGAGAAGGGTTCAAGGGAAGCACAACAGCTGGAGGCAACCTACGAAAAGCTGCATAGGTCCGAATCCAGCCATGGCGTTGAAATGCTCTTTCTAGAAGAAGAGCTCAAAGCACAGAAGGCTAAACATGGTCAACAGGATGAAACGATGGCGCATCTATCAAGAGGGATACAGTCCCTCCAAGGTGAATCTGAATCCCTCAGATCACAAATAGCTGAAGCCAAAACAAACTGGAGACTCTTTCAAGTGAATGAGGAAGAACTGAAGCTGGCAATCAAAGAGGTTTTGAATGAAGGATCCCTACTTCCGCAAACGCAGAGACCAACAATACAAGGAGAAGCTGAAGCACAGAGGGAACAAGGAGGTGTCCAATATAAAGCAAAAATCATATTAGAGGACTCTAAAGTAGCTGGAGAACAAGTTCTAAGGGACACCGAAAATCACATGGAGTCTCTGAGTGAATGCTTGCTGAAGATGAAGGATAGATCTTCTCCAAGCCTGGGAGCCCAAAGGGATGGTGGTCACCTGGAACTGGGAAAGACGAGTGAACCCGAAATTGGTGCTCACTTGGAGGATGAGTCCAAAGGAGCTTTGAGGAACCTGGTTTATGGTGATAAGCTAAAGGCCTCCTTAGAAATCTTGGAAGGAGGAAGAAATCAAAAATGTACTTTCTCATCTGAAGTGGAGAAAACCACGGAAGACCTTACAGAACACCTTAAAAGTCTGCAGACTGAACAGGCATCCTTGCAGTCAGAAAATGCACAGCTACAAAGTGAGAATGAGACCCTACAGAAGAACTTGAAAGTCATGATGGAACGCTATCAAGAAAATACGATGAAACTGCACAGGAAATTAAGAGTGGAGGAAAACTACCGTGTGGAGCAAGAGGAGAAACTTTCCAAAGTCGAAGAAAAGATGAGCCATACAATAAAAGAGCTGGAGACCTACAGAAAGAGAGCCCAATATCTTGAAGAACAATTGCAGAGTACCATTCATTCCTGTCTGGGGAAGATTATTTCCTCTGAGAAAGAAGCACATGCCAGTGAGTTGGCAGCTCGGATTCCTGAAAGAAACCTCAGCTATTTCAGGAAACAAAATGCACGCAACAGACAAAAATTAACTGAGAAGGAGCTGAGATTTGAACTTGTAGGAAAAGATCCCTATGATGCACTGGATGTTTCCAACTCAGCAATGGGCCATCACCAATAGGTCACCCTTCATCTGAAAGGAGACCTCCTCATTTTGAAAAGAGTGGTCCACTCACACTCTCACCTTTCACTCCAGTGGGAGGAGGAAGAGGGTCAAGGGGCCCTGGAGAATCCTCTGGACCATGCGACTAGCAGTAAAGGAAGAGAATCCAGCTGTCATAAGTTCACTGATTTTCAGAGAGCACCTTCTCAGACTGGGCCCCTCTCTCCTCCAGGGGAACAGGCCAGCAGGCTGATGATCCCTCCGCCAGGCCAACCATATTCTTCTGATGCACGTCTTCCTCTACAAAGGCAAGATAGGTTTTACTCACATTGTGGTAGAGCATCGCGACCAGCAGAACACAGAATTCCTAATATGCCTCCTTTGGACTCTGATGTGCCTGATTCACCTCTCCATGCTGAAAACCAAGCAACTGGCTCTGGCTCTGTGTTGGCACCTTTCCCTCCAGTCAGAGGTGCCTTGTTTCCAGTTGACCCAAGGAGTCAGTTCCTGAGAAGAGGACCTTTTTTTTCCTCCACCTCTCCCAGGAAACTTGTCTGGGAACCTGGAGATTATTTTCCACCTGACCCGCCACCCACTCCATTTCCAATGTGATGTGTCTATGCAGGGAGGGGGTTTTCCTCACAATCTTCCCCCAACAGCTGGAATTCAGCCCTCTACACCCCCATTCTGAAAGTACAAGTGAGTTCCCTGAAGGGTTCCTTCCACCTGCAAATGAGCCTGTTACTCAACATCCAGAACCAAACAAGAAACCTCACGCTGTTGCTCTCTCTTCAAATGTAATTTGACTTATCTCTCATTTTTAGTTTTTAAGTAACTGCTTTTACTTCAGTGATTGACTATACTTTGGCTCCAATTGAAGCTCAATGAAACAATAATTCTTAAGATAGTATTTTGTGAATAAAGATGGTTTACGTAGGAATCTTCTGAGTAAATTATTCCTATTTTATTTTATTCCAGAGAACAGCATTTAATCTGATGAAGCCACTCTTACATAAACAAGAATGGGAGTTCTAGGTACTTGTAATCTAGCTGATGGAAATATCTTTTAAACTCCCAACAAAGAAGTGTATTTAGTATGACTGTAGCAAATGTAAAGTGACTTTAGGCTTAATGAAGAATTGTCACTGATTTACAGACTGGTTGGGCATTTCAGCTAGTTTTTCCATATCGGAATAACTAGAGCATGGGAGGACTAAAGGAGAGAACACAACTAAACATGTCACGGAAACAGGAGATCTCAACTACAAAGAAAAATGAAGACCTCTTGTTTATATTGGTTGCTTAAAACATTACATAGCTCTTGAGATACCATATTTCCTACATTAGATTCAAGTGAGTTATGAACTCCCATTTTCACCCCATATACAGATTGCACGATCACATTGTTTACACATCCACATTTTTACAAAATGCCATATTAGTACCTGTTGTATTCTGCTACCTTTTCTAGCCTCTACTATCCCCCCTCTCCTGCCCTCCCATCTTCTCTCTCTATCCCATCTGCTGTAATTTAACCCTTGGGAATTGGAAACCACACTTTAAACTCACTCTCCTCCCCTTGTTCCCTTCTGTCAAATTACTCATCATCTTCTTCTATTTCTCCTCCTCCTCCTCCTCCTTATACCTTTAATTCATTCATCGTACACTCATGCATTGGTTCATTCATTCCTTTCACATATGGTGTTGGGGATCCAATCAGGACCTTTGAAAGTGTGAAGCCAGCACTCTAGTGCTGAGCCAAAACCCCAGCACCTGTCTTTTTGATTTTATGACTGTTTATATGAAATTGAGAATCGCATTCTGCTATGGTTTACTGATATGTGGATTGACCTAGTCCTTGTTTTCTGGGAGACTTTTGGAAAATATACATGAATTATTAGGAGATTGAAATGAAGAAACAAAGAGGAAATTCCCCAGTTTCTTATTCTTAGAGTCCATACTCTGACTCTGCCTACCTACTGTAAAAACTTTTAAACCCTTACTCCCCATTTCTATATCATTGCCAACAAGTGAACATTCACTGCCCTACAACAAACCAGAGAACTCACATTGAACAATGTTTCCCCAGTAGAGACCAAGACACAATACTTATTAAAAAAAATACCCTAGTTATGAGTTAGCAGGTAAAGCTTTATTTGAGTGTTAAATGTGCTCTAATTATGTGTTTGTGTGTTTGTTGATGTGTGTGGTGTGTGGGTGTGTGTGCTTGTGTGTGAAACAAGCACTGAGGTGTAAAATAAATGCAGGATTGCAACGGCCTTCTTAAAAATAAGAAGCAACTTTATCACATTTGAAGCCCAGTGAAGAATCTGCCTGATACTTAACCTACAATTAATTGAAATGTGAAAAATTCAGGCCTCGAAAAACAAAGCCAACATACATACTGAATCTAATCAGTCTGTCTCACCTGTTTTCTAATCACTCCTTTCAATAAACCTAAATTGCCAGCATAAAACATCAGTTGTTCTAAACGAGTGGACGGATGTCCCCTGTCATGGGCTGTGTAAAATACATGGACGATCCGGCACTGATTGTTATCTAGAATGACTTCTGCCTGAACTACTATTGGAGAATTGTTGCTGATATACTGCGGTTCTTATACCAGTAAACTGGAATGAAGGTAATTTCAGGCTGCAAAGGAATAAATTGATTTTACTAACTGGTTTTTGGAAAACACTGCCATGAAAAATTATCAATATGTTCATAAAGGCATCTACATGTCTCTTCACAAGGGTTTTACTTAATGGGGGAGGTGGTGAGGTCTGGATATAACTGAACTGTCCATTAGTAGGTAGAACAATATCATGGGGATCAGAGTGCACATTCCGGTTTGACCTCAATCTAGGTAACATGGATTCATCTCTGTGTAATAGGCCTGCTTCTGAAAAACACAATGTCGAGCTCCAAAAGCAGAACGATACTTTCAGAATACCATGTTATGTTTGTAAATACATAGACAGATAGATATACAGAAATCAAAAATCTGAAAACGGTCTGGAAGTGTACATTTCTATAACTTACAATGTCAGTAGTGGGGGATTAATAGCAGATCAAGAAGACTGTATCTGCATGAGAAATGGTTCAATTTTTGAAGGAGTTTTTTAAATGAAAATGGACAAAAGATTTAAAGGGTTACAGTAAGTGTTGAGGAGTGACTTGGCAAAAGGAGCACAGAGGTGAGAAAGAATTAAGTAGAGTTCAATAGAACCAGGTATAATTTCTGTACACATGACTCCATGAACAGGAGCAAAGGGGACACTTAAAGAAATCATAGGACTAAAGAGAGATCAGGAGGGTTTGTACTAGTCTAGAAATGCTGACCTGAAAACCAAGTAAAGTTTCAACTCCTTCTTTTGAGGAACATTAGCTGTGCCGTGCTTTTCAAAAAGGACTTGTCATAACTGATTGATTCCCATGTTAGCAACTCTTCTGAAATTACGTTGAAAGTAGACTAATGTGAGAGTTTCTCTTTAGAGATAATTCAAATTACTTGCATAGGAAGTGGCAGCAGGTCTGGGGATGTTGTAGCTCAGTGGCAGTGACCTTGCCTAGCTTGGGGCTGGCCTGCCATGGACTTTCACCCCAAACACTTGCAAGAAAAGAAAAGGGAGGGAAGGGAGAGAGAAAGTTGGAAGGGAGGAAGGCAAAGTTGGAGGGATGGATGGAGGTATAAAAGAAGGAAGCAGAAAAGGAGAAAAACCAGGAAGGGGGGAAGGAAGCAAGGAAGGTAGGAAATAGGGAGAGCACAAGGGCAGAAAAAGGACTGAGTCACTCAAACAAAAGGCAAGGGACACAAAGACCAATATAGGCCATAAAAGCTGTTTGAACAGTTTAGTCAGCTTTAGAATCTGAGTGACATCAAACTGAATGTTATTGTGACTGGATGGAATCTTCCTACTAACCCCGCCTTGGCCTGGCCTAAACCAAATCAAGGGGTGGGTGGCAGGGAGAGGAATTCTCTCTGGCTGGAGTGGGAGGGACCTAAACATGTGGCACTTGAGGATGCACTGGGTAGGGAAGGGGACAAGACTCCCCTGATGGGCAGTTGAGACAACAAGGCTCCTGGGAGCCCTTGATCAGGGCTCCCACCGCCATACGCACACCACCCACCATACGCTCAGCCCCTGAAGGGGCTCACAGTGGTCTGCTCCGTTGCCTGGTGCAGGTTGGAGTTCCGGACCAAACACCTGAGTGTCCACAGCCTGTGTTGGCCTGCCTGGGCAGGCTGTGGTTGTGGTGGCAAGAGCCAAAGCTGTCTTGGCGTGATGGAGGAGCCAAGGGCTGCCTCTCAGCCATACTGGTGGGTGGTTCTGGAAGAAGCACCCAGGGTTGTGGCAGCATTGTCCGAAGACATGAAGCCAGGCCATCTTCCTTATGGCTTTCCTTGGGAGTTGATGATGTGTACAGCTCTTGGATTTTTTGCTGTTCTCTCACTTGTCTGGAGAGCTTTTCAGTCGGTTAGTAGCAGGCTTTACGTGGGAAGAGAAAAAAGGCTGGCTCTAAATCTTGCTGGACTTATTGAGGCAAAATGTGGACTTCTTGATAAAGTGAGCCTTGTTGAAAAAGAACATAAAGGCTTAGACTCATCTTTAAAGGATTCCAGGTTTGAGAAGGGTTCAAGGGAAGCACAACAGCTGGAGGCAACCTACGAAAAGCTGCATAGGTCCGAATCCAGCCATGGCGTTGAAATGCTCTTTCTAGAAGAAGAGCTCAAAGCACAGAAGGCTAAACATGGTCAACAGGATGAAACGATGGCGCATCTATCAAGAGGGATACAGTCCCTCCAAGGTGAATCTGAATCCCTCAGATCACAAATAGCTGAAGCCAAAACAAACTGGAGACTCTTTCAAGTGAATGAGGAAGAACTGAAGCTGGCAATCAAAGAGGTTTTGAATGAAGGATCCCTACTTCCGCAAACGCAGAGACCAACAATACAAGGAGAAGCTGAAGCACAGAGGGAACAAGGAGGTGTCCAATATAAAGCAAAAATCATATTAGAGGACTCTAAAGTAGCTGGAGAACAAGTTCTAAGGGACACCGAAAATCACATGGAGTCTCTGAGTGAATGCTTGCTGAAGATCAAGGATAGATCTTCTCCAAGCCTGGGAGCCCAAAGGGATGGTGGTCACCTGGAACTGGGAAAGACGAGTGAACCCGAAATTGGTGCTCACTTGGAGGATGAGTCCAAAGGAGCTTTGAGGAACCTGGTTTATGGTGATAAGCTAAAGGCCTCCTTAGAAATCTTGGAAGGAGGAAGAAATCAAAAATGTACTTTCTCATCTGAAGTGGAGAAAACCACGGAAGACCTTACAGAACACCTTAAAAGTCTGCAGACTGAACAGGCATCCTTGCAGTCAGAAAATGCACAGCTACAAAGTGAGAATGAGACCCTACAGAAGAACTTGAAAGTCATGATGGAACGCTATCAAGAAAATACGATGAAACTGCACAGGAAATTAAGAGTGGAGGAAAACTACCGTGTGGAGCAAGAGGAGAAACTTTCCAAAGTCGAAGAAAAGATGAGCCATACAATAAAAGAGCTGGAGACCTACAGAAAGAGAGCCCAATATCTTGAAGAACAATTGCAGAGTACCATTCATTCCTGTCTGGGGAAGATTATTTCCTCTGAGAAAGAAGCACATGCCAGTGAGTTGGCAGCTCGGATTCCTGAAAGAAACCTCAGCTATTTCAGGAAACAAAATGCACGCAACAGACAAAAATTAACTGAGAAGGAGCTGAGATTTGAACTTGTAGGAAAAGATCCCTATGATGCACTGGATGTTTCCAACTCAGCAATGGGCCATCACCAATAGGTCACCCTTCATCTGAAAGGAGACCTCCTCATTTTGAAAAGAGTGGTCCACTCACACTCTCACCTTTCACTCCAGTGGGAGGAGGAAGAGGGTCAAGGGGCCCTGGAGAATCCTCTGGACCATGCGACTAGCAGTAAAGGAAGAGAATCCAGCTGTCATAAGTTCACTGATTTTCAGAGAGCACCTTCTCAGACTGGGCCCCTCTCTCCTCCAGGGGAACAGGCCAGCAGGCTGATGATCCCTCCGCCAGGCCAACCATATTCTTCTGATGCACGTCTTCCTCTACAAAGGCAAGATAGGTTTTACTCACATTGTGGTAGAGCATCGCGACCAGCAGAACACAGAATTCCTAATATGCCTCCTTTGGACTCTGATGTGCCTGATTCACCTCTCCATGCTGAAAACCAAGCAACTGGCTCTGGCTCTGTGTTGGCACCTTTCCCTCCAGTCAGAGGTGCCTTGTTTCCAGTTGACCCAAGGAGTCAGTTCCTGAGAAGAGGACCTTTTTTTTCCTCCACCTCTCCCAGGAAACTTGTCTGGGAACCTGGAGATTATTTTCCACCTGACCCGCCACCCACTCCATTTCCAATGTGATGTGTCTATGCAGGGAGGGGGTTTTCCTCACAATCTTCCCCCAACAGCTGGAATTCAGCCCTCTACACCCCCATTCTGAAAGTACAAGTGAGTTCCCTGAAGGGTTCCTTCCACCTGCAAATGAGCCTGTTACTCAACATCCAGAACCAAACAAGAAACCTCACGCTGTTGCTCTCTCTTCAAATGTAATTTGACTTATCTCTCATTTTTAGTTTTTAAGTAACTGCTTTTACTTCAGTGATTGACTATACTTTGGCTCCAATTGAAGCTCAATGAAACAATAATTCTTAAGATAGTATTTTGTGAATAAAGATGGTTTACGTAGGAATCTTCTGAGTAAATTATTCCTATTTTATTTTATTCCAGAGAACAGCATTTAATCTGATGAAGCCACTCTTACATAAACAAGAATGGGAGTTCTAGGTACTTGTAATCTAGCTGATGGAAATATCTTTTAAACTCCCAACAAAGAAGTGTATTTAGTATGACTGTAGCAAATGTAAAGTGACTTTAGGCTTAATGAAGAATTGTCACTGATTTACAGACTGGTTGGGCATTTCAGCTAGTTTTTCCATATCGGAATAACTAGAGCATGGGAGGACTAAAGGAGAGAACACAACTAAACATGTCACGGAAACAGGAGATCTCAACTACAAAGAAAAATGAAGACCTCTTGTTTATATTGGTTGCTTAAAACATTACATAGCTCTTGAGATACCATATTTCCTACATTAGATTCAAGTGAGTTATGAACTCCCATTTTCACCCCATATACAGATTGCACGATCACATTGTTTACACATCCACATTTTTACAAAATGCCATATTAGTACCTGTTGTATTCTGCTACCTTTTCTAGCCTCTACTATCCCCCCTCTCCTGCCCTCCCATCTTCTCTCTCTATCCCATCTGCTGTAATTTAACCCTTGGGAATTGGAAACCACACTTTAAACTCACTCTCCTCCCCTTGTTCCCTTCTGTCAAATTACTCATCATCTTCTTCTGTTTCTCCTCCTCCTCCTCCTCCTTATACCTTTAATTCATTCATCGTACACTCATGCATTGGTTCATTCATTCCTTTCACATATGGTGTTGGGGATCCAATCAGGACCTTTGAAAGTGTGAAGCCAGCACTCTAGTGCTGAGCCAAAACCCCAGCACCTGTCTTTTTGATTTTATGACTGTTTATATGAAATTGAGAATCGCATTCTGCTATGGTTTACTGATATGTGGATTGACCTAGTCCTTGTTTTCTGGGAGACTTTTGGAAAATATACATGAATTATTAGGAGATTGAAATGAAGAAACAAAGAGGAAATTCCCCAGTTTCTTATTCTTAGAGTCCATACTCTGACTCTGCCTACCTACTGTAAAAACTTTTAAACCCTTACTCCCCATTTCTATATCATTGCCAACAAGTGAACATTCACTGCCCTACAACAAACCAGAGAACTCACATTGAACAATGTTTCCCCAGTAGAGACCAAGACACAATACTTATTAAAAAAAATACCCTAGTTATGAGTTAGCAGGTAAAGCTTTATTTGAGTGTTAAATGTGCTCTAATTATGTGTTTGTGTGTTTGTTGATGTGTGTGGTGTGTGGGTGTGTGTGCTTGTGTGTGAAACAAGCACTGAGGTGTAAAATAAATGCAGGATTGCAACGGCCTTCTTAAAAATAAGAAGCAACTTTATCACATTTGAAGCCCAGTGAAGAATCTGCCTGATACTTAACCTACAATTAATTGAAATGTGAAAAATTCAGGCCTCGAAAAACAAAGCCAACATACATACTGAATCTAATCAGTCTGTCTCACCTGTTTTCTAATCACTCCTTTCAATAAACCTAAATTGCCAGCATAAAACATCAGTTGTTCTAAACGAGTGGACGGATGTCCCCTGTCATGGGCTGTGTAAAATACATGGACGATCCGGCACTGATTGTTATCTAGAATGACTTCTGCCTGAACTACTATTGGAGAATTGTTGCTGATATACTGCGGTTCTTATACCAGTAAACTGGAATGAAGGTAATTTCAGGCTGCAAAGGAATAAATTGATTTTACTAACTGGTTTTTGGAAAACACTGCCATGAAAAATTATCAATATGTTCATAAAGGCATCTACATGTCTCTTCACAAGGGTTTTACTTAATGGGGGAGGTGGTGAGGTCTGGATATAACTGAACTGTCCATTAGTAGGTAGAACAATATCATGGGGATCAGAGTGCACATTCCGGTTTGACCTCAATCTAGGTAACATGGATTCATCTCTGTGTAATAGGCCTGCTTCTGAAAAACACAATGTCGAGCTCCAAAAGCAGAACGATACTTTCAGAATACCATGTTATGTTTGTAAATACATAGACAGATAGATATACAGAAATCAAAAATCTGAAAACGGTCTGGAAGTGTACATTTCTATAACTTACAATGTCAGTAGTGGGGGATTAATAGCAGATCAAGAAGACTGTATCTGCATGAGAAATGGTTCAATTTTTGAAGGAGTTTTTTAAATGAAAATGGACAAAAGATTTAAAGGGTTACAGTAAGTGTTGAGGAGTGACTTGGCAAAAGGAGCACAGAGGTGAGAAAGAATTAAGTAGAGTTCAATAGAACCAGGTATAATTTCTGTACACATGACTCCATGAACAGGAGCAAAGGGGACACTTAAAGAAATCATAGGACTAAAGAGAGATCAGGAGGGTTTGTACTAGTCTAGAAATGCTGACCTGAAAACCAACTAAAGTTTCAACTCCTTCTTTTGAGGAACATTAGCTGTGCCGTGCTTTTCAAAAAGGACTTGTCATAACTGATTGATGCCCATGTTAGCAACTCTTCTGAAATTACGTTGAAAGTAGACTAATGTGAGAGTTTCTCTTTAGAGATAATTCAAATTACTTGCATAGGAAGTGGCAGCAGGTCTGGGGATGTTGTAGCTCAGTGGCAGTGACCTTGCCTAGCTTGGGGCTGGCCTGCCATGGACTTTCACCCCAAACACTTGCAAGAAAAGAAAAGGGAGGGAAGGGAGAGAGAAAGTTGGAAGGGAGGAAGGCAAAGTTGGAGGGATGGATGGAGGTATAAAAGAAGGAAGCAGAAAAGGAGAAAAACCAGGAAGGGGGGAAGGAAGCAAGGAAGGTAGGAAATAGGGAGAGCACAAGGGCAGAAAAAGGACTGAGTCACTCAAACAAAAGGCAAGGGACACAAAGACCAATATAGGCCATAAAAGCTGTTTGAACAGTTTAGTCAGCTTTAGAATCTGAGTGACATCAAACTGAATGTTATTGTGACTGGATGGAATCTTCCTACTAACCCCGCCTTGGCCTGGCCTAAACCAAATCAAGGGGTGGGTGGCAGGGAGAGGAATTCTCTCTGGCTGGAGTGGGAGGGACCTAAACATGTGGCACTTGAGGATGCACTGGGTAGGGAAGGGGACAAGACTCCCCTGATGGGCAGTTGAGACAACAAGGCTCCTGGGAGCCCTTGATCACGGCTCCCACCGCCATACGCACACCACCCACCATACGCTCAGCCCCTGAAGGGGCTCACAGTGGTCTGCTCCGTTGCCTGGTGCAGGTTGGAGTTCCAGACCAAACACCTGAGTGTCCACAGCCTGTGTTGGCCTGCCTGGGCAGGCTGTGGTTGTGGTGGCAAGAGCCAAAGCTGTCTTGGCGTGATGGAGGAGCCAAGGGCTGCCTCTCAGCCATACTAGTGGGTGGTTCTGGAAGAAGCACCCAGGGTTGTGGCAGCATTGTCCGAAGACATGAAGCCAGGCCATCTTCCTTATGGCTTTCCTTGGGAGTTGATGATGTGTACAGCTCTTGGATTTTTTGCTGTTCTCTCACTTGTCTGGAGAGCTTTTCAGTCGGTTAGTAGCAGGCTTTACGTGGGAAGAGAAAAAAGGCTGGCTCTAAATCTTGCTGGACTTATTGAGGCAAAATGTGGACTTCTTGATAAAGTGAGCCTTGTTGAAAAAGAACATAAAGGCTTAGACTCATCTTTAAAGGATTCCAGGTTTGAGAAGGGTTCAAGGGAAGCACAACAGCTGGAGGCAACCTACGAAAAGCTGCATAGGTCCGAATCCAGCCATGGCGTTGAAATGCTCTTTCTAGAAGAAGAGCTCAAAGCACAGAAGGCTAAACATGGTCAACAGGATGAAACGATGGCGCATCTATCAAGAGGGATACAGTCCCTCCAAGGTGAATCTGAATCCCTCAGATCACAAATAGCTGAAGCCAAAACAAACTGGAGACTCTTTCAAGTGAATGAGGAAGAACTGAAGCTGGCAATCAAAGAGGTTTTGAATGAAGGATCCCTACTTCCGCAAACGCAGAGACCAACAATACAAGGAGAAGCTGAAGCACAGAGGGAACAAGGAGGTGTCCAATATAAAGCAAAAATCATATTAGAGGACTCTAAAGTAGCTGGAGAACAAGTTCTAAGGGACACCGAAAATCACATGGAGTCTCTGAGTGAATGCTTGCTGAAGATGAAGGATAGATCTTCTCCAAGCCTGGGAGCCCAAAGGGATGGTGGTCACCTGGAACTGGGAAAGACGAGTGAACCCGAAATTGGTGCTCACTTGGAGGATGAGTCCAAAGGAGCTTTGAGGAACCTGGTTTATGGTGATAAGCTAAAGGCCTCCTTAGAAATCTTGGAAGGAGGAAGAAATCAAAAATGTACTTTCTCATCTGAAGTGGAGAAAACCACGGAAGACCTTACAGAACACCTTAAAAGTCTGCAGACTGAACAGGCATCCTTGCAGTCAGAAAATGCACAGCTACAAAGTGAGAATGAGACCCTACAGAAGAACTTGAAAGTCATGATGGAACGCTATCAAGAAAATACGATGAAACTGCACAGGAAATTAAGAGTGGAGGAAAACTACCGTGTGGAGCAAGAGGAGAAACTTTCCAAAGTCGAAGAAAAGATGAGCCATACAATAAAAGAGCTGGAGACCTACAGAAAGAGAGCCCAATATCTTGAAGAACAATTGCAGAGTACCATTCATTCCTGTCTGGGGAAGATTATTTCCTCTGAGAAAGAAGCACATGCCAGTGAGTTGGCAGCTCGGATTCCTGAAAGAAACCTCAGCTATTTCAGGAAACAAAATGCACGCAACAGACAAAAATTAACTGAGAAGGAGCTGAGATTTGAACTTGTAGGAAAAGATCCCTATGATGCACTGGATGTTTCCAACTCAGCAATGGGCCATCACCAATAGGTCACCCTTCATCTGAAAGGAGACCTCCTCATTTTGAAAAGAGTGGTCCACTCACACTCTCACCTTTCACTCCAGTGGGAGGAGGAAGAGGGTCAAGGGGCCCTGGAGAATCCTCTGGACCATGCGACTAGCAGTAAAGGAAGAGAATCCAGCTGTCATAAGTTCACTGATTTTCAGAGAGCACCTTCTCAGACTGGGCCCCTCTCTCCTCCAGGGGAACAGGCCAGCAGGCTGATGATCCCTCCGCCAGGCCAACCATATTCTTCTGATGCACGTCTTCCTCTACAAAGGCAAGATAGGTTTTACTCAAATTGTGGTAGAGCATCGCGACCAGCAGAACACAGAATTCCTAATATGCCTCCTTTGGACTCTGATGTGCCTGATTCACCTCTCCATGCTGAAAACCAAGCAACTGGCTCTGGCTCTGTGTTGGCACCTTTCCCTCCAGTCAGAGGTGCCTTGTTTCCAGTTGACCCAAGGAGTCAGTTCCTGAGAAGAGGACCTTTTTTTTCCTCCACCTCTCCCAGGAAACTTGTCTGGGAACCTGGAGATTATTTTCCACCTGACCCGCCACCCACTCCATTTCCAATGTGATGTGTCTATGCAGGGAGGGGGTTTTCCTCACAATCTTCCCCCAACAGCTGGAATTCAGCCCTCTACACCCCCATTCTGAAAGTACAAGTGAGTTCCCTGAAGGGTTCCTTCCACCTGCAAATGAGCCTGTTACTCAACATCCAGAACCAAACAAGAAACCTCACGCTGTTGCTCTCTCTTCAAATGTAATTTGACTTATCTCTCATTTTTAGTTTTTAAGTAACTGCTTTTACTTCAGTGATTGACTATACTTTGGCTCCAATTGAAGCTCAATGAAACAATAATTCTTAAGATAGTATTTTGTGAATAAAGATGGTTTACGTAGGAATCTTCTGAGTAAATTATTCCTATTTTATTTTATTCCAGAGAACAGCATTTAATCTGATGAAGCCACTCTTACATAAACAAGAATGGGAGTTCTAGGTACTTGTAATCTAGCTGATGGAAATATCTTTCAAACTCCCAACAAAGAAGTGTATTTAGTATGACTGTAGCAAATGTAAAGTGACTTTAGGCTTAATGAAGAATTGTCACTGATTTACAGACTGGTTGGGCATTTCAGCTAGTTTTTCCATATCGGAATAACTAGAGCATGGGAGGACTAAAGGAGAGAACACAACTAAACATGTCACGGAAACAGGAGATCTCAACTACAAAGAAAAATGAAGACCTCTTGTTTATATTGGTTGCTTAAAACATTACATAGCTCTTGAGATACCATATTTC
Organism: Callospermophilus lateralis; assembly: GCF_048772815.1. Classification (NCBI taxonomy): domain Eukaryota; kingdom Metazoa; phylum Chordata; class Mammalia; order Rodentia; family Sciuridae; genus Callospermophilus; species Callospermophilus lateralis. The sequence goes on along the minus strand of NW_027518013.1, from coordinate 520,409 downwards.
CTACATTAGATTCAAGTGAGTTATGAACTCCCATTTTCACCCCATATACAGATTGCACGATCACATTGTTTACACATCCACATTTTTACAAAATGCCATATTAGTACCTGTTGTATTCTGCTACCTTTTCTAGCCTCTACTATCCCCCCTCTCCTGCCCTCCCATCTTCTCTCTCTATCCCATCTGCTGTAATTTAACCCTTGGGAATTGGAAACCACACTTTAAACTCACTCTCCTCCCCTTGTTCCCTTCTGTCAAATTACTCATCATCTTCTTCTATTTCTCCTCCTCCTCCTCCTCCTTATACCTTTAATTCATTCATCGTACACTCATGCATTGGTTCATTCATTCCTTTCACATATGGTGTTGGGGATCCAATCAGGACCTTTGAAAGTGTGAAGCCAGCACTCTAGTGCTGAGCCAAAACCCCAGCACCTGTCTTTTTGATTTTATGACTGTTTATATGAAATTGAGAATCGCATTCTGCTATGGTTTACTGATATGTGGATTGACCTAGTCCTTGTTTTCTGGGAGACTTTTGGAAAATATACATGAATTATTAGGAGATTGAAATGAAGAAACAAAGAGGAAATTCCCCAGTTTCTTATTCTTAGAGTCCATACTCTGACTCTGCCTACCTACTGTAAAAACTTTTAAACCCTTACTCCCCATTTCTATATCATTGCCAACAAGTGAACATTCACTGCCCTACAACAAACCAGAGAACTCACATTGAACAATGTTTCCCCAGTAGAGACCAAGACACAATACTTATTAAAAAAAATACCCTAGTTATGAGTTAGCAGGTAAAGCTTTATTTGAGTGTTAAATGTGCTCTAATTATGTGTTTGTGTGTTTGTTGATGTGTGTGGTGTGTGGGTGTGTGTGCTTGTGTGTGAAACAAGCACTGAGGTGTAAAATAAATGCAGGATTGCAACGGCCTTCTTAAAAATAAGAAGCAACTTTATCACATTTGAAGCCCAGTGAAGAATCTGCCTGATACTTAACCTACAATTAATTGAAATGTGAAAAATTCAGGCCTCGAAAAACAAAGCCAACATACATACTGAATCTAATCAGTCTGTCTCACCTGTTTTCTAATCACTCCTTTCAATAAACCTAAATTGCCAGCATAAAACATCAGTTGTTCTAAACGAGTGGACGGATGTCCCCTGTCATGGGCTGTGTAAAATACATGGACGATCCGGCACTGATTGTTATCTAGAATGACTTCTGCCTGAACTACTATTGGAGAATTGTTGCTGATATACTGCGGTTCTTATACCAGTAAACTGGAATGAAGGTTATTTCAGGCTGCAAAGGAATAAATTGATTTTACTAACTGGTTTTTGGAAAACACTGCCATGAAAAATTATCAATATGTTCATAAAGGCATCTACATGTCTCTTCACAAGGGTTTTACTTAATGGGGGAGGTGGTGAGGTCTGGATATAACTGAACTGTCCATTAGTAGGTAGAACAATATCATGGGGATCAGAGTGCACATTCCGGTTTGACCTCAATCTAGGTAACATGGATTCATCTCTGTGTAATAGGCCTGCTTCTGAAAAACACAATGTCGAGCTCCAAAAGCAGAACGATACTTTCAGAATACCATGTTATGTTTGTAAATACATAGACAGATAGATATACAGAAATCAAAAATCTGAAAACGGTCTGGAAGTGTACATTTCTATAACTTACAATGTCAGTAGTGGGGGATTAATAGCAGATCAAGAAGACTGTATCTGCATGAGAAATGGTTCAATTTTTGAAGGAGTTTTTTAAATGAAAATGGACAAAAGATTTAAAGGGTTACAGTAAGTGTTGAGGAGTGACTTGGCAAAAGGAGCACAGAGGTGAGAAAGAATTAAGTAGAGTTCAATAGAACCAGGTATAATTTCTGTACACATGACTCCATGAACAGGAGCAAAGGGGACACTTAAAGAAATCATAGGACTAAAGAGAGATCAGGAGGGTTTGTACTAGTCTAGAAATGCTGACCTGAAAACCAACTAAAGTTTCAACTCCTTCTTTTGAGGAACATTAGCTGTGCCGTGCTTTTCAAAAAGGACTTGTCATAACTGATTGATGCCCATGTTAGCAACTCTTCTGAAATTACGTTGAAAGTAGACTAATGTGAGAGTTTCTCTTTAGAGATAATTCAAATTACTTGCATAGGAAGTGGCAGCAGGTCTGGGGATGTTGTAGCTCAGTGGCAGTGACCTTGCCTAGCTTGGGGCTGGCCTGCCATGGACTTTCACCCCAAACACTTGCAAGAAAAGAAAAGGGAGGGAAGGGAGAGAGAAAGTTGGAAGGGAGGAAGGCAAAGTTGGAGGGATGGATGGAGGTATAAAAGAAGGAAGCAGAAAAGGAGAAAAACCAGGAAGGGGGGAAGGAAGCAAGGAAGGTAGGAAATAGGGAGAGCACAAGGGCAGAAAAAGGACTGAGTCACTCAAACAAAAGGCAAGGGACACAAAGACCAATATAGGCCATAAAAGCTGTTTGAACAGTTTAGTCAGCTTTAGAATCTGAGTGACATCAAACTGAATGTTATTGTGACTGGATGGAATCTTCCTACTAACCCCGCCTTGGCCTGGCCTAAACCAAATCAAGGGGTGGGTGGCAGGGAGAGGAATTCTCTCTGGCTGGAGTGGGAGGGACCTAAACATGTGGCACTTGAGGATGCACTGGGTAGGGAAGGGGACAAGACTCCCCTGATGGGCAGTTGAGACAACAAGGCTCCTGGGAGCCCTTGATCAGGGCTCCCACCGCCATACGCACACCACCCACCATACGCTCAGCCCCTGAAGGGGCTCACAGTGGTCTGCTCCGTTGCCTGGTGCAGGTTGGAGTTCCGGACCAAACACCTGAGTGTCCACAGCCTGTGTTGGCCTGCCTGGGCAGGCTGTGGTTGTGGTGGCAAGAGCCAAAGCTGTCTTGGCGTGATGGAGGAGCCAAGGGCTGCCTCTCAGCCATACTGGTGGGTGGTTCTGGAAGAAGCACCCAGGGTTGAGGCAGCATTGTCCGAAGACATGAAGCCAGGCCATCTTCCTTATGGCTTTCCTTGGGAGTTGATGATGTGTACAGCTCTTGGATTTTTTGCTGTTCTCTCACTTGTCTGGAGAGCTTCTCAGTCGGTTAGTAGCAGGCTTTACGTGGGAAGAGAAAAAAGGCTGGCTCTAAATCTTGCTGGACTTATTGAGGCAAAATGTGGACTTCTTGATAAAGTGAGCCTTGTTGAAAAAGAACATAAAGGCTTAGACTCATCTTTAAAGGATTCCAGGTTTGAGAAGGGTTCAAGGGAAGCACAACAGCTGGAGGCAACCTACGAAAAGCTGCATAGGTCCGAATCCAGCCATGGCGTTGAAATGCTCTTTCTAGAAGAAGAGCTCAAAGCACAGAAGGCTAAACATGGTCAACAGGATGAAACGATGGCGCATCTATCAAGAGGGATACAGTCCCTCCAAGGTGAATCTGAATCCCTCAGATCACAAATAGCTGAAGCCAAAACAAACTGGAGACTCTTTCAAGTGAATGAGGAACAACTGAAGCTGGCAATCAAAGAGGTTTTGAATGAAGGATCCCTACTTCCGCAAACGCAGAGACCAACAATACAAGGAGAAGCTGAAGCACAGAGGGAACAAGGAGGTGTCCAATATAAAGCAAAAATCATATTAGAGGACTCTAAAGTAGCTGGAGAACAAGTTCTAAGGGACACCGAAAATCACATGGAGTCTCTGAGTGAATGCTTGCTGAAGATCAAGGATAGATCTTCTCCAAGCCTGGGAGCCCAAAGGGATGGTGGTCACCTGGAACTGGGAAAGACGAGTGAACCCGAAATTGGTGCTCACTTGGAGGATGAGTCCAAAGGAGCTTTGAGGAACCTGGTTTATGGTGATAAGCTAAAGGCCTCCTTAGAAATCTTGGAAGGAGGAAGAAATCAAAAATGTACTTTCTCATCTGAAGTGGAGAAAACCACGGAAGACCTTACAGAACACCTTAAAAGTCTGCAGACTGAACAGGCATCCTTGCAGTCAGAAAATGCACAGCTACAAAGTGAGAATGAGACCCTACAGAAGAACTTGAAAGTCATGATGGAACGCTATCAAGAAAATACGATGAAACTGCACAGGAAATTAAGAGTGGAGGAAAACTACCGTGTGGAGCAAGAGGAGAAACTTTCCAAAGTCGAAGAAAAGATGAGCCATACAATAAAAGAGCTGGAGACCTACAGAAAGAGAGCCCAATATCTTGAAGAACAATTGCAGAGTACCATTCATTCCTGTCTGGGGAAGATTATTTCCTCTGAGAAAGAAGCACATGCCAGTGAGTTGGCAGCTCGGATTCCTGAAAGAAACCTCAGCTATTTCAGGAAACAAAATGCACGCAACAGACAAAAATTAACTGAGAAGGAGCTGAGATTTGAACTTGTAGGAAAAGATCCCTATGATGCACTGGATGTTTCCAACTCAGCAATGGGCCATCACCAATAGGTCACCCTTCATCTGAAAGGAGACCTCCTCATTTTGAAAAGAGTGGTCCACTCACACTCTCACCTTTCACTCCAGTGGGAGGAGGAAGAGGGTCAAGGGGCCCTGGAGAATCCTCTGGACCATGCGACTAGCAGTAAAGGAAGAGAATCCAGCTGTCATAAGTTCACTGATTTTCAGAGAGCACCTTCTCAGACTGGGCCCCTCTCTCCTCCAGGGGAACAGGCCAGCAGGCTGATGATCCCTCCGCCAGGCCAACCATATTCTTCTGATGCACGTCTTCCTCTACAAAGGCAAGATAGGTTTTACTCACATTGTGGTAGAGCATCGCGACCAGCAGAACACAGAATTCCTAATATGCCTCCTTTGGACTCTGATGTGCCTGATTCACCTCTCCATGCTGAAAACCAAGCAACTGGCTCTGGCTCTGTGTTGGCACCTCCTCCAGGTCAGAGGTGCCTTGTTTTCCAGTTGACCCAAGGAGTCAGTTCCTGAGAAGAGGACCTTTTTTTTTCCTCCACCTCTCCCAGGAAACTTGTCTGGGAACCTGGAGATTATTTTCCACCTGACCCGCCACCCACTCCATTTCCAATGTGATGTGTCTATGCAGGGAGGGGGTTTTCCTCACAATCTTCCCCCAACAGCTGGAATTCAGCCCTCTACACCCCCATTCTGAAAGTACAAGTGAGTTCCCTGAAGGGTTCCTTCCACCTGCAAATGAGCCTGTTACTCAACATCCAGAACCAAACAAGAAACCTCACGCTGTTGCTCTCTCTTCAAATGTAATTTGACTTATCTCTCATTTTTAGTTTTTAAGTAACTGCTTTTACTTCAGTGATTGACTATACTTTGGCTCCAATTGAAGCTCAATGAAACAATAATTCTTAAGATACTATTTTGTGAATAAAGATGGTTTACGTAGGAATCTTCTGAGTAAATTATTCCTATTTTATTTTATTCCAGAGAACAGCATTTAATCTGATGAAGCCACTCTTACATAAACAAGAATGGGAGTTCTAGGTACTTGTAATCTAGCTGATGGAAATATCTTTTAAACTCCCAACAAAGAAGTGTATTTAGTATGACTGTAGCAAATGTAAAGTGACTTTAGGCTTAATGAAGAATTGTCACTGATTTACAGACTGGTTGGGCATTTCAGCTAGTTTTTCCATATCGGAATAACTAGAGCATGGGAGGACTAAAGGAGAGAACACAACTAAACATGTCACGGAAACAGGAGATCTCAACTACAAAGAAAAATGAAGACCTCTTGTTTATATTGGTTGCTTAAAACATTACATAGCTCTTGAGATACCATATTTCCTACATTAGATTCAAGTGAGTTATGAACTCCCATTTTCACCCCATATACAGATTGCACAATCACATTGTTTACACATCCACATTTTTACAAAATGCCATATTAGTACCTGTTGTATTCTGCTACCTTTTCTAGCCTCTACTATCCCCGCTCTCCTGCCCTCCCATCTTCTCTCTCTATCCCATCTGCTGTAATTTAACCCTTGGGAATTGGAAACCACACTTTAAACTCACTCTCCTCCCCTTGTTCCCTTCTGTCAAATTACTCATCATCTTCTTCTATTTCTCCTCCTCCTCCTCCTCCTTATACCTTTAATTCATTCATCGTACACTCATGCATTGGTTCATTCATTCCTTTCACATATGGTGTTGGGGATCCAATCAGGACCTTTGAAAGTGTGAAGCCAGCACTCTAGTGCTGAGCCCAAAACCCCAGCACCTGTCTTTTTTGATTTTATGACTGTTTATATGAAATTGAGAATCGCATTCTGCTATGGTTTACTGATATGTGGATTGACCTAGTCCTTGTTTTCTGGGAGACTTTTGGAAAATATACATGAATTATTAGGAGATTGAAATGAAGAAACAAAGAGGAAATTCCCCAGTTTCTTATTCTTAGAGTCCATACTCTGACTCTGCCTACCTACTGTAAAAACTTTTAAACCCTTACTCCCCATTTCTATATCATTGCCAACAAGTGAACATTCACTGCCCTACAACAAACCAGAGAACTCACATTGAACAATGTTTTCCCCAGTAGAGACCAAGACACAATACTTATTAAAAAAATACCCTAGTTATGAGTTAGCAGGTAAAGCTTTATTTGAGTGTTAAATGTGCTCTAATTATGTGTTTGTGTGTTTGTTGATGTGTGTGGTGTGTGGGTGTGTGTGCTTGTGTGTGAAACAAGCACTGAGGTGTAAAATAAATGCAGGATTGCAACGGCCTTCTTAAAAATAAGAAGCAACTTTATCACATTTGAAGCCCAGTGAAGAATCTGCCTGATACTTAACCTACAATTAATTGAAATGTGAAAAATTCAGGCCTCGAAAAACAAAGCCAACATACATACTGAATCTAATCAGTCTGTCTCACCTGTTTTCTAATCACTCCTTTCAATAAACCTAAATTGCCAGCATAAAACATCAGTTGTTCTAAACGAGTGGACGGATGTCCCCTGTCATGGGCTGTGTAAAATACATGGACGATCCGGCACTGATTGTTATCTAGAATGACTTCTGCCTGAACTACTATTGGAGAATTGTTGCTGATATACTGCGGTTCTTATACCAGTAAACTGGAATGAAGGTAATTTCAGGCTGCAAAGGAATAAATTGATTTTACTAACTGGTTTTTGGAAAACACTGCCATGAAAAATTATCAATATGTTCATAAAGGCATCTACATGTCTCTTCACAAGGGTTTTACTTAATGGGGGAGGTGGTGAGGTCTGGATATAACTGAACTGTCCATTAGTAGGTAGAACAATATCATGGGGATCAGAGTGCACATTCCGGTTTGACCTCAATCTAGGTAACATGGATTCATCTCTGTGTAATAGGCCCGCTTCTGAAAAACACAATGTCGAGCTCCAAAAGCAGAACGATACTTTCAGAATACCATGTTATGTTTGTAAATACATAGACAGATAGATATACAGAAATCAAAAATCTGAAAACGGTCTGGAAGTGTACATTTCTATAACTTACAATGTCAGTAGTGGGGGATTAATAGCAGATCAAGAAGACTGTATCTGCATGAGAAATGGTTCAATTTTTGAAGGAGTTTTTTAAATGAAAATGGACAAAAGATTTAAAGGGTTACAGTAAGTGTTGAGGAGTGACTTGGCAAAAGGAGCACAGAGGTGAGAAAGAATTAAGTAGAGTTCAATAGAACCAGGTATAATTTCTGTACACATGACTCCATGAACAGGAGCAAAGGGGACACTTAAAGAAATCATAGGACTAAAGAGAGATCAGGAGGGTTTGTACTAGTCTAGAAATGCTGACCTGAAAACCAACTAAAGTTTCAACTCCTTCTTTTGAGGAACATTAGCTGTGCCGTGCTTTTCAAAAAGGACTTGTCATAACTGATTGATGCCCATGTTAGCAACTCTTCTGAAATTACGTTGAAAGTAGACTAATGTGAGAGTTTCTCTTTAGAGATAATTCAAATTACTTGCATAGGAAGTGGCAGCAGGTCTGGGGATGTTGTAGCTCAGTGGCAGTGACCTTGCCTAGCTTGGGGCTGGCCTGCCATGGACTTTCACCCCAAACACTTGCAAGAAAAGAAAAGGGAGGGAAGGGAGAGAGAAAGTTGGAAGGGAGGAAGGCAAAGTTGGAGGGATGGATGGAGGTATAAAAGAAGGAAGCAGAAAAGGAGAAAAACCAGGAAGGGGGGAAGGAAGCAAGGAAGGTAGGAAATAGGGAGAGCACAAGGGCAGAAAAAGGACTGAGTCACTCAAACAAAAGGCAAGGGACACAAAGACCAATATAGGCCATAAAAGCTGTTTGAACAGTTTAGTCAGCTTTAGAATCTGAGTGACATCAAACTGAATGTTATTGTGACTGGATGGAATCTTCCTACTAACCCCGCCTTGGCCTGGCCTAAACCAAATCAAGGGGTGGGTGGCAGGGAGAGGAATTCTCTCTGGCTGGAGTGGGAGGGACCTAAACATGTGGCACTTGAGGATGCACTGGGTAGGGAAGGGGACAAGACTCCCCTGATGGGCAGTTGAGACAACAAGGCTCCTGGGAGCCCTTGATCAGGGCTCCCACCGCCATACGCACACCACCCACCATACGCTCAGCCCCTGAAGGGGCTCACAGTGGTCTGCTCCGTTGCCTGGTGCAGGTTGGAGTTCCGGACCAAACACCTGAGTGTCCACAGCCTGTGTTGGCCTGCCTGGGCAGGCTGTGGTTGTGGTGGCAAGAGCCAAAGCTGTCATGGCGTGATGGAGGAGCCAAGGGCTGCCTCTCAGCCATACTAGTGGGTGGTTCTGGAAGAAGCACCCAGGGTTGTGGCAGCATTGTCCGAAGACATGAAGCCAGGCCATCTTCCTTATGGCTTTCCTTGGGAGTTGATGATGTGTACAGCTCTTGGATTTTTTGCTGTTCTCTCACTTGTCTGGAGAGCTTTTCAGTCGGTTAGTAGCAGGCTTTACGTGGGAAGAGAAAAAAGGCTGGCTCTAAATCTTGCTGGACTTATTGAGGCAAAATGTGGACTTCTTGATAAAGTGAGCCTTGTTGAAAAAGAACATAAAGGCTTAGACTCATCTTTAAAGGATTCCAGGTTTGAGAAGGGTTCAAGGGAAGCACGACAGCTGGAGGCAACCTACGAAAAGCTGCATAGGTCCGAATCCAGCCATGGCGTTGAAATGCTCTTTCTAGAAGAAGAGCTCAAAGCACAGAAGGCTAAACATGGTCAACAGGATGAAACGATGGCGCATCTATCAAGAGGGATACAGTCCCTCCAAGGTGAATCTGAATCCCTCAGATCACAAATAGCTGAAGCCAAAACAAACTGGAGACTCTTTCAAGTGAATGAGGAAGAACTGAAGCTGGCAATCAAAGAGGTTTTGAATGAAGGATCCCTACTTCCGCAAACGCAGAGACCAACAATACAAGGAGAAGCTGAAGCACAGAGGGAACAAGGAGGTGTCCAATATAAAGCAAAAATCATATTAGATTACTCTAAAGTAGCTGGAGAACAAGTTCTAAGGGACACCGAAAATCACATGGAGTCTCTGAGTGAATGCTTGCTGAAGATCAAGGATAGATCTTCTCCAAGCCTGGGAGCCCAAAGGGATGGTGGTCACCTGGAACTGGGAAAGACGAGTGAACCCGAAATTGGTGCTCACTTGGAGGATGAGTCCAAAGGAGCTTTGAGGAACCTGGTTTATGGTGATAAGCTAAAGGCCTCCTTAGAAATCTTGGAAGGAGGAAGAAATCAAAAATGTACTTTCTCATCTGAAGTGGAGAAAACCACGGAAGACCTTACAGAACACCTTAAAAGTCTGCAGACTGAACAGGCATCCTTGCAGTCAGAAAATGCACAGCTACAAAGTGAGAATGAGACCCTACAGAAGAACTTGAAAGTCATGATGGAACGCTATCAAGAAAATACGATGAAACTGCACAGGAAATTAAGAGTGGAGGAAAACTACCGTGTGGAGCAAGAGGAGGAACTTTCCAAAGTCGAAGAAAAGATGAGCCATACAATAAAAGAGCTGGAGACCTACAGAAAGAGAGCCCAATATCTTGAAGAACAATTGCAGAGTACCATTCATTCCTGTCTGGGGAAGATTATTTCCTCTGAGAAAGAAGCACATGCCAGTGAGTTGGCAGCTCGGATTCCTGAAAGAAACCTCAGCTATTTCAGGAAACAAAATGCACGCAACAGACAAAAATTAACTGAGAAGGAGCTGAGATTTGAACTTGTAGGAAAAGATCCCTATGATGCACTGGATGTTTCCAACTCAGCAATGGGCCATCACCAATAGGTCACCCTTCATCTGAAAGGAGACCTCCTCATTTTGAAAAGAGTGGTCCACTCACACTCTCACCTTTCACTCCAGTGGGAGGAGGAAGAGGGTCAAGGGGCCCTGGAGAATCCTCTGGACCATGCGACTAGCAGTAAAGGAAGAGAATCCAGCTGTCATAAGTTCACTGATTTTCAGAGAGCACCTTCTCAGACTGGGCCCCTCTCTCCTCCAGGGGAACAGGCCAGCAGGCTGATGATCCCTCCGCCAGGCCAACCATATTCTTCTGATGCACGTCTTCCTCTACAAAGGCAAGATAGGTTTTACTCAAATTGTGGTAGAGCATCGCGACCAGCAGAACACAGAATTCCTAATATGCCTCCTTTGGACTCTGATGTGCCTGATTCACCTCTCCATGCTGAAAAACAAGCAACTGGCTCTGGCTCTGTGTTGGCACCTTTCCCTCCAGTCAGAGGTGCCTTGTTTCCAGTTGACCCAAGGAGTCAGTTCCTGAGAAGAGGACCTTTTTTTTTCCTCCACCTCTCCCAGGAAACTTGTCTGGGAACCTGGAGATTATTTTCCACCTGACCCGCCACCCACTCCATTTCCAATGTGATGTGTCTATGCAGGGAAGGGGTTTTCCTCACAATCTTCCCCCAACAGCTGGAATTCAGCCCTCTACACCCCCATTCTGAAAGTACAAGTGAGTTCCCTGAAGGGTTCCTTCCACCTGCAAATGAGCCTGTTACTCAACATCCAGAACCAAACAAGAAACCTCACGCTGTTGCTCTCTCTTCAAATGTAATTTGACTTATCTCTCATTTTTAGTTTTTAAGTAACTGCTTTTACTTCAGTGATTGACTATACTTTGGCTCCAATTGAAGCTCAATGAAACAATAATTCTTAAGATAGTATTTTGTGAATAAAGATGGTTTACGTAGGAATCTTCTGAGTAAATTATTCCTATTTTATTTTATTCCAGAGAACAGCATTTAATCTGATGAAGCCACTCTTACATAAACAAGAATGGGAGTTCTAGGTACTTGTAATCTAGCTGATGGAAATATCTTTTAAACTCCCAACAAAGAAGTGTATTTAGTATGACTGTAGCAAATGTAAAGTGACTTTAGGCTTAATGAAGAATTGTCACTGATTTACAGACTGGTTGGGCATTTCAGCTAGTTTTTCCATATCGGAATAACTAGAGCATGGGAGGACTAAAGGAGAGAACACAACTAAACATGTCACGGAAACAGGAGATCTCAACTACAAAGAAAAATGAAGACCTCTTGTTTATATTGGTTGCTTAAAACATTACATAGCTCTTGAGATACCATATTTCCTACATTAGATTCAAGTGAGTTATGAACTCCCATTTTCACCCCATATACAGATTGCACAATCACATTGTTTACACATCCACATTTTTACAAAATGCCATATTAGTACCTGTTGTATTCTGCTACCTTTTCTAGCCTCTACTATCCCCCCTCTCCTGCCCTCCCATCTTCTCTCTCTATCCCATCTGCTGTAATTTAACCCTTGGGAATTGGAAACCACACTTTAAACTCACTCTCCTCCCCTTGTTCCCTTCTGTCAAATTACTCATCATCTTCTTCTATTTCTCCTCCTCCTCCTCCTCCTTATACCTTTAATTCATTCATCGTACACTCATGCATTGGTTCATTCATTCCTTTCACATATGGTGTTGGGGATCCAATCAGGACCTTTGAAAGTGTGAAGCCAGCACTCTAGTGCTGAGCCAAAACCCCAGCACCTGTCTTTTTGATTTTATGACTGTTTATATGAAATTGAGAATCGCATTCTGCTATGGTTTACTGATATGTGGATTGACCTAGTCCTTGTTTTCTGGGAGACTTTTGGAAAATATACATGAATTATTAGGATATTGAAATGAAGAAACAAAGAGGAAATTCCGCAGTTTCTTATTCTTAGAGTCCATACTCTGACTCTGCCTACCTACTGTAAAAACTTTTAAACCCTTACTCCCCATTTCTATATCATTGCCAATCAGGGCTCCCACCGCCATACGCACACCACCCACCATACGCTCAGCCCCTGAAGGGGCTCACAGTGGTCTGCTCCGTTGCCTGGTGCAGGTTGGAGTTCCGGACCAAACACCTGAGTGTCCACAGCCTGTGTTGGCCTGCCTGGGCAGGCTGTGGTTGTGGTGGCAAGAGCCAAAGCTGTCTTGGCGTGACGGAGGAGCCACGGGCTGCCTCTCAGCCATACTAGTGGGTGGTTCTGGAAGAAGCACCCAGGGTTGTGGCAGCATTGTCCGAAGACATGAAGCCAGGCCATCTTCCTTATGGCTTTCCTTGGGAGTTGATGATGTGTACAGCTCTTGGATTTTTTGCTGTTCTCTCACTTGTCTGGAGAGCTTTTCAGTCGGTTAGTAGCAGGCTTTACGTGGGAAGAGAAAAAAGGCTGGCTCTAAATCTTGCTGGACTTATTGAGGCAAAATGTGGACTTCTTGATAAAGTGAGCCTTGTTGAAAAAGAACATAAAGGCTTAGACTCATCTTTAAAGGATTCCAGGTTTGAGAAGGGTTCAAGGGAAGCACAACAGCTGGAGGCAACCTACGAAAAGCTGCATAGGTCCGAATCCAGCCATGGCGTTGAAATGCTCTTTCTAGAAGAAGAGCCCAAAGCACAGAAGGCTAAACATGGTCAACAGGATGAAACGATGGCGCATCTATCAAGAGGGATACAGTCCCTCCAAGGTGAATCTGAATCCCTCAGATCACAAATAGCTGAAGCCAAAACAAACTGGAGACTCTTTCAAGTGAATGAGGAAGAACTGAAGCTGGCAATCAAAGAGGTTTTGAATGAAGGATCCCTACTTCCGCAAACGCAGAGACCAACAATACAAGGAGAAGCTGAAGCACAGAGGGAACAAGGAGGTGTCCAATATAAAGCAAAAATCATATTAGAGGACTCTAAAGTAGCTGGAGAACAAGTTCTAAGGGACACCGAAAATCACATGGAGTCTCTGAGTGAATGCTTGCTGAAGATCAAGGATAGATCTTCTCCAAGCCTGGGAGCCCAAAGGGATGGTGGTCACCTGGAACTGGGAAAGACGAGTGAACCCGAAATTGGTGCTCACTTGGAGGATGAGTCCAAAGGAGCTTTGAGGAACCTGGTTTATGGTGATAAGCTAAAGGCCTCCTTAGAAATCTTGGAAGGAGGAAGAAATCAAAAATGTACTTTCTCATCTGAAGTGGAGAAAACCACGGAAGACCTTACAGAACACCTTAAAAGTCTGCAGACTGAACAGGCATCCTTGCAGTCAGAAAATGCACAGCTACAAAGTGAGAATGAGACCCTACAGAAGAACTTGAAAGTCATGATGGAACGCTATCAAGAAAATACGATGAAACTGCACAGGAAATTAAGAGTGGAGGAAAACTACCGTGTGGAGCAAGAGGAGAAACTTTCCAAAGTCGAAGAAAAGATGAGCCATACAATAAAAGAGCTGGAGACCTACAGAAAGAGAGCCCAATATCTTGAAGAACAATTGCAGAGTACCATTCATTCCTGTCTGGGGAAGATTATTTCTCTGAGAAAGAAGCACATGCCAGTGAGTTGGCAGCTCGGATTCCTGAAAGAAACCTCAGCTATTTCAGGAAACAAAATGCACGCAACAGACAAAAATTAACTGAGAAGGAGCTGAGATTTGAACTTGTAGGAAAAGATCCCTATGATGCACTGGATGTTTCCAACTCAGCAATGGGCCATCACCAATAGGTCACCCTTCATCTGAAAGGAGACCTCCTCATTTTGAAAAGAGTGGTCCACTCACACTCTCACCTTTCACTCCAGTGGGAGGAGGAAGAGGGTCAAGGGGCCCTGGAGAATCCTCTGGACCATGCGACTAGCAGTAAAGGAAGAGAATCCAGCTGTCATAAGTTCACTGATTTTCAGAGAGCACCTTCTCAGACTGGGCCCCTCTCTCCTCCAGGGGAACAGGCCAGCAGGCTGATGATCCCTCCGCCAGGCCAACCATATTCTTCTGATGCACGTCTTCCTCTACAAAGGCAAGATAGGTTTTACTCAAATTGTGGTAGAGCATCGCGACCAGCAGAACACAGAATTCCTAATATGCCTCCTTTGGACTCTGATGTGCCTGATTCACCTCTCCATGCTGAAAACCAAGCAACTGGCTCTGGCTCTGTGTTGGCACCTTTCCCTCCAGTCAGAGGTGCCTTGTTTCCAGTTGACCCAAGGAGTCAGTTCCTGAGAAGAGGACCTTTTTTTTCCTCCACCTCTCCCAGGAAACTTGTCTGGGAACCTGGAGATTATTTTCCACCTGACCCGCCACCCACTCCATTTCCAATGTGATGTGTCTATGCAGGGAGGGGGTTTTCCTCACAATCTTCCCCCAACAGCTGGAATTCAGCCCTCTACACCCCCATTCTGAAAGTACAAGTGAGTTCCCTGAAGGGTTCCTTCCACCTGCAAATGAGCCTGTTACTCAACATCCAGAACCAAACAAGAAACCTCACGCTGTTGCTCTCTCTTCAAATGTAATTTGACTTATCTCTCATTTTTAGTTTTTAAGTAACTGCTTTTACTTCAGTGATTGACTATACTTTGGCTCCAATTGAAGCTCAATGAAACAATAATTCTTAAGATAGTATTTTGTGAATAAAGATGGTTTACGTAGGAAACTTCTGAGTAAATTATTCCTATTTTATTTTATTCCAGAGAACAGCATTTAATCTGATGAAGCCACTCTTACATAAACAAGAATGGGAGTTCTAGGTACTTGTAATCTAGCTGATGGAAATATCTTTTAAACTCCCAACAAAGAAGTGTATTTAGTATGACTGTAGCAAATGTAAAGTGACTTTAGGCTTAATGAAGAATTGTCACTGATTTACAGACTGGTTGGGCATTTCAGCTAGTTTTTCCATATCGGAATAACTAGAGCATGGGAGGACTAAAGGAGAGAACACAACTAAACATGTCACGGAAACAGGAGATCTCAACTACAAAGAAAAATGAAGACCTCTTGTTTATATTGGTTGCTTAAAACATTACATAGCTCTTGAGATACCATATTTCCTACATTAGATTCAAGTGAGTTATGAACTCCCATTTTCACCCCATATACAGATTGCACGATCACATTGTTTACACATCCACATTTTTACAAAATGCCATATTAGTACCTGTTGTATTCTGCTACCTTTTCTAGCCTCTACTATCCCCCCTCTCCTGCCCTCCCATCTTCTCTCTCTATCCCATCTGCTGTAATTTAACCCTTGGGAATTGGAAACCACACTTTAAACTCACTCTCCTCCCCTTGTTCCCTTCTGTCAAATTACTCATCATCTTCTTCTATTTCTCCTCCTCCTCCTCCTCCTTATACCTTTAATTCATTCATCGTACACTCATGCATTGGTTCATTCATTCCTTTCACATATGGTGTTGGGGATCCAATCAGGACCTTTGAAAGTGTGAAGCCAGCACTCTAGTGCTGAGCCAAAACCCCAGCACCTGTCTTTTTGATTTTATGACTGTTTATATGAAATTGAGAATCGCATTCTGCTATGGTTTACTGATATGTGGATTGACCTAGTCCTTGTTTTCTGGGAGACTTTTGGAAAATATACATGAATTATTAGGAGATTGAAATGAAGAAACAAAGAGGAAATTCCCCAGTTTCTTATTCTTAGAGTCCATACTCTGACTCTGCCTACCTACTGTAAAAACTTTTAAACCCTTACTCCCCATTTCTATATCATTGCCAACAAGTGAACATTCACTGCCCTACAACAAACCAGAGAACTCACATTGAACAATGTTTCCCCAGTAGAGACCAAGACACAATACTTATTAAAAAAAATACCCTAGTTATGAGTTAGCAGGTAAAGCTTTATTTGAGTGTTAAATGTGCTCTAATTATGTGTTTGTGTGTTTGTTGATGTGTGTGGTGTGTGGGTGTGTGTGCTTGTGTGTGAAACAAGCACTGAGGTGTAAAATAAATGCAGGATTGCAACGGCCTTCTTAAAAATAAGAAGCAACTTTATCACATTTGAAGCCCAGTGAAGAATCTGCCTGATACTTAACCTACAATTAATTGAAATGTGAAAAATTCAGGCCTCGAAAAACAAAGCCAACATACATACTGAATCTAATCAGTCTGTCTCACCTGTTTTCTAATCACTCCTTTCAATAAACCTAAATTGCCAGCATAAAACATCAGTTGTTCTAAACGAGTGGACGGATGTCCCCTGTCATGGGCTGTGTAAAATACATGGACGATCCGGCACTGATTGTTATCTAGAATGACTTCTGCCTGAACTACTATTGGAGAATTGTTGCTGATATACTGCGGTTCTTATACCAGTAAACTGGAATGAAGGTAATTTCAGGCTGCAAAGGAATAAATTGATTTTACTAACTGGTTTTTGGAAAACACTGCCATGAAAAATTATCAATATGTTCATAAAGGCATCTACATGTCTCTTCACAAGGGTTTTACTTAATGGGGGAGGTGGTGAGGTCTGGATATAACTGAACTGTCCATTAGTAGGTAGAACAATATCATGGGGATCAGAGTGCACATTCCGGTTTGACCTCAATCTAGGTAACATGGATTCATCTCTGTGTAATAGGCCTGCTTCTGAAAAACACAATGTCGAGCTCCAAAGCAGAACGATACTTTCAGAATACCATGTTATGTTTGTAAATACATAGACAGATAGATATACAGAAATCAAAAATCTGAAAACGGTCTGGAAGTGTACATTTCTATAACTTACAATGTCAGTAGTGGGGGATTAATAGCAGATCAAGAAGACTGTATCTGCATGAGAAATGGTTCAATTTTTGAAGGAGTTTTTTAAATGAAAATGGACAAAAGATTTAAAGGGTTACAGTAAGTGTTGAGGAGTGACTTGGCAAAAGGAGCACAGAGGTGAGAAAGAATTAAGTAGAGTTCAATAGAACCAGGTATAATTTCTGTATACATGACTCCATGAACAGGAGCAAAGGGGACACTTAAAGAAATCATAGGACTAAAGAGAGATCAGGAGGGTTTGTACTAGTCTAGAAATGCTGACCTGAAAACCAACTAAAGTTTCAACTCCTTCTTTTGAGGAACATTAGCTGTGCCGTGCTTTTCAAAAAGGACTTGTCATAACTGATTGATGCCCATGTTAGCAACTCTTCTGAAATTACGTTGAAAGTAGACTAATGTGAGAGTTTCTCTTTAGAGATAATTCAAATTACTTGCATAGGAAGTGGCAGCAGGTCTGGGGATGTTGTAGCTCAGTGGCAGTGACCTTGCCTAGCTTGGGGCTGGCCTGCCATGGACTTTCACCCCAAACACTTGCAAGAAAAGAAAAGGGAGGGAAGGGAGAGAGAAAGTTGGAAGGGAGGAAGGCAAAGTTGGAGGGATGGATGGAGGTATAAAAGAAGGAAGCAGAAAAGGAGAAAAACCAGGAAGGGGGGAAGGAAGCAAGGAAGGTAGGAAATAGGGAGAGCACAAGGGCAGAAAAAAGACTGAGTCACTCAAACAAAAGGCAAGGGACACAAAGACCAATATAGGCCATAAAAGCTGTTTGAACAGTTTAGTCAGCTTTAGAATCTGAGTGACATCAAACTGAATGTTATTGTGACTGGATGGAATCTTCCTACTAACCCCGCCTTGGCCTGGCCTAAACCAAATCAAGGGGTGGGTGGCAGGGAGAGGAATTCTCTCTGGCTGGAGTGGGAGGGACCTAAACATGTGGCACTTGAGGATGCACTGGGTAGGGAAGGGGACAAGACTCCCCTGATGGGCAGTTGAGACAACAAGGCTCCTGGGAGCCCTTGATCAGGGCTCCCACCGCCATACGCACACCACCCACCATACGCTCAGCCCCTGAAGGGGCTCACAGTGGTCTGCTCCGTTGCCTGGTGCAGGTTGGAGTTCCGGACCAAACACCTGAGTGTCCACAGCCTGTGTTGGCCTGCCTGGGCAGGCTGTGGTTGTGGTGGCAAGAGCCAAAGCTGTCTTGGCGTGATGGAGGAGCCAAGGGCTGCCTCTCAGCCATACTAGTGGGTGGTTCTGGAAGAAGCACCCAGGGTTGTGGCAGCATTGTCCGAAGACATGAAGCCAGGCCATCTTCCTTATGGCTTTCCTTGGGAGTTGATGATGTGTACAGCTCTTGGATTTTTTGCTGTTCTCTCACTTGTCTGGAGAGCTTTTCAGTCGGTTAGTAGCAGGCTTTACGTGGGAAGAGAAAAAAGGCTGGCTCTAAATCTTGCTGGACTTATTGAGGCAAAATGTGGACTTCTTGATAAAGTGAGCCTTGTTGAAAAAGAACATAAAGGCTTAGACTCATCTTTAAAGGATTCCAGGTTTGAGAAGGGTTCAAGGGAAGCACAACAGCTGGAGGCAACCTACGAAAAGCTGCATAGGTCCGAATCCAGCCATGGCGTTGAAATGCTCTTTCTAGAAGAAGAGCTCAAAGCACAGAAGGCTAAACATGGTCAACAGGATGAAACGATGGCGCATCTATCAAGAGGGATACAGTCCCTCCAAGGTGAATCTGAATCCCTCAGATCACAAATAGCTGAAGCCAAAACAAACTGGAGACTCTTTCAAGTGAATGAGGAAGAACTGAAGCTGGCAATCAAAGAGGTTTTGAATGAAGGATCCCTACTTCCGCAAACGCAGAGACCAACAATACAAGGAGAAGCTGAAGCACAGAGGGAACAAGGAGGTGTCCAATATAAAGCAAAAATCATATTAGAGGACTCTAAAGTAGCTGGAGAACAAGTTCTAAGGGACACCGAAAATCACATGGAGTCTCTGAGTGAATGCTTGCTGAAGATCAAGGATAGATCTTCTCCAAGCCTGGGAGCCCAAAGGGATGGTGGTCACCTGGAACTGGGAAAGACGAGTGAACCCGAAATTGGTGCTCACTTGGAGGATGAGTCCAAAGGAGCTTTGAGGAACCTGGTTTATGGTGATAAGCTAAAGGCCTCCTTAGAAATCTTGGAAGGAGGAAGAAATCAAAAATGTACTTTCTCATCTGAAGTGGAGAAAACCACGGAAGACCTTACAGAACACCTTAAAAGTCTGCAGACTGAACAGGCATCCTTGCAGTCAGAAAATGCACAGCTACAAAGTGAGAATGAGACCCTACAGAAGAACTTGAAAGTCATGATGGAACGCTATCAAGAAAATACGATGAAACTGCACAGGAAATTAAGAGTGGAGGAAAACTACCGTGTGGAGCAAGAGGAGAAACTTTCCAAAGTCGAAGAAAAGATGAGCCATACAATAAAAGAGCTGGAGACCTACAGAAAGAGAGCCCAATATCTTGAAGAACAATTGCAGAGTACCATTCATTCCTGTCTGGGGAAGATTATTTCCTCTGAGAAAGAAGCACATGCCAGTGAGTTGGCAGCTCGGATTCCTGAAAGAAACCTCACCTATTTCAGGAAACAAAATGCACGCAACAGACAAAAATTAACTGAGAAGGAGCTGAGATTTGAACTTGTAGGAAAAGATCCCTATGATGCACTGGATGTTTCCAACTCAGCAATGGGCCATCACCAATAGGTCACCCTTCATCTGAAAGGAGACCTCCTCATTTTGAAAAGAGTGGTCCACTCACACTCTCACCTTTCACTCCAGTGGGAGGAGGAAGAGGGTCAAGGGGCCCTGGAGAATCCTCTGGACCATGCGACTAGCAGTAAAGGAAGAGAATCCAGCTGTCATAAGTTCACTGATTTTCAGAGAGCACCTTCTCAGACTGGGCCCCTCTCTCCTCCAGGGGAACAGGCCAGCAGGCTGATGATCCCTCCGCCAGGCCAACCATATTCTTCTGATGCACGTCTTCCTCTACAAAGGCAAGATAGGTTTTACTCACATTGTGGTAGAGCATCGCGACCAGCAGAACACAGAATTCCTAATATGCCTCCTTTGGACTCTGATGTGCCTGATTCACCTCTCCATGCTGAAAACCAAGCAACTGGCTCTGGCTCTGTGTTGGCACCTTTCCCTCCAGTCAGAGGTGCCTTGTTTCCAGTTGACCCAAGGAGTCAGTTCCTGAGAAGAGGACCTTTTTTTTCCTCCACCTCTCCCAGGAAACTTGTCTGGGAACCTGGAGATTATTTTCCACCTGACCCGCCACCCACTCCATTTCCAATGTGATGTGTCTATGCAGGGAGGGGGTTTTCCTCACAATCTTCCCCCAACAGCTGGAATTCAGCCCTCTACACCCCCATTCTGAAAGTACAAGTGAGTTCCCTGAAGGGTTCCTTCCACCTGCAAATGAGCCTGTTACTCAACATCCAGAACCAAACAAGAAACCTCACGCTGTTGCTCTCTCTTCAAATGTAATTTGACTTATCTCTCATTTTTAGTTTTTAAGTAACTGCTTTTACTTCAGTGATTGACTATACTTTGGCTCCAATTGAAGCTCAATGAAACAATAATTCTTAAGATAGTATTTTGTGAATAAAGATGGTTTACGTAGGAATCTTCTGAGTAAATTATTCCTATTTTATTTTATTCCAGAGAACAGCATTTAATCTGATGAAGCCACTCTTACATAAACAAGAATGGGAGTTCTAGTTACTTGTAATCTAGCTGATAGAAATATCTTTTAAACTCCCAACAAAGAAGTGTATTTAGTATGACTGTAGCAAATGTAAAGTGACTTTAGGCTTAATGAAGAATTGTCACTGATTTACAGACTGGTTGGGCATTTCAGCTAGTTTTTCCATATCGGAATAACTAGAGCATGGGAGGACTAAAGGAGAGAACACAACTAAACATGTCACGGAAACAGGAGATCTCAACTACAAAGAAAAATGAAGACCTCTTGTTTATATTGGTTGCTTAAAACATTACATAGCTCTTGAGATACCATATTTCCTACATTAGATTCAAGTGAGTTATGAACTCCCATTTTCACCCCATATACAGATTGCACAATCACATTGTTTACACATCCACATTTTTACAAAATGCCATATTAGTACCTGTTGTATTCTGCTACCTTTTCTAGCCTCTACTATCCCCCCTCTCCTGCCCTCCCATCTTCTCTCTCTATCCCATCTGCTGTAATTTAACCCTTGGGAATTGGAAACCACACTTTAAACTCACTCTCCTCCCCTTGTTCCCTTCTGTCAAATTACTCATCATCTTCTTCTATTTCTCCTCCTCCTCCTCCTCCTTATACCTTTAATTCATTCATCGTACACTCATGCATTGGTTCATTCATTCCTTTCACATATGGTGTTGGGGATCCAATCAGGACCTTTGAAAGTGTGAAGCCAGCACTCTAGTGCTGAGCCAAAACCCCAGCACCTGTCTTTTTGATTTTATGACTGTTTATATGAAATTGAGAATCGCATTCTGCTATGGTTTACTGATATGTGGATTGACCTAGTCCTTGTTTTCTGGGAGACTTTTGGAAAATATACATGAATTATTAGGAGATTGAAATGAAGAAACAAAGAGGAAATTCCCCAGTTTCTTATTCTTAGAGTCCATACTCTGACTCTGCCTACCTACTGTAAAAACTTTTAAACCCTTACTCCCCATTTCTATATCATTGCCAACAAGTGAACATTCACTGCCCTACAACAAACCAGAGAACTCACATTGAACAATGTTTCCCCAGTAGAGACCAAGACACAATACTTATTAAAAAAAATACCCTAGTTATGAGTTAGCAGGTAAAGCTTTATTTGAGTGTTAAATGTGCTCTAATTATGTGTTTGTGTGTTTGTTGATGTGTGTGGTGTGTGGGTGTGTGTGCTTGTGTGTGAAACAAGCACTGAGGTGTAAAATAAATGCAGGATTGCAACGGCCTTCTTAAAAATAAGAAGCAACTTTATCACATTTGAAGCCCAGTGAAGAATCTGCCTGATACTTAACCTACAATTAATTGAAATGTGAAAAATTCAGGCCTCGAAAAACAAAGCCAACATACATACTGAATCTAATCAGTCTGTCTCACCTGTTTTCTAATCACTCCTTTCAATAAACCTAAATTGCCAGCATAAAACATCAGTTGTTCTAAACGAGTGGACGGATGTCCCCTGTCATGGGCTGTGTAAAATACATGGACGATCCGGCACTGATTGTTATCTAGAATGACTTCTGCCTGAACTACTATTGGAGAATTGTTGCTGATATACTGCGGTTCTTATACCAGTAAACTGGAATGAAGGTAATTTCAGGCTGCAAAGGAATAAATTGATTTTACTAACTGGTTTTTGGAAAACACTGCCATGAAAAATTATCAATATGTTCATAAAGGCATCTACATGTCTCTTCACAAGGGTTTTACTTAATGGGGGAGGTGGTGAGGTCTGGATATAACTGAACTGTCCATTAGTAGGTAGAACAATATCATGGGGATCAGAGTGCACATTCCGGTTTGACCTCAATCTAGGTAACATGGATTCATCTCTGTGTAATAGGCCTGCTTCTGAAAAACACAATGTCGAGCTCCAAAAGCAGAACGATACTTTCAGAATACCATGTTATGTTTGTAAATACATAGACAGATAGATATACAGAAATCAAAAATCTGAAAACGGTCTGGAAGTGTACATTTCTATAACTTACAATGTCAGTAGTGGGGGATTAATAGCAGATCAAGAAGACTGTATCTGCATGAGAAATGGTTCAATTTTTGAAGGAGTTTTTTAAATGAAAATGGACAAAAGATTTAAAGGGTTACAGTAAGTGTTGAGGAGTGACTTGGCAAAAGGAGCACAGAGGTGAGAAAGAATTAAGTAGAGTTCAATAGAACCAGGTATAATTTCTGTACACATGACTCCATGAACAGGAGCAAAGGGGACACTTAAAGAAATCATAGGACTAAAGAGAGATCAGGAGGGTTTGTACTAGTCTAGAAATGCTGACCTGAAAACCAACTAAAGTTTCAACTCCTTCTTTTGAGGAACATTAGCTGTGCCGTGCTTTTCAAAAAGGACTTGTCATAACTGATTGATGCCCATGTTAGCAACTCTTCTGAAATTACGTTGAAAGTAGACTAATGTGAGAGTTTCTCTTTAGAGATAATTCAAATTACTTGCATAGGAAGTGGCAGCAGGTCTGGGGATGTTGTAGCTCAGTGGCAGTGACCTTGCCTAGCTTGGGGCTGGCCTGCCATGGACTTTCACCCCAAACACTTGCAAGAAAAGAAAAGGGAGGGAAGGGAGAGAGAAAGTTGGAAGGGAGGAAGGCAAAGTTGGAGGGATGGATGGAGGTATAAAAGAAGGAAGCAGAAAAGGAGAAAAACCAGGAAGGGGGGAAGGAAGCAAGGAAGGTAGGAAATAGGGAGAGCACAAGGGCAGAAAAAGGACTGAGTCACTCAAACAAAAGGCAAGGGACACAAAGACCAATATAGGCCATAAAAGCTGTTTGAACAGTTTAGTCAGCTTTAGAATCTGAGTGACATCAAACTGAATGTTATTGTGACTGGATGGAATCTTCCTACTAACCCCGCCTTGGCCTGGCCTAAACCAAATCAAGGGGTGGGTGGCAGGGAGAGGAATTCTCTCTGGCTGGAGTGGGAGGGACCTAAACATGTGGCCCTTGAGGATGCACTGGGTAGGGAAGGGGACAAGACTCCCCTGATGGGCAGTTGAGACAACAAGGCTCCTGGGAGCCCTTGATCAGGGCTCCCACCGCCATACGCACACCACCCACCATACGCTCAGCCCCTGAAGGGGCTCACAGTGGTCTGCTCCGTTGCCTGGTGCAGGTTGGAGTTCCGGACCAAACACCTGAGTGTCCACAGCCTGTGTTGGCCTGCCTGGGCAGGCTGTGGTTGTGGTGGCAAGAGCCAAAGCTGTCTTGGCGTGATGGAGGAGCCAAGGGCTGCCTCTCAGCCATACTAGTGGGTGGTTCTGGAAGAAGCACCCAGGGTTGTGGCAGCATTGTCCGAAGACATGAAGCCAGGCCATCTTCCTTATGGCTTTCCTTGGGAGTTGATGATGTGTACAGCTCTTGGATTTTTTGCTGTTCTCTCACTTGTCTGGAGAGCTTCTCAGTCGGTTAGTAGCAGGCTTTACGTGGGAAGAGAAAAAAGGCTGGCTCTAAATCTTGCTGGACTTATTGAGGCAAAATGTGGACTTCTTGATAAAGTGAGCCTTGTTGAAAAAGAACATAAAGGCTTAGACTCATCTTTAAAGGATTCCAGGTTTGAGAAGGGTTCAAGGGAAGCACAACAGCTGGAGGCAACCTACGAAAAGCTGCATAGGTCCGAATCCAGCCATGGCGTTGAAATGCTCTTTCTAGAAGAAGAGCTCAAAGCACAGAAGGCTAAACATGGTCAACAGGATGAAACGATGGCGCATCTATCAAGAGGGATACAGTCCCTCCAAGGTGAATCTGAATCCCTCAGATCACAAATAGCTGAAGCCAAAACAAACTGGAGACTCTTTCAAGTGAATGAGGAAGAACTGAAGCTGGCAATCAAAGAGGTTTTGAATGAAGGATCCCTACTTCCGCAAACGCAGAGACCAACAATACAAGGAGAAGCTGAAGCACAGAGGGAACAAGGAGGTGTCCAATATAAAGCAAAAATCATATTAGAGGACTCTAAAGTAGCTGGAGAACAAGTTCTAAGGGACACCGAAAATCACATGGAGTCTCTGAGTGAATGCTTGCTGAAGATCAAGGATAGATCTTCTCCAAGCCTGGGAGCCCAAAGGGATGGTGGTCACCTGGAACTGGGAAAGACGAGTGAACCCGAAATTGGTGCTCACTTGGAGGATGAGTCCAAAGGAGCTTTGAGGAACCTGGTTTATGGTGATAAGCTAAAGGCCTCCTTAGAAATCTTGGAAGGAGGAAGAAATCAAAAATGTACTTTCTCATCTGAAGTGGAGAAAACCACGGAAGACCTTACAGAACACCTTAAAAGTCTGCAGACTGAACAGGCATCCTTGCAGTCAGAAAATGCACAGCTACAAAGTGAGAATGAGACCCTACAGAAGAACTTGAAAGTCATGATGGAACGCTATCAAGAAAATACGATGAAACTGCACAGGAAATTAAGAGTGGAGGAAAACTACCGTGTGGAGCAAGAGGAGAAACTTTCCAAAGTCGAAGAAAAGATGAGCCATACAATAAAAGAGCTGGAGACCTACAGAAAGAGAGCCCAATATCTTGAAGAACAATTGCAGAGTACCATTCATTCCTGTCTGGGGAAGATTATTTCCTCTGAGAAAGAAGCACATGCCAGTGAGTTGGCAGCTCGGATTCCTGAAAGAAACCTCAGCTATTTCAGGAAACAAAATGCACGCAACAGACAAAAATTAACTGAGAAGGAGCTGAGATTTGAACTTGTAGGAAAAGATCCCTATGATGCACTGGATGTTTCCAACTCAGCAATGGGCCATCACCAATAGGTCACCCTTCATCTGAAAGGAGACCTCCTCATTTTGAAAAGAGTGGTCCACTCACACTCTCACCTTTCACTCCAGTGGGAGGAGGAAGAGGGTCAAGGGGCCCTGGAGAATCCTCTGGACCATGCGACTAGCAGTAAAGGAAGAGAATCCAGCTGTCATAAGTTCACTGATTTTCAGAGAGCACCTTCTCAGACTGGGCCCCTCTCTCCTCCAGGGGAACAGGCCAGCAGGCTGATGATCCCTCCGCCAGGCCAACCATATTCTTCTGATGCACGTCTTCCTCTACAAAGGCAAGATAGGTTTTACTCAAATTGTGGTAGAGCATCGCGACCAGCAGAACACAGAATTCCTAATATGCCTCCTTTGGACTCTGATGTGCCTGATTCACCTCTCCATGCTGAAAACCAAGCAACTGGCTCTGGCTCTGTGTTGGCACCTTTCCCTCCAGTCAGAGGTGCCTTGTTTCCAGTTGACCCAAGGAGTCAGTTCCTGAGAAGAGGACCTTTTTTTTCCTCCACCTCTCCCAGGAAACTTGTCTGGGAACCTGGAGATTATTTTCCACCTGACCCGCCACCCACTCCATTTCCAATGTGATGTGTCTATGCAGGGAGGGGGTTTTCCTCACAATCTTCCCCCAACAGCTGGAATTCAGCCCTCTACACCCCCATTCTGAAAGTACAAGTGAGTTCCCTGAAGGGTTCCTTCCACCTGCAAATGAGCCTGTTACTCAACATCCAGAACCAAACAAGAAACCTCACGCTGTTGCTCTCTCTTCAAATGTAATTTGACTTATCTCTCATTTTTAGTTTTTAAGTAACTGCTTTTACTTCAGTGATTGACTATACTTTGGCTCCAATTGAAGCTCAATGAAACAATAATTCTTAAGATAGTATTTTGTGAATAAAGATGGTTTACGTAGGAATCTTCTGAGTAAATTATTCCTATTTTATTTTATTCCAGAGAACAGCATTTAATCTGATGAAGCCACTCTTACATAAACAAGAATGGGAGTTCTAGGTACTTGTAATCTAGCTGATGGAAATATCTTTTAAACTCCCAACAAAGAAGTGTATTTAGTATGACTGTAGCAAATGTAAAGTGACTTTAGGCTTAATGAAGAATTGTCACTGATTTACAGACTGGTTGGGCATTTCAGCTAGTTTTTCCATATCGGAATAACTAGAGCATGGGAGGACTAAAGGAGAGAACACAACTAAACATGTCACGGAAACAGGAGATCTCAACTACAAAGAAAAATGAAGACCTCTTGTTTATATTGGTTGCTTAAAACATTACATAGCTCTTGAGATACCATATTTCCTACATTAGATTCAAGTGAGTTATGAACTCCCATTTTCACCCCATATACAGATTGCACAATCACATTGTTTACACATCCACATTTTTACAAAATGCCATATTAGTACCTGTTGTATTCTGCTACCTTTTCTAGCCTCTACTATCCCCCCTCTCCTGCCCTCCCATCTTCTCTCTCTATCCCATCTGCTGTAATTTAACCCTTGGGAATTGGAAACCACACTTTAAACTCACTCTCCTCCCCTTGTTCCCTTCTGTCAAATTACTCATCATCTTCTTCTATTTCTCCTCCTCCTCCTCCTCCTTATACCTTTAATTCATTCATCGTACACTCATGCATTGGTTCATTCATTCCTTTCACATATGGTGTTGGGGATCCAATCAGGACCTTTGAAAGTGTGAAGCCAGCACTCTAGTGCTGAGCCAAAACCCCAGCACCTGTCTTTTTGATTTTATGACTGTTTATATGAAATTGAGAATCGCATTCTGCTATGGTTTACTGATATGTGGATTGACCTAGTCCTTGTTTTCTGGGAGACTTTTGGAAAATATACATGAATTATTAGGATATTGAAATGAAGAAACAAAGAGGAAATTCCGCAGTTTCTTATTCTTAGAGTCCATACTCTGACTCTGCCTACCTACTGTAAAAACTTTTAAACCCTTACTCCCCATTTCTATATCATTGCCAATCAGGGCTCCCACCGCCATACGCACACCACCCACCATACGCTCAGCCCCTGAAGGGGCTCACAGTGGTCTGCTCCGTTGCCTGGTGCAGGTTGGAGTTCCGGACCAAACACCTGAGTGTCCACAGCCTGTGTTGGCCTGCCTGGGCAGGCTGTGGTTGTGGTGGCAAGAGCCAAAGCTGTCTTGGCGTGACGGAGGAGCCACGGGCTGCCTCTCAGCCATACTAGTGGGTGGTTCTGGAAGAAGCACCCAGGGTTGTGGCAGCATTGTCCGAAGACATGAAGCCAGGCCATCTTCCTTATGGCTTTCCTTGGGAGTTGATGATGTGTACAGCTCTTGGATTTTTTGCTGTTCTCTCACTTGTCTGGAGAGCTTTTCAGTCGGTTAGTAGCAGGCTTTACGTGGGAAGAGAAAAAAGGCTGGCTCTAAATCTTGCTGGACTTATTGAGGCAAAATGTGGACTTCTTGATAAAGTGAGCCTTGTTGAAAAAGAACATAAAGGCTTAGACTCATCTTTAAAGGATTCCAGGTTTGAGAAGGGTTCAAGGGAAGCACAACAGCTGGAGGCAACCTACGAAAAGCTGCATAGGTCCGAATCCAGCCATGGCGTTGAAATGCTCTTTCTAGAAGAAGAGCCCAAAGCACAGAAGGCTAAACATGGTCAACAGGATGAAACGATGGCGCATCTATCAAGAGGGATACAGTCCCTCCAAGGTGAATCTGAATCCCTCAGATCACAAATAGCTGAAGCCAAAACAAACTGGAGACTCTTTCAAGTGAATGAGGAAGAACTGAAGCTGGCAATCAAAGAGGTTTTGAATGAAGGATCCCTACTTCCGCAAACGCAGAGACCAACAATACAAGGAGAAGCTGAAGCACAGAGGGAACAAGGAGGTGTCCAATATAAAGCAAAAATCATATTAGAGGACTCTAAAGTAGCTGGAGAACAAGTTCTAAGGGACACCGAAAATCACATGGAGTCTCTGAGTGAATGCTTGCTGAAGATCAAGGATAGATCTTCTCCAAGCCTGGGAGCCCAAAGGGATGGTGGTCACCTGGAACTGGGAAAGACGAGTGAACCCGAAATTGGTGCTCACTTGGAGGATGAGTCCAAAGGAGCTTTGAGGAACCTGGTTTATGGTGATAAGCTAAAGGCCTCCTTAGAAATCTTGGAAGGAGGAAGAAATCAAAAATGTACTTTCTCATCTGAAGTGGAGAAAACCACGGAAGACCTTACAGAACACCTTAAAAGTCTGCAGACTGAACAGGCATCCTTGCAGTCAGAAAATGCACAGCTACAAAGTGAGAATGAGACCCTACAGAAGAACTTGAAAGTCATGATGGAACGCTATCAAGAAAATACGATGAAACTGCACAGGAAATTAAGAGTGGAGGAAAACTACCGTGTGGAGCAAGAGGAGAAACTTTCCAAAGTCGAAGAAAAGATGAGCCATACAATAAAAGAGCTGGAGACCTACAGAAAGAGAGCCCAATATCTTGAAGAACAATTGCAGAGTACCATTCATTCCTGTCTGGGGAAGATTATTTCTCTGAGAAAGAAGCACATGCCAGTGAGTTGGCAGCTCGGATTCCTGAAAGAAACCTCAGCTATTTCAGGAAACAAAATGCACGCAACAGACAAAAATTAACTGAGAAGGAGCTGAGATTTGAACTTGTAGGAAAAGATCCCTATGATGCACTGGATGTTTCCAACTCAGCAATGGGCCATCACCAATAGGTCACCCTTCATCTGAAAGGAGACCTCCTCATTTTGAAAAGAGTGGTCCACTCACACTCTCACCTTTCACTCCAGTGGGAGGAGGAAGAGGGTCAAGGGGCCCTGGAGAATCCTCTGGACCATGCGACTAGCAGTAAAGGAAGAGAATCCAGCTGTCATAAGTTCACTGATTTTCAGAGAGCACCTTCTCAGACTGGGCCCCTCTCTCCTCCAGGGGAACATTCCAGCAGGCTGATGATCCCTCCGCCAGGCCAACCATATTCTTCTGATGCACGTCTTCCTCTACAAAGGCAAGATAGGTTTTACTCACATTGTGGTAGAGCATCGCGACCAGCAGAACACAGAATTCCTAATATGCCTCCTTTGGACTCTGATGTGCCTGATTCACCTCTCCATGCTGAAAACCAAGCAACTGGCTCTGGCTCTGTGTTGGCACCTTTCCCTCCAGTCAGAGGTGCCTTGTTTCCAGTTGACCCAAGGAGTCAGTTCCTGAGAAGAGGACCTTTTTTTTCCTCCACCTCTCCCAGGAAACTTGTCTGGGAACCTGGAGATTATTTTCCACCTGACCCGCCACCCACTCCATTTCCAATGTGATGTGTCTATGCAGGGAGGGGGTTTTCCTCACAATCTTCCCCCAACAGCTGGAATTCAGCCCTCTACACCCCCATTCTGAAAGTACAAGTGAGTTCCCTGAAGGGTTCCTTCCACCTGCAAATGAGCCTGTTACTCAACATCCAGAACCAAACAAGAAACCTCACGCTGTTGCTCTCTCTTCAAATGTAATTTGACTTATCTCTCATTTTTAGTTTTTAAGTAACTGCTTTTACTTCAGTGATTGACTATACTTTGGCTCCAATTGAAGCTCAATGAAACAATAATTCTTAAGATAGTATTTTGTGAATAAAGATGGTTTACGTAGGAAACTTCTGAGTAAATTATTCCTATTTTATTTTATTCCAGAGAACAGCATTTAATCTGATGAAGCCACTCTTACATAAACAAGAATGGGAGTTCTAGGTACTTGTAATCTAGCTGATGGAAATATCTTTTAAACTCCCAACAAAGAAGTGTATTTAGTATGACTGTAGCAAATGTAAAGTGACTTTAGGCTTAATGAAGAATTGTCACTGATTTACAGACTGGTTGGGCATTTCAGCTAGTTTTTCCATATCGGAATAACTAGAGCATGGGAGGACTAAAGGAGAGAACACAACTAAACATGTCACGGAAACAGGAGATCTCAACTACAAAGAAAAATGAAGACCTCTTGTTTATATTGGTTGCTTAAAACATTACATAGCTCTTGAGATACCATATTTCCTACATTAGATTCAAGTGAGTTATGAACTCCCATTTTCACCCCATATACAGATTGCACGATCACATTGTTTACACATCCACATTTTTACAAAATGCCATATTAGTACCTGTTGTATTCTGCTACCTTTTCTAGCCTCTACTATCCCCCCTCTCCTGCCCTCCCATCTTCTCTCTCTATCCCATCTGCTGTAATTTAACCCTTGGGAATTGGAAACCACACTTTAAACTCACTCTCCTCCCCTTGTTCCCTTCTGTCAAATTACTCATCATCTTCTTCTATTTCTCCTCCTCCTCCTCCTCCTTATACCTTTAATTCATTCATCGTACACTCATGCATTGGTTCATTCATTCCTTTCACATATGGTGTTGGGGATCCAATCAGGACCTTTGAAAGTGTGAAGCCAGCACTCTAGTGCTGAGCCAAAACCCCAGCACCTGTCTTTTTGATTTTATGACTGTTTATATGAAATTGAGAATCGCATTCTGCTATGGTTTACTGATATGTGGATTGACCTAGTCCTTGTTTTCTGGGAGACTTTTGGAAAATATACATGAATTATTAGGAGATTGAAATGAAGAAACAAAGAGGAAATTCCCCAGTTTCTTATTCTTAGAGTCCATACTCTGACTCTGCCTACCTACTGTAAAAACTTTTAAACCCTTACTCCCCATTTCTATATCATTGCCAACAAGTGAACATTCACTGCCCTACAACAAACCAGAGAACTCACATTGAACAATGTTTCCCCAGTAGAGACCAAGACACAATACTTATTAAAAAAAATACCCTAGTTATGAGTTAGCAGGTAAAGCTTTATTTGAGTGTTAAATGTGCTCTAATTATGTGTTTGTGTGTTTGTTGATGTGTGTGGTGTGTGGGTGTGTGTGCTTGTGTGTGAAACAAGCACTGAGGTGTAAAATAAATGCAGGATTGCAACGGCCTTCTTAAAAATAAGAAGCAACTTTATCACATTTGAAGCCCAGTGAAGAATCTGCCTGATACTTAACCTACAATTAATTGAAATGTGAAAAATTCAGGCCTCGAAAAACAAAGCCAACATACATACTGAATCTAATCAGTCTGTCTCACCTGTTTTCTAATCACTCCTTTCAATAAACCTAAATTGCCAGCATAAAACATCAGTTGTTCTAAACGAGTGGACGGATGTCCCCTGTCATGGGCTGTGTAAAATACATGGACGATCCGGCACTGATTGTTATCTAGAATGACTTCTGCCTGAACTACTATTGGAGAATTGTTGCTGATATACTGCGGTTCTTATACCAGTAAACTGGAATGAAGGTAATTTCAGGCTGCAAAGGAATAAATTGATTTTACTAACTGGTTTTTGGAAAACACTGCCATGAAAAATTATCAATATGTTCATAAAGGCATCTACATGTCTCTTCACAAGGGTTTTACTTAATGGGGGAGGTGGTGAGGTCTGGATATAACTGAACTGTCCATTAGTAGGTAGAACAATATCATGGGGATCAGAGTGCACATTCCGGTTTGACCTCAATCTAGGTAACATGGATTCATCTCTGTGTAATAGGCCTGCTTCTGAAAAACACAATGTCGAGCTCCAAAGCAGAACGATACTTTCAGAATACCATGTTATGTTTGTAAATACATAGACAGATAGATATACAGAAATCAAAAATCTGAAAACGGTCTGGAAGTGTACATTTCTATAACTTACAATGTCAGTAGTGGGGGATTAATAGCAGATCAAGAAGACTGTATCTGCATGAGAAATGGTTCAATTTTTGAAGGAGTTTTTTAAATGAAAATGGACAAAAGATTTAAAGGGTTACAGTAAGTGTTGAGGAGTGACTTGGCAAAAGGAGCACAGAGGTGAGAAAGAATTAAGTAGAGTTCAATAGAACCAGGTATAATTTCTGTATACATGACTCCATGAACAGGAGCAAAGGGGACACTTAAAGAAATCATAGGACTAAAGAGAGATCAGGAGGGTTTGTACTAGTCTAGAAATGCTGACCTGAAAACCAACTAAAGTTTCAACTCCTTCTTTTGAGGAACATTAGCTGTGCCGTGCTTTTCAAAAAGGACTTGTCATAACTGATTGATGCCCATGTTAGCAACTCTTCTGAAATTACGTTGAAAGTAGACTAATGTGAGAGTTTCTCTTTAGAGATAATTCAAATTACTTGCATAGGAAGTGGCAGCAGGTCTGGGGATGTTGTAGCTCAGTGGCAGTGACCTTGCCTAGCTTGGGGCTGGCCTGCCATGGACTTTCACCCCAAACACTTGCAAGAAAAGAAAAGGGAGGGAAGGGAGAGAGAAAGTTGGAAGGGAGGAAGGCAAAGTTGGAGGGATGGATGGAGGTATAAAAGAAGGAAGCAGAAAAGGAGAAAAACCAGGAAGGGGGGAAGGAAGCAAGGAAGGTAGGAAATAGGGAGAGCACAAGGGCAGAAAAAAGACTGAGTCACTCAAACAAAAGGCAAGGGACACAAAGACCAATATAGGCCATAAAAGCTGTTTGAACAGTTTAGTCAGCTTTAGAATCTGAGTGACATCAAACTGAATGTTATTGTGACTGGATGGAATCTTCCTACTAACCCCGCCTTGGCCTGGCCTAAACCAAATCAAGGGGTGGGTGGCAGGGAGAGGAATTCTCTCTGGCTGGAGTGGGAGGGACCTAAACATGTGGCACTTGAGGATGCACTGGGTAGGGAAGGGGACAAGACTCCCCTGATGGGCAGTTGAGACAACAAGGCTCCTGGGAGCCCTTGATCAGGGCTCCCACCGCCATACGCACACCACCCACCATACGCTCAGCCCCTGAAGGGGCTCACAGTGGTCTGCTCCGTTGCCTGGTGCAGGTTGGAGTTCCGGACCAAACACCTGAGTGTCCACAGCCTGTGTTGGCCTGCCTGGGCAGGCTGTGGTTGTGGTGGCAAGAGCCAAAGCTGTCTTGGCGTGATGGAGGAGCCAAGGGCTGCCTCTCAGCCATACTAGTGGGTGGTTCTGGAAGAAGCACCCAGGGTTGTGGCAGCATTGTCCGAAGACATGAAGCCAGGCCATCTTCCTTATGGCTTTCCTTGGGAGTTGATGATGTGTACAGCTCTTGGATTTTTTGCTGTTCTCTCACTTGTCTGGAGAGCTTTTCAGTCGGTTAGTAGCAGGCTTTACGTGGGAAGAGAAAAAAGGCTGGCTCTAAATCTTGCTGGACTTATTGAGGCAAAATGTGGACTTCTTGATAAAGTGAGCCTTGTTGAAAAAGAACATAAAGGCTTAGACTCATCTTTAAAGGATTCCAGGTTTGAGAAGGGTTCAAGGGAAGCACAACAGCTGGAGGCAACCTACGAAAAGCTGCATAGGTCCGAATCCAGCCATGGCGTTGAAATGCTCTTTCTAGAAGAAGAGCTCAAAGCACAGAAGGCTAAACATGGTCAACAGGATGAAACGATGGCGCATCTATCAAGAGGGATACAGTCCCTCCAAGGTGAATCTGAATCCCTCAGATCACAAATAGCTGAAGCCAAAACAAACTGGAGACTCTTTCAAGTGAATGAGGAAGAACTGAAGCTGGCAATCAAAGAGGTTTTGAATGAAGGATCCCTACTTCCGCAAACGCAGAGACCAACAATACAAGGAGAAGCTGAAGCACAGAGGGAACAAGGAGGTGTCCAATATAAAGCAAAAATCATATTAGAGGACTCTAAAGTAGCTGGAGAACAAGTTCTAAGGGACACCGAAAATCACATGGAGTCTCTGAGTGAATGCTTGCTGAAGATCAAGGATAGATCTTCTCCAAGCCTGGGAGCCCAAAGGGATGGTGGTCACCTGGAACTGGGAAAGACGAGTGAACCCGAAATTGGTGCTCACTTGGAGGATGAGTCCAAAGGAGCTTTGAGGAACCTGGTTTATGGTGATAAGCTAAAGGCCTCCTTAGAAATCTTGGAAGGAGGAAGAAATCAAAAATGTACTTTCTCATCTGAAGTGGAGAAAACCACGGAAGACCTTACAGAACACCTTAAAAGTCTGCAGACTGAACAGGCATCCTTGCAGTCAGAAAATGCACAGCTACAAAGTGAGAATGAGACCCTACAGAAGAACTTGAAAGTCATGATGGAACGCTATCAAGAAAATACGATGAAACTGCACAGGAAATTAAGAGTGGAGGAAAACTACCGTGTGGAGCAAGAGGAGAAACTTTCCAAAGTCGAAGAAAAGATGAGCCATACAATAAAAGAGCTGGAGACCTACAGAAAGAGAGCCCAATATCTTGAAGAACAATTGCAGAGTACCATTCATTCCTGTCTGGGGAAGATTATTTCCTCTGAGAAAGAAGCACATGCCAGTGAGTTGGCAGCTCGGATTCCTGAAAGAAACCTCACCTATTTCAGGAAACAAAATGCACGCAACAGACAAAAATTAACTGAGAAGGAGCTGAGATTTGAACTTGTAGGAAAAGATCCCTATGATGCACTGGATGTTTCCAACTCAGCAATGGGCCATCACCAATAGGTCACCCTTCATCTGAAAGGAGACCTCCTCATTTTGAAAAGAGTGGTCCACTCACACTCTCACCTTTCACTCCAGTGGGAGGAGGAAGAGGGTCAAGGGGCCCTGGAGAATCCTCTGGACCATGCGACTAGCAGTAAAGGAAGAGAATCCAGCTGTCATAAGTTCACTGATTTTCAGAGAGCACCTTCTCAGACTGGGCCCCTCTCTCCTCCAGGGGAACAGGCCAGCAGGCTGATGATCCCTCCGCCAGGCCAACCATATTCTTCTGATGCACGTCTTCCTCTACAAAGGCAAGATAGGTTTTACTCACATTGTGGTAGAGCATCGCGACCAGCAGAACACAGAATTCCTAATATGCCTCCTTTGGACTCTGATGTGCCTGATTCACCTCTCCATGCTGAAAACCAAGCAACTGGCTCTGGCTCTGTGTTGGCACCTTTCCCTCCAGTCAGAGGTGCCTTGTTTCCAGTTGACCCAAGGAGTCAGTTCCTGAGAAGAGGACCTTTTTTTTCCTCCACCTCTCCCAGGAAACTTGTCTGGGAACCTGGAGATTATTTTCCACCTGACCCGCCACCCACTCCATTTCCAATGTGATGTGTCTATGCAGGGAGGGGGTTTTCCTCACAATCTTCCCCCAACAGCTGGAATTCAGCCCTCTACACCCCCATTCTGAAAGTACAAGTGAGTTCCCTGAAGGGTTCCTTCCACCTGCAAATGAGCCTGTTACTCAACATCCAGAACCAAACAAGAAACCTCACGCTGTTGCTCTCTCTTCAAATGTAATTTGACTTATCTCTCATTTTTAGTTTTTAAGTAACTGCTTTTACTTCAGTGATTGACTATACTTTGGCTCCAATTGAAGCTCAATGAAACAATAATTCTTAAGATAGTATTTTGTGAATAAAGATGGTTTACGTAGGAATCTTCTGAGTAAATTATTCCTATTTTATTTTATTCCAGAGAACAGCATTTAATCTGATGAAGCCACTCTTACATAAACAAGAATGGGAGTTCTAGGTACTTGTAATCTAGCTGATGGAAATATCTTTTAAACTCCCAACAAAGAAGTGTATTTAGTATGACTGTAGCAAATGTAAAGTGACTTTAGGCTTAATGAAGAATTGTCACTGATTTACAGACTGGTTGGGCATTTCAGCTAGTTTTTCCATATCGGAATAACTAGAGCATGGGAGGACTAAAGGAGAGAACACAACTAAACATGTCACGGAAACAGGAGATCTCAACTACAAAGAAAAATGAAGACCTCTTGTTTATATTGGTTGCTTAAAACATTACATAGCTCTTGAGATACCATATTTCCTACATTAGATTCAAGTGAATTATGAACTCCCATTTTCACCCCATATACAGATTGCACAATCACATTGTTTACACATCCACATTTTTACAAAATGCCATATTAGTACCTGTTGTATTCTGCTACCTTTTCTAGCCTCTACTATCCCCCCTCTCCTGCCCTCCCATCTTCTCTCTCTATCCCATCTGCTGTAATTTAACCCTTGGGAATTGGAAACCACACTTTAAACTCACTCTCCTCCCCTTGTTCCCTTCTGTCAAATTACTCATCATCTTCTTCTATTTCTCCTCCTCCTCCTCCTCCTTATACCTTTAATTCATTCATCGTACACTCATGCATTGGTTCATTCATTCCTTTCACATATGGTGTTGGGGATCCAATCAGGACCTTTGAAAGTGTGAAGCCAGCACTCTAGTGCTGAGCCAAAACCCCAGCACCTGTCTTTTTGATTTTATGACTGTTTATATGAAATTGAGAATCGCATTCTGCTATGGTTTACTGATATGTGGATTGACCTAGTCCTTGTTTTCTGGGAGACTTTTGGAAAATATACATGAATTATTAGGAGATTGAAATGAAGAAACAAAGAGGAAATTCCCCAGTTTCTTATTCTTAGAGTCCATACTCTGACTCTGCCTACCTACTGTAAAAACTTTTAAACCCTTACTCCCCATTTCTATATCATTGCCAACAAGTGAACATTCACTGCCCTACAACAAACCAGAGAACTCACATTGAACAATGTTTCCCCAGTAGAGACCAAGACACAATACTTATTAAAAAAAATACCCTAGTTATGAGTTAGCAGGTGAAGCTTTATTTGAGTGTTAAATGTGCTCTAATTATGTGTTTGTGTGTTTGTTGATGTGTGTGGTGTGTGGGTGTGTGTGCTTGTGTGTGAAACAAGCACTGAGGTGTAAAATAAATGCAGGATTGCAACGGCCTTCTTAAAAATAAGAAGCAACTTTATCACATTTGAAGCCCAGTGAAGAATCTGCCTGATACTTAACCTACAATTAATTGAAATGTGAAAAATTCAGGCCTCGAAAAACAAAGCCAACATACATACTGAATCTAATCAGTCTGTCTCACCTGTTTTCTAATCACTCCTTTCAATAAACCTAAATTGCCAGCATAAAACATCAGTTGTTCTAAACGAGTGGACGGATGTCCCCTGTCATGGGCTGTGTAAAATACATGGACGATCCGGCACTGATTGTTATCTAGAATGACTTCTGCCTGAACTACTATTGGAGAATTGTTGCTGATATACTGCGGTTCTTATACCAGTAAACTGGAATGAAGGTAATTTCAGGCTGCAAAGGAATAAATTGATTTTACTAACTGGTTTTTGGAAAACACTGCCATGAAAAATTATCAATATGTTCATAAAGGCATCTACATGTCTCTTCACAAGGGTGGTTTTACTTAATGGGGGAGGTGGTGAGGTCTGGATATAACTGAACTGTCCATTAGTAGGTAGAACAATATCATGGGGATCAGAGTGCACATTCGGTTTGACCTCAATCTAGGTAACATGGATTCATCTCTGTGTAATAGGCCTGCTTCTGAAAAACACAATGTCGAGCTCCAAAAGCAGAACGATACTTTCAGATACCATGTTATGTTTGTAAATACATAGACAGATAGATATACAGAAATCAAAAATCTGAAAACGGTCTGGAAGTGTACATTTCTATAACTTACAATGTCAGTAGTGGGGATTAATAGCAGATCAAGAAGACTGTATCTGCATGAGAAATGGTTCAATTTTTGAAGGAGTTTTTTAAATGAAAATGGACAAAAGATTTAAAGGGTTACAGTAAGTGTTGGAGGAGTGACTTGGCAAAAGGAGCACAGAGGTGAGAAAGAATTAAGTAGAGTTCAATAGAACCAGTATAATTTCTGTACACATGACTCCATGAACAGGAGCAAAGGGGACACTTAAAGAAATCATAGGACTAAGAGAGATCAGGAGGGTTTGTACTATCTAGAAATGCTGACCTGAAAACCAACTAAAGTTTCAACTCCTTCTTTTGAGGAACATTAGCTGTGCCGTGCTTTTCAAAAAGGACTTGTCATAACTGATTGATGCCCATGTTAGCAACTCTTCTGAAATTACGTTGAAAGTAGACTAATGTGAGAGTTTCTCTTTAGAGATAATTCAAATTACTTGCATAGGAAGTGGCAGCAGGTCTGGGGATGTTGTAGCTCAGTGGCAGTGACCTTGCCTAGCTTGGGGCTGGCCCTGCCCCATGGACTTTCACCCAAACACTTGCAAGAAAAGAAAAAGGGAGGGAAGGGAGAGAGAAAGTTGGAAGGAGGAAGGCAAAGTTGGAGGGATGGATGGAGGTATAAAAGAAGGAAGCAGAAAAGAGAGAAAAACCAGGAAGGGGGGAAGGAAGCAAGGAAGGTAGGAAATAGGGAGAGCACAAGGGCAGAAAAAGGACTGAGTCACTCAAACAAAAGGCAAGGACACAAAGACCAATATAGGCCATAAAAGCTGTTTGAACAGTTTAGTCAGCTTTAGAATCTGAGTGACATCAAACTGAATGTTATTGTGACTGGATGGAATCTTCCTACTAACCCCGCCTTGGCCTGGCCTAAACCAAATCAAGGGGTGGGTGGCAGGGAGAGGAATTCTCTCTGGCTGGAGTGGGAGGGACCTAAACATGTGGCCCTTGAGGATGCACTGGGTAGGGAAGGGGACAAGACTCCCCTGATGGGCAGTTGAGACAACAAGGCTCCTGGGAGCCCTTGATCAGGGCTCCCACCGCCATACGCACACCACCCACCATACGCTCAGCCCCTGAAGGGGCTCACAGTGGTCTGCTCCGTTGCCTGGTGCAGGTTGGAGTTCCGGACCAAACACCTGAGTGTCCACAGCCTGTGTTGGCCTGCCTGGGCAGGCTGTGGTTGTGGTGGCAAGAGCCAAAGCTGTCTTGGCGTGATGGAGGAGCCAAGGGCTGCCTCTCAGCCATACTAGTGGGTGGTTCTGGAAGAAGCACCCAGGGTTGTGGCAGCATTGTCCGAAGACATGAAGCCAGGCCATCTTCCTTATGGCTTTCCTTGGGAGTTGATGATGTGTACAGCTCTTGGATTTTTTGCTGTTCTCTCACTTGTCTGGAGAGCTTTTCAGTCGGTTAGTAGCAGGCTTTACGTGGGAAGAGAAAAAAGGCTGGCTCTAAATCTTGCTGGACTTATTGAGGCAAAATGTGGACTTCTTGATAAAGTGAGCCTTGTTGAAAAAGAACATAAAGGCTTAGACTCATCTTTAAAGGATTCCAGGTTTGAGAAGGGTTCAAGGGAAGCACAACAGCTGGAGGCAACCTACGAAAAGCTGCATAGGTCCGAATCCAGCCATGGCGTTGAAATGCTCTTTCTAGAAGAAGAGCTCAAAGCACAGAAGGCTAAACATGGTCAACAGGATGAAACGATGGCGCATCTATCAAGAGGGATACAGTCCCTCCAAGGTGAATCTGAATCCCTCAGATCACAAATAGCTGAAGCCAAAACAAACTGGAGACTCTTTCAAGTGAATGAGGAAGAACTGAAGCTGGCAATCAAAGAGGTTTTGAATGAAGGATCCCTACTTCCGCAAACGCAGAGACCAACAATACAAGGAGAAGCTGAAGCACAGAGGGAACAAGGAGGTGTCCAATATAAAGCAAAAATCATATTAGAGGACTCTAAAGTAGCTGGAGAACAAGTTCTAAGGGACACCGAAAATCACATGGAGTCTCTGAGTGAATGCTTGCTGAAGATCAAGGATAGATCTTCTCCAAGCCTGGGAGCCCAAAGGGATGGTGGTCACCTGGAACTGGGAAAGACGAGTGAACCCGAAATTGGTGCTCACTTGGAGGATGAGTCCAAAGGAGCTTTGAGGAACCTGGTTTATGGTGATAAGCTAAAGGCCTCCTTAGAAATCTTGGAAGGAGGAAGAAATCAAAAATGTACTTTCTCATCTGAAGTGGAGAAAACCACGGAAGACCTTACAGAACACCTTAAAAGTCTGCAGACTGAACAGGCATCCTTGCAGTCAGAAAATGCACAGCTACAAAGTGAGAATGAGACCCTACAGAAGAACTTGAAAGTCATGATGGAACGCTATCAAGAAAATACGATGAAACTGCACAGGAAATTAAGAGTGGAGGAAAACTACCGTGTGGAGCAAGAGGAGAAACTTTCCAAAGTCGAAGAAAAGATGAGCCATACAATAAAAGAGCTGGAGACCTACAGAAAGAGAGCCCAATATCTTGAAGAACAATTGCAGAGTACCATTCATTCCTGTCTGGGGAAGATTATTTCCTCTGAGAAAGAAGCACATGCCAGTGAGTTGGCAGCTCGGATTCCTGAAAGAAACCTCAGCTATTTCAGGAAACAAAATGCACGCAACAGACAAAAATTAACTGAGAAGGAGCTGAGATTTGAACTTGTAGGAAAAGATCCCTATGATGCACTGGATGTTTCCAACTCAGCAATGGGCCATCACCAATAGGTCACCCTTCATCTGAAAGGAGACCTCCTCATTTTGAAAAGAGTGGTCCACTCACACTCTCACCTTTCACTCCAGTGGGAGGAGGAAGAGGGTCAAGGGGCCCTGGAGAATCCTCTGGACCATGCGACTAGCAGTAAAGGAAGAGAATCCAGCTGTCATAAGTTCACTGATTTTCAGAGAGCACCTTCTCAGACTGGGCCCCTCTCTCCTCCAGGGGAACAGGCCAGCAGGCTGATGATCCCTCCGCCAGGCCAACCATATTCTTCTGATGCACGTCTTCCTCTACAAAGGCAAGATAGGTTTTACTCAAATTGTGGTAGAGCATCGCGACCAGCAGAACACAGAATTCCTAATATGCCTCCTTTGGACTCTGATGTGCCTGATTCACCTCTCCATGCTGAAAACCAAGCAA
The DNA here is from genome assembly GCF_048772815.1 of Callospermophilus lateralis. Classification (NCBI taxonomy): domain Eukaryota; kingdom Metazoa; phylum Chordata; class Mammalia; order Rodentia; family Sciuridae; genus Callospermophilus; species Callospermophilus lateralis. Next base: position 478,930 of record NW_027518013.1, on the reverse strand, counting down.
CTGGCTCTGGCTCTGTGTTGGCACCTTTCCCTCCAGTCAGAGGTGCCTTGTTTCCAGTTGACCCAAGGAGTCAGTTCCTGAGAAGAGGACCTTTTTTTTCCTCCACCTCTCCCAGGAAACTTGTCTGGGAACCTGGAGATTATTTTCCACCTGACCCGCCACCCACTCCATTTCCAACTTTTCCTTTGAAAGTGTGAAGCCAGCACTCTAGTGCTGAGCCAAAACCCCAGCACCTGTCTTTTTGATTTTATGACTGTTTATATGAAATTGAGAATCGCATTCTGCTATGGTTTACTGATATGTGGATTGACCTAGTCCTTGTTTTCTGGGAGACTTTTGGAAAATATACATGAATTATTAGGAGATTGAAATGAAGAAACAAAGAGGAAATTCCCCAGTTTCTTATTCTTAGAGTCCATACTCTGACTCTGCCTACCTACTGTAAAAACTTTTAAACCCTTACTCCCCATTTCTATATCATTGCCAACAAGTGAACATTCACTGCCCTACAACAAACCAGAGAACTCACATTGAACAATGTTTCCCCAGTAGAGACCAAGACACAATACTTATTAAAAAAATACCCTAGTTATGAGTTAGCAGGTAAAGCTTTATTTGAGTGTTAAATGTGCTCTAATTATGTGTTTGTGTGTTTGTTGATGTGTGTGGTGTGTGGGTGTGTGTGCTTGTGTGTGAAACAAGCACTGAGGTGTAAAATAAATGCAGGATTGCAACGGCCTTCTTAAAAATAAGAAGCAACTTTATCACATTTGAAGCCCAGTGAAGAATCTGCCTGATACTTAACCTACAATTAATTGAAATGTGAAAAATTCAGGCCTCGAAAAACAAAGCCAACATACATACTGAATCTAATCAGTCTGTCTCACCTGTTTTCTAATCACTCCTTTCAATAAACCTAAATTGCCAGCATAAAACATCAGTTGTTCTAAACGAGTGGACGGATGTCCCCTGTCATGGGCTGTGTAAAATACATGGACGATCCGGCACTGATTGTTATCTAGAATGACTTCTGCCTGAACTACTATTGGAGAATTGTTGCTGATATACTGCGGTTCTTATACCAGTAAACTGGAATGAAGGTAATTTCAGGCTGCAAAGGAATAAATTGATTTCACTAACTGGTTTTTGGAAAACACTGCCATGAAAAATTATCAATATGTTCATAAAGGCATCTACATGTCTCTTCACAAGGGTTTTACTTAATGGGGGAGGTGGTGAGGTCTGGATATAACTGAACTGTCCATTAGTAGGTAGAACAATATCATGGGGATCAGAGTGCACATTCCGGTTTGACCTCAATCTAGGTAACATGGATTCATCTCTGTGTAATAGGCCTGCTTCTGAAAAACACAATGTCGAGCTCCAAAAGCAGAACGATACTTTCAGAATACCATGTTATGTTTGTAAATACATAGACAGATAGATATACAGAAATCAAAAATCTGAAAACGGTCTGGAAGTGTACATTTCTATAACTTACAATGTCAGTAGTGGGGGATTAATAGCAGATCAAGAAGACTGTATCTGCATGAGAAATGGTTCAATTTTTGAAGGAGTTTTTTAAATGAAAATGGACAAAAGATTTAAAGGGTTACAGTAAGTGTTGAGGAGTGACTTGGCAAAAGGAGCACAGAGGTGAGAAAGAATTAAGTAGAGTTCAATAGAACCAGGTATAATTTCTGTACACATGACTCCATGAACAGGAGCAAAGGGGACACTTAAAGAAATCATAGGACTAAAGAGAGATCAGGAGGGTTTGTACTAGTCTAGAAATGCTGACCTGAAAACCAACTAAAGTTTCAACTCCTTCTTTTGAGGAACATTAGCTGTGCCGTGCTTTTCAAAAAGGACTTGTCATAACTGATTGATGCCCATGTTAGCAACTCTTCTGAAATTACGTTGAAAGTAGACTAATGTGAGAGTTTCTCTTTAGAGATAATTCAAATTACTTGCATAGGAAGTGGCAGCAGGTCTGGGGATGTTGTAGCTCAGTGGCAGTGACCTTGCCTAGCTTGGGGCTGGCCTGCCATGGACTTTCACCCCAAACACTTGCAAGAAAAGAAAAGGGAGGGAAGGGAGAGAGAAAGTTGGAAGGGAGGAAGGCAAAGTTGGAGGGATGGATGGAGGTATAAAAGAAGGAAGCAGAAAAGGAGAAAAACCAGGAAGGGGGGAGGAAGCAAGGAAGGTAGGAAATAGGGAGAGCACAAGGGCAGAAAAAGGACTGAGTCACTCAAACAAAAGGCAAGGGACACAAAGACCAATATAGGCCATAAAAGCTGTTTGAACAGTTTAGTCAGCTTTAGAATCTGAGTGACATCAAACTGAATGTTATTGTGACTGGATGGAATCTTCCTACTAACCCCGCCTTGGCCTGGCCTAAACCAAATCAAGGGGTGGGTGGCAGGGAGAGGAATTCTCTCTGGCTGGAGTGGGAGGGACATAAACATGTGGCACTTGAGGATGCACTGGGTAGGGAAGGGGACAAGACTCCCCTGATGGGCAGTTGAGACAACAAGGCTCCTGGGAGCCCTTGATCAGGGCTCCCACCGCCATACGCACACCACCCACCATACGCTCAGCCCCTGAAGGGGCTCACAGTGGTCTGCTCCGTTGCCTGGTGCAGGTTGGAGTTCCGGACCAAACACCTGAGTGTCCACAGCCTGTGTTGGCCTGCCTGGGCAGGCTGTGGTTGTGGTGGCAAGAGCCAAAGCTGTCTTGGCGTGATGGAGGAGCCAAGGGCTGCCTCTCAGCCATACTGGTGGGTGGTTCTGGAAGAAGCACCCAGGGTTGTGGCAGCATTGTCCGAAGACATGAAGCCAGGCCATCTTCCTTATGGCTTTCCTTGGGAGTTGATGATGTGTACAGCTCTTGGATTTTTTGCTGTTCTCTCACTTGTCTGGAGAGCTTTTCAGTCGGTTAGTAGCAGGCTTTACGTGGGAAGAGAAAAAAGGCTGGCTCTAAATCTTGCTGGACTTATTGAGGCAAAATGTGGACTTCTTGATAAAGTGAGCCTTGTTGAAAAAGAACATAAAGGCTTAGACTCATCTTTAAAGGATTCCAGGTTTGAGAAGGGTTCAAGGGAAGCACGACAGCTGGAGGCAACCTACGAAAAGCTGCATAGGTCCGAATCCAGCCATGGCGTTGAAATGCTCTTTCTAGAAGAAGAGCTCAAAGCACAGAAGGCTAAACATGGTCAACAGGATGAAACGATGGCGCATCTATCAAGAGGGATACAGTCCCTCCAAGGTGAATCTGAATCCCTCAGATCACAAATAGCTGAAGCCAAAACAAACTGGAGACTCTTTCAAGTGAATGAGGAAGAACTGAAGCTGGCAATCAAAGAGGTTTTGAATGAAGGATCCCTACTTCCGCAAACGCAGAGACCAACAATACAAGGAGAAGCTGAAGCACAGAGGGAACAAGGAGGTGTCCAATATAAAGCAAAAATCATATTAGAGGACTCTAAAGTAGCTGGAGAACAAGTTCTAAGGGACACCGAAAATCACATGGAGTCTCTGAGTGAATGCTTGCTGAAGATCAAGGATAGATCTTCTCCAAGCCTGGGAGCCCAAAGGGATGGTGGTCACCTGGAACTGGGAAAGACGAGTGAACCCGAAATTGGTGCTCACTTGGAGGATGAGTCCAAAGGAGCTTTGAGGAACCTGGTTTATGGTGATAAGCTAAAGGCCTCCTTAGAAATCTTGGAAGGAGGAAGAAATCAAAAATGTACTTTCTCATCTGAAGTGGAGAAAACCACGGAAGACCTTACAGAACACCTTAAAAGTCTGCAGACTGAACAGGCATCCTTGCAGTCAGAAAATGCACAGCTACAAAGTGAGAATGAGACCCTACAGAAGAACTTGAAAGTCATGATGGAACGCTATCAAGAAAATACGATGAAACTGCACAGGAAATTAAGAGTGGAGGAAAACTACCGTGTGGAGCAAGAGGAGAAACTTTCCAAAGTCGAAGAAAAGATGAGCCATACAATAAAAGAGCTGGAGACCTACAGAAAGAGAGCCCAATATCTTGAAGAACAATTGCAGAGTACCATTCATTCCTGTCTGGGGAAGATTATTTCCTCTGAGAAAGAAGCACATGCCAGTGAGTTGGCAGCTCGGATTCCTGAAAGAAACCTCAGCTATTTCAGGAAACAAAATGCACGCAACAGACAAAAATTAACTGAGAAGGAGCTGAGATTTGAACTTGTAGGAAAAGATCCCTATGATGCACTGGATGTTTCCAACTCAGCAATGGGCCATCACCAATAGGTCACCCTTCATCTGAAAGGAGACCTCCTCATTTTGAAAAGAGTGGTCCACTCACACTCTCACCTTTCACTCCAGTGGGAGGAGGAAGAGGGTCAAGGGGCCCTGGAGAATCCTCTGGACCATGCGACTAGCAGTAAAGGAAGAGAATCCAGCTGTCATAAGTTCACTGATTTTCAGAGAGCACCTTCTCAGACTGGGCCCCTCTCTCCTCCAGGGGAACAGGCCAGCAGGCTGATGATCCCTCCGCCAGGCCAACCATATTCTTCTGATGCACGTCTTCCTCTACAAAGGCAAGATAGGTTTTACTCACATTGTGGTAGAGCATCGCGACCAGCAGAACACAGAATTCCTAATATGCCTCCTTTGGACTCTGATGTGCCTGATTCACCTCTCCATGCTGAAAACCAAGCAACTGGCTCTGGCTCTGTGTTGGCACCTTTCCCTCCAGTCAGAGGTGCCTTGTTTCCAGTTGACCCAAGGAGTCAGTTCCTGAGAAGAGGACCTTTTTTTTCCTCCACCTCTCCCAGGAAACTTGTCTGGGAACCTGGAGATTATTTTCCACCTGACCCGCCACCCACTCCATTTCCAATGTGATGTGTCTATGCAGGGAGGGGGTTTTCCTCACAATCTTCCCCCAACAGCTGGAATTCAGCCCTCTACACCCCCATTCTGAAAGTACAAGTGAGTTCCCTGAAGGGTTCCTTCCACCTGCAAATGAGCCTGTTACTCAACATCCAGAACCAAACAAGAAACCTCACGCTGTTGCTCTCTCTTCAAATGTAATTTGACTTATCTCTCATTTTTAGTTTTTAAGTAACTGCTTTTACTTCAGTGATTGACTATACTTTGGCTCCAATTGAAGCTCAATGAAACAATAATTCTTAAGATAGTATTTTGTGAATAAAGATGGTTTACGTAGGAATCTTCTGAGTAAATTATTCCTATTTTATTTTATTCCAGAGAACAGCATTTAATCTGATGAAGCCACTCTTACATAAACAAGAATGGGAGTTCTAGGTACTTGTAATCTAGCTGATGGAAATATCTTTTAAACTCCCAACAAAGAAGTGTATTTAGTATGACTGTAGCAAATGTAAAGTGACTTTAGGCTTAATGAAGAATTGTCACTGATTTACAGACTGGTTGGGCATTTCAGCTAGTTTTTCCATATCGGAATAACTAGAGCATGGGAGGACTAAAGGAGAGAACACAACTAAACATGTCACGGAAACAGGAGATCTCAACTACAAAGAAAAATGAAGACCTCTTGTTTATATTGGTTGCTTAAAACATTACATAGCTCTTGAGATACCATATTTCCTACATTAGATTCAAGTGAGTTATGAACTCCCATTTTCACCCCATATACAGATTGCACAATCACATTGTTTACACATCCACATTTTTACAAAATGCCATATTAGTACCTGTTGTATTCTGCTACCTTTTCTAGCCTCTACTATCCCCCCTCTCCTGCCCTCCCATCTTCTCTCTCTATCCCATCTGCTGTAATTTAACCCTTGGGAATTGGAAACCACACTTTAAACTCACTCTCCTCCCCTTGTTCCCTTCTGTCAAATTACTCATCATCTTCTTCTATTTCTCCTCCTCCTCCTCCTCCTTATACCTTTAATTCATTCATCGTACACTCATGCATTGGTTCATTCATTCCTTTCACATATGGTGTTGGGGATCCAATCAGGACCTTTGAAAGTGTGAAGCCAGCACTCTAGTGCTGAGCCAAAACCCCAGCACCTGTCTTTTTGATTTTATGACTGTTTATATGAAATTGAGAATCGCATTCTGCTATGGTTTACTGATATGTGGATTGACCTAGTCCTTGTTTTCTGGGAGACTTTTGGAAAATATACATGAATTATTAGGAGATTGAAATGAAGAAACAAAGAGGAAATTCCCCAGTTTCTTATTCTTAGAGTCCATACTCTGACTCTGCCTACCTACTGTAAAAACTTTTAAACCCTTACTCCCCATTTCTATATCATTGCCAACAAGTGAACATTCACTGCCCTACAACAAACCAGAGAACTCACATTGAACAATGTTTCCCCAGTAGAGACCAAGACACAATACTTATTAAAAAAAATACCCTAGTTATGAGTTAGCAGGTAAAGCTTTATTTGAGTGTTAAATGTGCTCTAATTATGTGTTTGTGTGTTTGTTGATGTGTGTGGTGTGTGGGTGTGTGTGCTTGTGTGTGAAACAAGCACTGAGGTGTAAAATAAATGCAGGATTGCAACGGCCTTCTTAAAAATAAGAAGCAACTTTATCACATTTGAAGCCCAGTGAAGAATCTGCCTGATACTTAACCTACAATTAATTGAAATGTGAAAAATTCAGGCCTCGAAAAACAAAGCCAACATACATACTGAATCTAATCAGTCTGTCTCACCTGTTTTCTAATCACTCCTTTCAATAAACCTAAATTGCCAGCATAAAACATCAGTTGTTCTAAACGAGTGGACGGATGTCAGCTGTCATGGGCTGTGTAAAATACATGGACGATCCGGCACTGATTGTTATCTAGAATGACTTCTGCCTGAACTACTATTGGAGAATTGTTGCTGATATACTGCGGTTCTTATACCAGTAAACTGGAATGAAGGTAATTTCAGGCTGCAAAGGAATAAATTGATTTTACTAACTGGTTTTTGGAAAACACTGCCATGAAAAATTATCAATATGTTCATAAAGGCATCTACATGTCTCTTCACAAGGGTTTTACTTAATGGGGGAGGTGGTGAGGTCTGGATATAACTGAACTGTCCATTAGTAGGTAGAACAATATCATGGGGATCAGAGTGCACATTCCGGTTTGACCTCAATCTAGGTAACATGGATTCATCTCTGTGTAATAGGCCTGCTTCTGAAAAACACAATGTCGAGCTCCAAAAGCAGAACGATACTTTCAGAATACCATGTTATGTTTGTAAATACATAGACAGATAGATATACAGAAATCAAAAATCTGAAAACGGTCTGGAAGTGTACATTTCTATAACTTACAATGTCAGTAGTGGGGGATTAATAGCAGATCAAGAAGACTGTATCTGCATGAGAAATGGTTCAATTTTTGAAGGAGTTTTTTAAATGAAAATGGACAAAAGATTTAAAGGGTTACAGTAAGTGTTGAGGAGTGACTTGGCAAAAGGAGCACAGAGGTGAGAAAGAATTAAGTAGAGTTCAATAGAACCAGGTATAATTTCTGTACACATGACTCCATGAACAGGAGCAAAGGGGACACTTAAAGAAATCATAGGACTAAAGAGAGATCAGGAGGGTTTGTACTAGTCTAGAAATGCTGACCTGAAAACCAACTAAAGTTTCAACTCCTTCTTTTGAGGAACATTAGCTGTGCCGTGCTTTTCAAAAAGGACTTGTCATAACTGATTGATGCCCATGTTAGCAACTCTTCTGAAATTACGTTGAAAGTAGACTAATGTGAGAGTTTCTCTTTAGAGATAATTCAAATTACTTGCATAGGAAGTGGCAGCAGGTCTGGGGATGTTGTAGCTCAGTGGCAGTGACCTTGCCTAGCTTGGGGCTGGCCTGCCATGGACTTTCACCCCAAACACTTGCAAGAAAAGAAAAGGGAGGGAAGGGAGAGAGAAAGTTGGAAGGGAGGAAGGCAAAGTTGGAGGGATGGATGGAGGTATAAAAGAAGGAAGCAGAAAAGGAGAAAAACCAGGAAGGGGGGAAGGAAGCAAGGAAGGTAGGAAATAGGGAGAGCACAAGGGCAGAAAAAGGACTGAGTCACTCAAACAAAAGGCAAGGGACACAAAGACCAATATAGGCCATAAAAGCTGTTTGAACAGTTTAGTCAGCTTTAGAATCTGAGTGACATCAAACTGAATGTTATTGTGACTGGATGGAATCTTCCTACTAACCCCGCCTTGGCCTGGCCTAAACCAAATCAAGGGGTGGGTGGCAGGGAGAGGAATTCTCTCTGGCTGGAGTGGGAGGGACCTAAACATGTGGCCCTTGAGGATGCACTGGGTAGGGAAGGGGACAAGACTCCCCTGATGGGCAGTTGAGACAACAAGGCTCCTGGGAGCCCTTGATCAGGGCTCCCACCGCCATACGCACACCACCCACCATACGCTCAGCCCCTGAAGGGGCTCACAGTGGTCTGCTCCGTTGCCTGGTGCAGGTTGGAGTTCCGGACCAAACACCTGATGTCCACAGCCTGTGTTGGCCTGCCTGGGCAGGCTGTGGTTGTGGTGGCAAGAGCCAAAGCTGTCTTGGCGTGATGGAGGAGCCAAGGGCTGCCTCTCAGCCATACTAGTGGGTGGTTCTGGAAGAAGCACCCAGGGTTGTGGCAGCATTGTCCGAAGACATGAAGCCAGGCCATCTTCCTTATGGCTTTCCTTGGGAGTTGATGATGTGTACAGCTCTTGGATTTTTTGCTGTTCTCTCACTTGTCTGGAGAGCTTTTCAGTCGGTTAGTAGCAGGCTTTACGTGGGAAGAGAAAAAAGGCTGGCTCTAAATCTTGCTGGACTTATTGAGGCAAAATGTGGACTTCTTGATAAAGTGAGCCTTGTTGAAAAAGAACATAAAGGCTTAGACTCATCTTTAAAGGATTCCAGGTTTGAGAAGGGTTCAAGGGAAGCACAACAGCTGGAGGCAACCTACGAAAAGCTGCATAGGTCCGAATCCAGCCATGGCGTTGAAATGCTCTTTCTAGAAGAAGAGCTCAAAGCACAGAAGGCTAAACATGGTCAACAGGATGAAACGATGGCGCATCTATCAAGAGGGATACAGTCCCTCCAAGGTGAATCTGAATCCCTCAGATCACAAATAGCTGAAGCCAAAACAAACTGGAGACTCTTTCAAGTGAATGAGGAAGAACTGAAGCTGGCAATCAAAGAGGTTTTGAATGAAGGATCCCTACTTCCGCAAACGCAGAGACCAACAATACAAGGAGAAGCTGAAGCACAGAGGGAACAAGGAGGTGTCCAATATAAAGCAAAAATCATATTAGAGGACTCTAAAGTAGCTGGAGAACAAGTTCTAAGGGACACCGAAAATCACATGGAGTCTCTGAGTGAATGCTTGCTGAAGATCAAGGATAGATCTTCTCCAAGCCTGGGAGCCCAAAGGGATGGTGGTCACCTGGAACTGGGAAAGACGAGTGAACCCGAAATTGGTGCTCACTTGGAGGATGAGTCCAAAGGAGCTTTGAGGAACCTGGTTTATGGTGATAAGCTAAAGGCCTCCTTAGAAATCTTGGAAGGAGGAAGAAATCAAAAATGTACTTTCTCATCTGAAGTGGAGAAAACCACGGAAGACCTTACAGAACACCTTAAAAGTCTGCAGACTGAACAGGCATCCTTGCAGTCAGAAAATGCACAGCTACAAAGTGAGAATGAGACCCTACAGAAGAACTTGAAAGTCATGATGGAACGCTATCAAGAAAATACGATGAAACTGCACAGGAAATTAAGAGTGGAGGAAAACTACCGTGTGGAGCAAGAGGAGGAACTTTCCAAAGTCGAAGAAAAGATGAGCCATACAATAAAAGAGCTGGAGACCTACAGAAAGAGAGCCCAATATCTTGAAGAACAATTGCAGAGTACCATTCATTCCTGTCTGGGGAAGATTATTTCCTCTGAGAAAGAAGCACATGCCAGTGAGTTGGCAGCTCGGATTCCTGAAAGAAACCTCAGCTATTTCAGGAAACAAAATGCACGCAACAGACAAAAATTAACTGAGAAGGAGCTGAGATTTGAACTTGTAGGAAAAGATCCCTATGATGCACTGGATGTTTCCAACTCAGCAATGGGCCATCACCAATAGGTCACCCTTCATCTGAAAGGAGACCTCCTCATTTTGAAAAGAGTGGTCCACTCACACTCTCACCTTTCACTCCAGTGGGAGGAGGAAGAGGGTCAAGGGGCCCTGGAGAATCCTCTGGACCATGCGACTAGCAGTAAAGGAAGAGAATCCAGCTGTCATAAGTTCACTGATTTTCAGAGAGCACCTTCTCAGACTGGGCCCCTCTCTCCTCCAGGGGAACAGGCCAGCAGGCTGATGATCCCTCCGCCAGGCCAACCATATTCTTCTGATGCACGTCTTCCTCTACAAAGGCAAGATAGGTTTTACTCAAATTGTGGTAGAGCATCGCGACCAGCAGAACACAGAATTCCTAATATGCCTCCTTTGGACTCTGATGTGCCTGATTCACCTCTCCATGCTGAAAACCAAGCAACTGGCTCTGGCTCTGTGTTGGCACCTTTCCCTCCAGTCAGAGGTGCCTTGTTTCCAGTTGACCCAAGGAGTCAGTTCCTGAGAAGAGGACCTTTTTTTTCCTCCACCTCTCCCAGGAAACTTGTCTGGGAACCTGGAGATTATTTTCCACCTGACCCGCCACCCACTCCATTTCCAACTTTTCCTTTGAAAGTGTGAAGCCAGCACTCTAGTGCTGAGCCAAAACCCCAGCACCTGTCTTTTTGATTTTATGACTGTTTATATGAAATTGAGAATCGCATTCTGCTATGGTTTACTGATATGTGGATTGACCTAGTCCTTGTTTTCTGGGAGACTTTTGGAAAATATACATGAATTATTAGGAGATTGAAATGAAGAAACAAAGAGGAAATTCCCCAGTTTCTTATTCTTAGAGTCCATACTCTGACTCTGCCTACCTACTGTAAAAACTTTTAAACCCTTACTCCCCATTTCTATATCATTGCCAACAAGTGAACATTCACTGCCCTACAATAAACCAGAGAACTCACATTGAACAATGTTTCCCCAGTAGAGACCAAGACACAATACTTATTAAAAAAAATACCCTAGTTATGAGTTAGCAGGTAAAGCTTTATTTGAGTGTTAAATGTGCTCTAATTATGTGTTTGTGTGTTTGTTGATGTGTGTGGTGTGTGGGTGTGTGTGCTTGTGTGTGAAACAAGCACTGAGGTGTAAAATAAATGCAGGATTGCAACGGCCTTCTTAAAAATAAGAAGCAACTTTATCACATTTGAAGCCCAGTGAAGAATCTGCCTGATACTTAACCTACAATTAATTGAAATGTGAAAAATTCAGGCCTCGAAAAACAAAGCCAACATACATACTGAATCTAATCAGTCTGTCTCACCTGTTTTCTAATCACTCCTTTCAATAAACCTAAATTGCCAGCATAAAACATCAGTTGTTCTAAACGAGTGGACGGATGTCCCCTGTCATGGGCTGTGTAAAATACATGGACGATCCGGCACTGATTGTTATCTAGAATGACTTCTGCCTGAACTACTATTGGAGAATTGTTGCTGATATACTGCGGTTCTTATACCAGTAAACTGGAATGAAGGTAATTTCAGGCTGCAAAGGAATAAATTGATTTTACTAACTGGTTTTTGGAAAACACTGCCATGAAAAATTATCAATATGTTCATAAAGGCATCTACATGTCTCTTCACAAGGGTTTTACTTAATGGGGGAGGTGGTGAGGTCTGGATATAACTGAACTGTCCATTAGTAGGTAGAACAATATCATGGGGATCAGAGTGCACATTCCGGTTTGACCTCAATCTAGGTAACATGGATTCATCTCTGTGTAATAGGCCTGCTTCTGAAAAACACAATGTCGAGCTCCAAAAGCAGAACGATACTTTCAGAATACCATGTTATGTTTGTAAATACATAGACAGAGAGATATACAGAAATCAAAAATCTGAAAACGGTCTGGAAGTGTACATTTCTATAACTTACAATGTCAGTAGTGGGGGATTAATAGCAGATCAAGAAGACTGTATCTGCATGAGAAATGGTTCAATTTTTGAAGGAGTTTTTTAAATGAAAATGGACAAAAGATTTAAAGGGTTACAGTAAGTGTTGAGGAGTGACTTGGCAAAAGGAGCACAGAGGTGAGAAAGAATTAAGTAGAGTTCAATAGAACCAGGTATAATTTCTGTACACATGACTCCATGAACAGGAGCAAAGGGGACACTTAAAGAAATTATAGGACTAAAGAGAGATCAGGAGGGTTTGTACTAGTCTAGAAATGCTGACCTGAAAACCAACTAAAGTTTCAACTCCTTCTTTTGAGGAACATTAGCTGTGCCGTGCTTTTCAAAAAGGACTTGTCATAACTGATTGATGCCCATGTTAGCAACTCTTCTGAAATTACGTTGAAAGTAGACTAATGTGAGAGTTTCTCTTTAGAGATAATTCAAATTACTTGCATAGGAAGTGGCAGCAGGTCTGGGGATGTTGTAGCTCAGTGGCAGTGACCTTGCCTAGCTTGGGGCTGGCCTGCCATGGACTTTCACCCCAAACACTTGCAAGAAAAGAAAAGGGAGGGAAGGGAGAGAGAAAGTTGGAAGGGAGGAAGGCAAAGTTGGAGGGATGGATGGAGGTATAAAAGAAGGAAGCAGAAAAGGAGAAAAACCAGGAAGGGGGGAAGGAAGCAAGGAAGGTAGGAAATAGGGAGAGCACAAGGGCAGAAAAAGGACTGAGTCACTCAAACAAAAGGCAAGGGACACAAAGACCAATATAGGCCATAAAAGCTGTTTGAACAGTTTAGTCAGCTTTAGAATCTGAGTGACATCAAACTGAATGTTATTGTGACTGGATGGAATCTTCCTACTAACCCCGCCTTGGCCTGGCCTAAACCAAATCAAGGGGTGGGTGGCAGGGAGAGGAATTCTCTCTGGCTGGAGTGGGAGGGACCTAAACATGTGGCCCTTGAGGATGCACTGGGTAGGGAAGGGGACAAGACTCCCCTGATGGGCAGTTGAGACAACAAGGCTCCTGGGAGCCCTTGATCAGGGCTCCCACCGCCATACGCACACCACCCACCATACGCTCAGCCCCTGAAGGGGCTCACAGTGGTCTGCTCCGTTGCCTGGTGCAGGTTGGAGTTCCGGACCAAACACCTGATGTCCACAGCCTGTGTTGGCCTGCCTGGGCAGGCTGTGGTTGTGGTGGCAAGAGCCAAAGCTGTCTTGGCGTGATGGAGGAGCCAAGGGCTGCCTCTCAGCCATACTAGTGGGTGGTTCTGGAAGAAGCACCCAGGGTTGTGGCAGCATTGTCCGAAGACATGAAGCCAGGCCATCTTCCTTATGGCTTTCCTTGGGAGTTGATGATGTGTACAGCTCTTGGATTTTTTGCTGTTCTCTCACTTGTCTGGAGAGCTTTTCAGTCGGTTAGTAGCAGGCTTTACGTGGGAAGAGAAAAAAGGCTGGCTCTAAATCTTGCTGGACTTATTGAGGCAAAATGTGGACTTCTTGATAAAGTGAGCCTTGTTGAAAAAGAACATAAAGGCTTAGACTCATCTTTAAAGGATTCCAGGTTTGAGAAGGGTTCAAGGGAAGCACAACAGCTGGAGGCAACCTACGAAAAGCTGCATAGGTCCGAATCCAGCCATGGCGTTGAAATGCTCTTTCTAGAAGAAGAGCTCAAAGCACAGAAGGCTAAACATGGTCAACAGGATGAAACGATGGCGCATCTATCAAGAGGGATACAGTCCCTCCAAGGTGAATCTGAATCCCTCAGATCACAAATAGCTGAAGCCAAAACAAACTGGAGACTCTTTCAAGTGAATGAGGAAGAACTGAAGCTGGCAATCAAAGAGGTTTTGAATGAAGGATCCCTACTTCCGCAAACGCAGAGACCAACAATACAAGGAGAAGCTGAAGCACAGAGGGAACAAGGAGGTGTCCAATATAAAGCAAAAATCATATTAGAGGACTCTAAAGTAGCTGGAGAACAAGTTCTAAGGGACACCGAAAATCACATGGAGTCTCTGAGTGAATGCTTGCTGAAGATCAAGGATAGATCTTCTCCAAGCCTGGGAGCCCAAAGGGATGGTGGTCACCTGGAACTGGGAAAGACGAGTGAACCCGAAATTGGTGCTCACTTGGAGGATGAGTCCAAAGGAGCTTTGAGGAACCTGGTTTATGGTGATAAGCTAAAGGCCTCCTTAGAAATCTTGGAAGGAGGAAGAAATCAAAAATGTACTTTCTCATCTGAAGTGGAGAAAACCACGGAAGACCTTACAGAACACCTTAAAAGTCTGCAGACTGAACAGGCATCCTTGCAGTCAGAAAATGCACAGCTACAAAGTGAGAATGAGACCCTACAGAAGAACTTGAAAGTCATGATGGAACGCTATCAAGAAAATACGATGAAACTGCACAGGAAATTAAGAGTGGAGGAAAACTACCGTGTGGAGCAAGAGGAGAAACTTTCCAAAGTCGAAGAAAAGATGAGCCATACAATAAAAGAGCTGGAGACCTACAGAAAGAGAGCCCAATATCTTGAAGAACAATTGCAGAGTACCATTCATTCCTGTCTGGGGAAGATTATTTCCTCTGAGAAAGAAGCACATGCCAGTGAGTTGGCAGCTCGGATTCCTGAAAGAAACCTCAGCTATTTCAGGAAACAAAATGCACGCAACAGACAAAAATTAACTGAGAAGGAGCTGAGATTTGAACTTGTAGGAAAAGATCCCTATGATGCACTGGATGTTTCCAACTCAGCAATGGGCCATCACCAATAGGTCACCCTTCATCTGAAAGGAGACCTCCTCATTTTGAAAAGAGTGGTCCACTCACACTCTCACCTTTCACTCCAGTGGGAGGAGGAAGAGGGTCAAGGGGCCCTGGAGAATCCTCTGGACCATGCGACTAGCAGTAAAGGAAGAGAATCCAGCTGTCATAAGTTCACTGATTTTCAGAGAGCACCTTCTCAGACTGGGCCCCTCTCTCCTCCAGGGGAACAGGCCAGCAGGCTGATGATCCCTCCGCCAGGCCAACCGTATTCTTCTGATGCACGTCTTCCTCTACAAAGGCAAGATAGGTTTTACTCAAATTGTGGTAGAGCATCGCGACCAGCAGAACACAGAATTCCTAATATGCCTCCTTTGGACTCTGATGTGCCTGATTCACCTCTCCATGCTGAAAACCAAGCAACTGGCTCTGGCTCTGTGTTGGCACCTTTCCCTCCAGTCAGAGGTGCCTTGTTTCCAGTTGACCCAAGGAGTCAGTTCCTGAGAAGAGGACCTTTTTTTTCCTCCACCTCTCCCAGGAAACTTGTCTGGGAACCTGGAGATTATTTTCCACCTGACCCGCCACCCACTCCATTTCCAATGTGATGTGTCTATGCAGGGAGGGGGTTTTCCTCACAATCTTCCCCCAACAGCTGGAATTCAGCCCTCTACACCCCCATTCTGAAAGTACAAGTGAGTTCCCTGAAGGGTTCCTTCCACCTGCAAATGAGCCTGTTACTCAACATCCAGAACCAAACAAGAAACCTCACGCTGTTGCTCTCTCTTCAAATGTAATTTGACTTATCTCTCATTTTTAGTTTTTAAGTAACTGCTTTTACTTCAGTGATTGACTATACTTTGGCTCCAATTGAAGCTCAATGAAACAATAATTCTTAAGATAGTATTTTGTGAATAAAGATGGTTTACGTAGGAATCTTCTGAGTAAATTATTCCTATTTTATTTTATTCCAGAGAACAGCATTTAATCTGATGAAGCCACTCTTACATAAACAAGAATGGGAGTTCTAGGTACTTGTAATCTAGCTGATGGAAATATCTTTTAAACTCCCAACAAAGAAGTGTATTTAGTATGACTGTAGCAAATGTAAAGTGACTTTAGGCTTAATGAAGAATTGTCACTGATTTACAGACTGGTTGGGCATTTCAGCTAGTTTTTCCATATCGGAATAACTAGAGCATGGGAGGACTAAAGGAGAGAACACAACTAAACATGTCACGGAAACAGGAGATCTCAACTACAAAGAAAAATGAAGACCTCTTGTTTATATTGGTTGCTTAAAACATTACATAGCTCTTGAGATACCATATTTCCTACATTAGATTCAAGTGAGTTATGAACTCCCATTTTCACCCCATATACAGATTGCACGATCACATTGTTTACACATCCACATTTTTACAAAATGCCATATTAGTACCTGTTGTATTCTGCTACCTTTTCTAGCCTCTACTATCCCCCCTCTCCTGCCCTCCCATCTTCTCTCTCTATCCCATCTGCTGTAATTTAACCCTTGGGAATTGGAAACCACACTTTAAACTCACTCTCCTCCCCTTGTTCCCTTCTGTCAAATTACTCATCATCTTCTTCTATTTCTCCTCCTCCTCCTCCTCCTTATACCTTTAATTCATTCATCGTACACTCATGCATTGGTTCATTCATTCCTTTCACATATGGTGTTGGGGATCCAATCAGGACCTTTGAAAGTGTGAAGCCAGCACTCTAGTGCTGAGCCAAAACCCCAGCACCTGTCTTTTTGATTTTATGACTGTTTATATGAAATTGAGAATCGCATTCTGCTATGGTTTACTGATATGTGGATTGACCTAGTCCTTGTTTTCTGGGAGACTTTTGGAAAATATACATGAATTATTAGGAGATTGAAATGAAGAAACAAAGAGGAAATTCCCCAGTTTCTTATTCTTAGAGTCCATACTCTGACTCTGCCTACCTACTGTAAAAACTTTTAAACCCTTACTCCCCATTTCTATATCATTGCCAACAAGTGAACATTCACTGCCCTACAACAAACCAGAGAACTCACATTGAACAATGTTTCCCCAGTAGAGACCAAGACACAATACTTATTAAAAAAAATACCCTAGTTATGAGTTAGCAGGTAAAGCTTTATTTGAGTGTTAAATGTGCTCTAATTATGTGTTTGTGTGTTTGTTGATGTGTGTGGTGTGTGGGTGTGTGTGCTTGTGTGTGAAACAAGCACTGAGGTGTAAAATAAATGCAGGATTGCAACGGCCTTCTTAAAAATAAGAAGCAACTTTATCACATTTGAAGCCCAGTGAAGAATCTGCCTGATACTTAACCTACAATTAATTGAAATGTGAAAAATTCAGGCCTCGAAAAACAAAGCCAACATACATACTGAATCTAATCAGTCTGTCTCACCTGTTTTCTAATCACTCCTTTCAATAAACCTAAATTGCCAGCATAAAACATCAGTTGTTCTAAACGAGTGGACGGATGTCCCCTGTCATGGGCTGTGTAAAATACATGGACGATCCGGCACTGATTGTTATCTAGAATGACTTCTGCCTGAACTACTATTGGAGAATTGTTGCTGATATACTGCGGTTCTTATACCAGTAAACTGGAATGAAGGTAATTTCAGGCTGCAAAGGAATAAATTGATTTTACTAACTGGTTTTTGGAAAACACTGCCATGAAAAATTATCAATATGTTCATAAAGGCATCTACATGTCTCTTCACAAGGGTTTTACTTAATGGGGGAGGTGGTGAGGTCTGGATATAACTGAACTGTCCATTAGTAGGTAGAACAATATCATGGGGATCAGAGTGCACATTCCGGTTTGACCTCAATCTAGGTAACATGGATTCATCTCTGTGTAATAGGCCTGCTTCTGAAAAACACAATGTCGAGCTCCAAAAGCAGAACGATACTTTCAGAATACCATGTTATGTTTGTAAATACATAGACAGATAGATATACAGAAATCAAAAATCTGAAAACGGTCTGGAAGTGTACATTTCTATAACTTACAATGTCAGTAGTGGGGGATTAATAGCAGATCAAGAAGACTGTATCTGCATGAGAAATGGTTCAATTTTTGAAGGAGTTTTTTAAATGAAAATGGACAAAAGATTTAAAGGGTTACAGTAAGTGTTGAGGAGTGACTTGGCAAAAGGAGCACAGAGGTGAGAAAGAATTAAGTAGAGTTCAATAGAACCAGGTATAATTTCTGTACACATGACTCCATGAACAGGAGCAAAGGGGACACTTAAAGAAATCATAGGACTAAAGAGAGATCAGGAGGGTTTGTACTAGTCTAGAAATGCTGACCTGAAAACCAACTAAAGTTTCAACTCCTTCTTTTGAGGAACATTAGCTGTGCCGTGCTTTTCAAAAAGGACTTGTCATAACTGATTGATGCCCATGTTAGCAACTCTTCTGAAATTACGTTGAAAGTAGACTAATGTGAGAGTTTCTCTTTAGAGATAATTCAAATTACTTGCATAGGAAGTGGCAGCAGGTCTGGGGATGTTGTAGCTCAGTGGCAGTGACCTTGCCTAGCTTGGGGCTGGCCTGCCATGGACTTTCACCCCAAACACTTGCAAGAAAAGAAAAGGGAGGGAAGGGAGAGAGAAAGTTGGAAGGGAGGAAGGCAAAGTTGGAGGGATGGATGGAGGTATAAAAGAAGGAAGCAGAAAAGGAGAAAAACCAGGAAGGGGGGAAGGAAGCAAGGAAGGTAGGAAATAGGGAGAGCACAAGGGCAGAAAAAGGACTGAGTCACTCAAACAAAAGGCAAGGGACACAAAGACCAATATAGGCCATAAAAGCTGTTTGAACAGTTTAGTCAGCTTTAGAATCTGAGTGACATCAAACTGAATGTTATTGTGACTGGATGGAATCTTCCTACTAACCCCGCCTTGGCCTGGCCTAAACCAAATCAAGGGGTGGGTGGCAGGGAGAGGAATTCTCTCTGGCTGGAGTGGGAGGGACCTAAACATGTGGCACTTGAGGATGCACTGGGTAGGGAAGGGGACAAGACTCCCCTGATGGGCAGTTGAGACAACAAGGCTCCTGGGAGCCCTTGATCAGGGCTCCCACTGCCATACGCACACCACCCACCATACGCTCAGCCCCTGAAGGGGCTCACAGTGGTCTGCTCCGTTGCCTGGTGCAGGTTGGAGTTCCGGACCAAACACCTGAGTGTCCACAGCCTGTGTTGGCCTGCCTGGGCAGGCTGTGGTTGTGGTGGCAAGAGCCAAAGCTGTCTTGGCGTGATGGAGGAGCCAAGGGCTGCCTCTCAGCCATACTAGTGGGTGGTTCTGGAAGAAGCACCCAGGGTTGTGGCAGCATTGTCCGAAGACATGAAGCCAGGCCATCTTCCTTATGGCTTTCCTTGGGAGTTGATGATGTGTACAGCTCTTGGATTTTTTGCTGTTCTCTCACTTGTCTGGAGAGCTTTTCAGTCGGTTAGTAGCAGGCTTTACGTGGGAAGAGAAAAAAGGCTGGCTCTAAATCTTGCTGGACTTATTGAGGCAAAATGTGGACTTGTTGATAAAGTGAGCCTTGTTGAAAAAGAACATAAAGGCTTAGACTCATCTTTAAAGGATTCCAGGTTTGAGAAGGGTTCAAGGGAAGCACAACAGCTGGAGGCAACCTACGAAAAGCTGCATAGGTCCGAATCCAGCCATGGTGTTGAAATGCTCTTTCTAGAAGAAGAGCTCAAAGCACAGAAGGCTAAACATGGTCAACAGGATGAAACGATGGCGCATCTATCAAGAGGGATACAGTCCCTCCAAGGTGAATCTGAATCCCTCAGATCACAAATAGCTGAAGCCAAAACAAACTGGAGACTCTTTCAAGTGAATGAGGAAGAACTGAAGCTGGCAATCAAAGAGGTTTTGAATGAAGGATCCCTACTTCCGCAAACGCAGAGACCAACAATACAAGGAGAAGCTGAAGCACAGAGGGAACAAGGAGGTGTCCAATATAAAGCAAAAATCATATTAGAGGACTCTAAAGTAGCTGGAGAACAAGTTCTAAGGGACACCGAAAATCACATGGAGTCTCTGAGTGAATGCTTGCTGAAGATCAAGGATAGATCTTCTCCAAGCCTGGGAGCCCAAAGGGATGGTGGTCACCTGGAACTGGGAAAGACGAGTGAACCCGAAATTGGTGCTCACTTGGAGGATGAGTCCAAAGGAGCTTTGAGGAACCTGGTTTATGGTGATAAGCTAAAGGCCTCCTTAGAAATCTTGGAAGGAGGAAGAAATCAAAAATGTACTTTCTCATCTGAAGTGGAGAAAACCACGGAAGACCTTACAGAACACCTTAAAAGTCTGCAGACTGAACAGGCATCCTTGCAGTCAGAAAATGCACAGCTACAAAGTGAGAATGAGACCCTACAGAAGAACTTGAAAGTCATGATGGAACGCTATCAAGAAAATACGATGAAACTGCACAGGAAATTAAGAGTGGAGGAAAACTACCGTGTGGAGCAAGAGGAGAAACTTTCCAAAGTCGAAGAAAAGATGAGCCATACAATAAAAGAGCTGGAGACCTACAGAAAGAGAGCCCAATATCTTGAAGAACAATTGCAGAGTACCATTCATTCCTGTCTGGGGAAGATTATTTCCTCTGAGAAAGAAGCACATGCCAGTGAGTTGGCAGCTCGGATTCCTGAAAGAAACCTCAGCTATTTCAGGAAACAAAATGCACGCAACAGACAAAAATTAACTGAGAAGGAGCTGAGATTTGAACTTGTAGGAAAAGATCCCTATGATGCACCGGATGTTTCCAACTCAGCAATGGGCCATCACCAATAGGTCACCCTTCATCTGAAAGGAGACCTCCTCATTTTGCAAAGAGTGGTCCACTCACACTCTCACCTTTCACTCCAGTGGGAGGAGGAAGAGGGTCAAGGGGCCCTGGAGAATCCTCTGGACCATGCGACTAGCAGTAAAGGAAGAGAATCCAGCTGTCATAAGTTCACTGATTTTCAGAGAGCACCTTCTCAGACTGGGCCCCTCTCTCCTCCAGGGGAACAGGCCAGCAGGCTGATGATCCCTCCGCCAGGCCAACCATATTCTTCTGATGCACGTCTTCCTCTACAAAGGCAAGATAGGTTTTACTCACATTGTGGTAGAGCATCGCGACCAGCAGAACACAGAATTCCTAATATGCCTCCTTTGGACTCTGATGTGCCTGATTCACCTCTCCATGCTGAAAACCAAGCAACTGGCTCTGGCTCTGTGTTGGCACCTTTCCCTCCAGTCAGAGGTGCCTTGTTTCCAGTTGACCCAAGGAGTCAGTTCCTGAGAAGAGGACCTTTTTTTTCCTCCACCTCTCCCAGGAAACTTGTCTGGGAACCTGGAGATTATTTTCCACCTGACCCGCCACCCACTCCATTTCCAATGTGATGTGTCTATGCAGGGAGGGGGTTTTCCTCACAATCTTCCCCCAACAGCTGGAATTCAGCCCTCTACACCCCCATTCTGAAAGTACAAGTGAGTTCCCTGAAGGGTTCCTTCCACCTGCAAATGAGCCTGTTACTCAACATCCAGAACCAAACAAGAAACCTCACGCTGTTGCTCTCTCTTCAAATGTAATTTGACTTATCTCTCATTTTTAGTTTTTAAGTAACTGCTTTTACTTCAGTGATTGACTATACTTTGGCTCCAATTGAAGCTCAATGAAACAATAATTCTTAAGATAGTATTTTGTGAATAAAGATGGTTTACGTAGGAATCTTCTGAGTAAATTATTCCTATTTTATTTTATTCCAGAGAACAGCATTTAATCTGATGAAGCCACTCTTACATAAACAAGAATGGGAGTTCTAGGTACTTGTAATCTAGCTGATGGAAATATCTTTTAAACTCCCAACAAAGAAGTGTATTTAGTATGACTGTAGCAAATGTAAAGTGACTTTAGGCTTAATGAAGAATTGTCACTGATTTACAGACTGGTTGGGCATTTCAGCTAGTTTTTCCATATCGGAATAACTAGAGCATGGGAGGACTAAAGGAGAGAACACAACTAAACATGTCACGGAAACAGGAGATCTCAACTACAAAGAAAAATGAAGACCTCTTGTTTATATTGGTTGCTTAAAACATTACATAGCTCTTGAGATACCATATTTCCTACATTAGATTCAAGTGAGTTATGAACTCCCATTTTCACCCCATATACAGATTGCACGATCACATTGTTTACACATCCACATTTTTACAAAATGCCATATTAGTACCTGTTGTATTCTGCTACCTTTTCTAGCCTCTACTATCCCCCCTCTCCTGCCCTCCCATCTTCTCTCTCTATCCCATCTGCTGTAATTTAACCCTTGGGAATTGGAAACCACACTTTAAACTCACTCTCCTCCCCTTGTTCCCTTCTGTCAAATTACTCATCATCTTCTTCTATTTCTCCTCCTCCTCCTCCTCCTTATACCTTTAATTCATTCATCGTACACTCATGCATTGGTTCATTCATTCCTTTCACATATGGTGTTGGGGATCCAATCAGGACCTTTGAAAGTGTGAAGCCAGCACTCTAGTGCTGAGCCAAAACCCCAGCACCTGTCTTTTTGATTTTATGACTGTTTATATGAAATTGAGAATCGCATTCTGCTATGGTTTACTGATATGTGGATTGACCTAGTCCTTGTTTTCTGGGAGACTTTTGGAAAATATACATGAATTATTAGGAGATTGAAATGAAGAAACAAAGAGGAAATTCCCCAGTTTCTTATTCTTAGAGTCCATACTCTGACTCTGCCTACCTACTGTAAAAACTTTTAAACCCTTACTCCCCATTTCTATATCATTGCCAACAAGTGAACATTCACTGCCCTACAACAAACCAGAGAACTCACATTGAACAATGTTTCCCCAGTAGAGACCAAGACACAATACTTATTAAAAAAAATACCCTAGTTATGAGTTAGCAGGTAAAGCTTTATTTGAGTGTTAAATGTGCTCTAATTATGTGTTTGTGTGTTTGTTGATGTGTGTGGTGTGTGGGTGTGTGTGCTTGTGTGTGAAACAAGCACTGAGGTGTAAAATAAATGCAGGATTGCAACGGCCTTCTTAAAAATAAGAAGCAACTTTATCACATTTGAAGCCCAGTGAAGAATCTGCCTGATACTTAACCTACAATTAATTGAAATGTGAAAAATTCAGGCCTCGAAAAACAAAGCCAACATACATACTGAATCTAATCAGTCTGTCTCACCTGTTTTCTAATCACTCCTTTCAATAAACCTAAATTGCCAGCATAAAACATCAGTTGTTCTAAACGAGTGGACGGATGTCCCCTGTCATGGGCTGTGTAAAATACATGGACGATCCGGCACTGATTGTTATCTAGAATGACTTCTGCCTGAACTACTATTGGAGAATTGTTGCTGATATACTGCGGTTCTTATACCAGTAAACTGGAATGAAGGTAATTTCAGGCTGCAAAGGAATAAATTGATTTTACTAACTGGTTTTTGGAAAACACTGCCATGAAAAATTATCAATATGTTCATAAAGGCATCTACATGTCTCTTCACAAGGGTTTTACTTAATGGGGGAGGTGGTGAGGTCTGGATATAACTGAACTGTCCATTAGTAGGTAGAACAATATCATGGGGATCAGAGTGCACATTCCGGTTTGACCTCAATCTAGGTAACATGGATTCATCTCTGTGTAATAGGCCTGCTTCTGAAAAACACAATGTCGAGCTCCAAAAGCAGAACGATACTTTCAGAATACCATGTTATGTTTGTAAATACATAGACAGATAGATATACAGAAATCAAAAATCTGAAAACGGTCTGGAAGTGTACATTTCTATAACTTACAATGTCAGTAGTGGGGGATTAATAGCAGATCAAGAAGACTGTATCTGCATGAGAAATGGTTCAATTTTTGAAGGAGTTTTTTAAATGAAAATGGACAAAAGATTTAAAGGGTTACAGTAAGTGTTGAGGAGTGACTTGGCAAAAGGAGCACAGAGGTGAGAAAGAATTAAGTAGAGTTCAATAGAACCAGGTATAATTTCTGTACACATGACTCCATGAACAGGAGCAAAGGGGACACTTAAAGAAATCATAGGACTAAAGAGAGATCAGGAGGGTTTGTACTAGTCTAGAAATGCTGACCTGAAAACCAACTAAAGTTTCAACTCCTTCTTTTGAGGAACATTAGCTGTGCCGTGCTTTTCAAAAAGGACTTGTCATAACTGATTGATGCCCATGTTAGCAACTCTTCTGAAATTACGTTGAAAGTAGACTAATGTGAGAGTTTCTCTTTAGAGATAATTCAAATTACTTGCATAGGAAGTGGCAGCAGGTCTGGGGATGTTGTAGCTCAGTGGCAGTGACCTTGCCTAGCTTGGGGCTGGCCTGCCATGGACTTTCACCCCAAACACTTGCAAGAAAAGAAAAGGGAGGGAAGGGAGAGAGAAAGTTGGAAGGGAGGAAGGCAAAGTTGGAGGGATGGATGGAGGTATAAAAGAAGGAAGCAGAAAAGGAGAAAAACCAGGAAGGGGGGAAGGAAGCAAGGAAGGTAGGAAATAGGGAGAGCACAAGGGCAGAAAAAGGACTGAGTCACTCAAACAAAAGGCAAGGGACACAAAGACCAATATAGGCCATAAAAGCTGTTTGAACAGTTTAGTCAGCTTTAGAATCTGAGTGACATCAAACTGAATGTTATTGTGACTGGATGGAATCTTCCTACTAACCCCGCCTTGGCCTGGCCTAAACCAAATCAAGGGGTGGGTGGCAGGGAGAGGAATTCTCTCTGGCTGGAGTGGGAGGGACCTAAACATGTGGCACTTGAGGATGCACTGGGTAGGGAAGGGGACAAGACTCCCCTGATGGGCAGTTGAGACAACAAGGCTCCTGGGAGCCCTTGATCACGGCTCCCACCGCCATACGCACACCACCCACCATACGCTCAGCCCCTGAAGGGGCTCACAGTGGTCTGCTCCGTTGCCTGGTGCAGGTTGGAGTTCCAGACCAAACACCTGAGTGTCCACAGCCTGTGTTGGCCTGCCTGGGCAGGCTGTGGTTGTGGTGGCAAGAGCCAAAGCTGTCTTGGCGTGATGGAGGAGCCAAGGGCTGCCTCTCAGCCATACTAGTGGGTGGTTCTGGAAGAAGCACCCAGGGTTGTGGCAGCATTGTCCGAAGACATGAAGCCAGGCCATCTTCCTTATGGCTTTCCTTGGGAGTTGATGATGTGTACAGCTCTTGGATTTTTTGCTGTTCTCTCACTTGTCTGGAGAGCTTTTCAGTCGGTTAGTAGCAGGCTTTACGTGGGAAGAGAAAAAAGGCTGGCTCTAAATCTTGCTGGACTTATTGAGGCAAAATGTGGACTTCTTGATAAAGTGAGCCTTGTTGAAAAAGAACATAAAGGCTTAGACTCATCTTTAAAGGATTCCAGGTTTGAGAAGGGTTCAAGGGAAGCACAACAGCTGGAGGCAACCTACGAAAAGCTGCATAGGTCCGAATCCAGCCATGGCGTTGAAATGCTCTTTCTAGAAGAAGAGCTCAAAGCACAGAAGGCTAAACATGGTCAACAGGATGAAACGATGGCGCATCTATCAAGAGGGATACAGTCCCTCCAAGGTGAATCTGAATCCCTCAGATCACAAATAGCTGAAGCCAAAACAAACTGGAGACTCTTTCAAGTGAATGAGGAAGAACTGAAGCTGGCAATCAAAGAGGTTTTGAATGAAGGATCCCTACTTCCGCAAACGCAGAGACCAACAATACAAGGAGAAGCTGAAGCACAGAGGGAACAAGGAGGTGTCCAATATAAAGCAAAAATCATATTAGAGGACTCTAAAGTAGCTGGAGAACAAGTTCTAAGGGACACCGAAAATCACATGGAGTCTCTGAGTGAATGCTTGCTGAAGATGAAGGATAGATCTTCTCCAAGCCTGGGAGCCCAAAGGGATGGTGGTCACCTGGAACTGGGAAAGACGAGTGAACCCGAAATTGGTGCTCACTTGGAGGATGAGTCCAAAGGAGCTTTGAGGAACCTGGTTTATGGTGATAAGCTAAAGGCCTCCTTAGAAATCTTGGAAGGAGGAAGAAATCAAAAATGTACTTTCTCATCTGAAGTGGAGAAAACCACGGAAGACCTTACAGAACACCTTAAAAGTCTGCAGACTGAACAGGCATCCTTGCAGTCAGAAAATGCACAGCTACAAAGTGAGAATGAGACCCTACAGAAGAACTTGAAAGTCATGATGGAACGCTATCAAGAAAATACGATGAAACTGCACAGGAAATTAAGAGTGGAGGAAAACTACCGTGTGGAGCAAGAGGAGAAACTTTCCAAAGTCGAAGAAAAGATGAGCCATACAATAAAAGAGCTGGAGACCTACAGAAAGAGAGCCCAATATCTTGAAGAACAATTGCAGAGTACCATTCATTCCTGTCTGGGGAAGATTATTTCCTCTGAGAAAGAAGCACATGCCAGTGAGTTGGCAGCTCGGATTCCTGAAAGAAACCTCAGCTATTTCAGGAAACAAAATGCACGCAACAGACAAAAATTAACTGAGAAGGAGCTGAGATTTGAACTTGTAGGAAAAGATCCCTATGATGCACTGGATGTTTCCAACTCAGCAATGGGCCATCACCAATAGGTCACCCTTCATCTGAAAGGAGACCTCCTCATTTTGAAAAGAGTGGTCCACTCACACTCTCACCTTTCACTCCAGTGGGAGGAGGAAGAGGGTCAAGGGGCCCTGGAGAATCCTCTGGACCATGCGACTAGCAGTAAAGGAAGAGAATCCAGCTGTCATAAGTTCACTGATTTTCAGAGAGCACCTTCTCAGACTGGGCCCCTCTCTCCTCCAGGGGAACAGGCCAGCAGGCTGATGATCCCTCCGCCAGGCCAACCATATTCTTCTGATGCACGTCTTCCTCTACAAAGGCAAGATAGGTTTTACTCAAATTGTGGTAGAGCATCGCGACCAGCAGAACACAGAATTCCTAATATGCCTCCTTTGGACTCTGATGTGCCTGATTCACCTCTCCATGCTGAAAACCAAGCAACTGGCTCTGGCTCTGTGTTGGCACCTTTCCCTCCAGTCAGAGGTGCCTTGTTTCCAGTTGACCCAAGGAGTCAGTTCCTGAGAAGAGGACCTTTTTTTTCCTCCACCTCTCCCAGGAAACTTGTCTGGGAACCTGGAGATTATTTTCCACCTGACCCGCCACCCACTCCATTTCCAATGTGATGTGTCTATGCAGGTAGGGGGTTTTCCTCACAATCTTCCCCCAACAGCTGGAATTCAGCCCTCTACACCCCCATTCTGAAAGTACAAGTGAGTTCCCTGAAGGGTTCTTCCACCTGCAAATGAGCCTGTTACTCAACATCCAGAACCAAACAAGAAACCTCACGCTGTTGCTCTCTCTTCAAATGTAATTTGACTTATCTCTCATTTTTAGTTTTTAAGTAACTGCTTTTACTTCAGTGATTGACTATACTTTGGCTCCAATTGAAGCTCAATGAAACAATAATTCTTAAGATAGTATTTTGTGAATAAAGATGGTTTACGTAGGAATCTTCTGAGTAAATTATTCCTATTTTATTTTATTCCAGAGAACAGCATTTAATCTGATGAAGCCACTCTTACATAAACAAGAATGGGAGTTCTAGGTACTTGTAATCTAGCTGATGGAAATATCTTTCAAACTCCCAACAAAGAAGTGTATTTAGTATGACTGTAGCAAATGTAAAGTGACTTTAGGCTTAATGAAGAATTGTCACTGATTTACAGACTGGTTGGGCATTTCAGCTAGTTTTTCCATATCGGAATAACTAGAGCATGGGAGGACTAAAGGAGAGAACACAACTAAACATGTCACGGAAACAGGAGATCTCAACTACAAAGAAAAATGAAGACCTCTTGTTTATATTGGTTGCTTAAAACATTACATAGCTCTTGAGATACCATATTTCCTACATTAGATTCAAGTGAGTTATGAACTCCCATTTTCACCCCATATACAGATTGCACGATCACATTGTTTACACATCCACATTTTTACAAAATGCCATATTAGTACCTGTTGTATTCTGCTACCTTTTCTAGCCTCTACTATCCCCCCTCTCCTGCCCTCCCATCTTCTCTCTCTATCCCATCTGCTGTAATTTAACCCTTGGGAATTGGAAACCACACTTTAAACTCACTCTCCTCCCCTTGTTCCCTTCTGTCAAATTACTCATCATCTTCTTCTATTTCTCCTCCTCCTCCTCCTCCTTATACCTTTAATTCATTCATCGTACACTCATGCATTGGTTCATTCATTCCTTTCACATATGGTGTTGGGGATCCAATCAGGACCTTTGAAAGTGTGAAGCCAGCACTCTAGTGCTGAGCCAAAACCCCAGCACCTGTCTTTTTGATTTTATGACTGTTTATATGAAATTGAGAATCGCATTCTGCTATGGTTTACTGATATGTGGATTGACCTAGTCCTTGTTTTCTGGGAGACTTTTGGAAAATATACATGAATTATTAGGAGATTGAAATGAAGAAACAAAGAGGAAATTCCCCAGTTTCTTATTCTTAGAGTCCATACTCTGACTCTGCCTACCTACTGTAAAAACTTTTAAACCCTTACTCCCCATTTCTATATCATTGCCAACAAGTGAACATTCACTGCCCTACAACAAACCAGAGAACTCACATTGAACAATGTTTCCCCAGTAGAGACCAAGACACAATACTTATTAAAAAAAATACCCTAGTTATGAGTTAGCAGGTAAAGCTTTATTTGAGTGTTAAATGTGCTCTAATTATGTGTTTGTGTGTTTGTTGATGTGTGTGGTGTGTGGGTGTGTGTGCTTGTGTGTGAAACAAGCACTGAGGTGTAAAATAAATGCAGGATTGCAACGGCCTTCTTAAAAATAAGAAGCAACTTTATCACATTTGAAGCCCAGTGAAGAATCTGCCTGATACTTAACCTACAATTAATTGAAATGTGAAAAATTCAGGCCTCGAAAAACAAAGCCAACATACATACTGAATCTAATCAGTCTGTCTCACCTGTTTTCTAATCACTCCTTTCAATAAACCTAAATTGCCAGCATAAAACATCAGTTGTTCTAAACGAGTGGACGGATGTCCCCTGTCATGGGCTGTGTAAAATACATGGACGATCCGGCACTGATTGTTATCTAGAATGACTTCTGCCTGAACTACTATTGGAGAATTGTTGCTGATATACTGCGGTTCTTATACCAGTAAACTGGAATGAAGGTTATTTCAGGCTGCAAAGGAATAAATTGATTTTACTAACTGGTTTTTGGAAAACACTGCCATGAAAAATTATCAATATGTTCATAAAGGCATCTACATGTCTCTTCACAAGGGTTTTACTTAATGGGGGAGGTGGTGAGGTCTGGATATAACTGAACTGTCCATTAGTAGGTAGAACAATATCATGGGGATCAGAGTGCACATTCCGGTTTGACCTCAATCTAGGTAACATGGATTCATCTCTGTGTAATAGGCCTGCTTCTGAAAAACACAATGTCGAGCTCCAAAAGCAGAACGATACTTTCAGAATACCATGTTATGTTTGTAAATACATAGACAGATAGATATACAGAAATCAAAAATCTGAAAACGGTCTGGAAGTGTACATTTCTATAACTTACAATGTCAGTAGTGGGGGATTAATAGCAGATCAAGAAGACTGTATCTGCATGAGAAATGGTTCAATTTTTGAAGGAGTTTTTTAAATGAAAATGGACAAAAGATTTAAAGGGTTACAGTAAGTGTTGAGGAGTGACTTGGCAAAAGGAGCACAGAGGTGAGAAAGAATTAAGTAGAGTTCAATAGAACCAGGTATAATTTCTGTACACATGACTCCATGAACAGGAGCAAAGGGGACACTTAAAGAAATCATAGGACTAAAGAGAGATCAGGAGGGTTTGTACTAGTCTAGAAATGCTGACCTGAAAACCAACTAAAGTTTCAACTCCTTCTTTTGAGGAACATTAGCTGTGCCGTGCTTTTCAAAAAGGACTTGTCATAACTGATTGATGCCCATGTTAGCAACTCTTCTGAAATTACGTTGAAAGTAGACTAATGTGAGAGTTTCTCTTTAGAGATAATTCAAATTACTTGCATAGGAAGTGGCAGCAGGTCTGGGGATGTTGTAGCTCAGTGGCAGTGACCTTGCCTAGCTTGGGGCTGGCCTGCCATGGACTTTCACCCCAAACACTTGCAAGAAAAGAAAAGGGAGGGAAGGGAGAGAGAAAGTTGGAAGGGAGGAAGGCAAAGTTGGAGGGATGGATGGAGGTATAAAAGAAGGAAGCAGAAAAGGAGAAAAACCAGGAAGGGGGGAAGGAAGCAAGGAAGGTAGGAAATAGGGAGAGCACAAGGGCAGAAAAAGGACTGAGTCACTCAAACAAAAGGCAAGGGACACAAAGACCAATATAGGCCATAAAAGCTGTTTGAACAGTTTAGTCAGCTTTAGAATCTGAGTGACATCAAACTGAATGTTATTGTGACTGGATGGAATCTTCCTACTAACCCCGCCTTGGCCTGGCCTAAACCAAATCAAGGGGTGGGTGGCAGGGAGAGGAATTCTCTCTGGCTGGAGTGGGAGGGACCTAAACATGTGGCACTTGAGGATGCACTGGGTAGGGAAGGGGACAAGACTCCCCTGATGGGCAGTTGAGACAACAAGGCTCCTGGGAGCCCTTGATCACGGCTCCCACCGCCATACGCACACCACCCACCATACGCTCAGCCCCTGAAGGGGCTCACAGTGGTCTGCTCCGTTGCCTGGTGCAGGTTGGAGTTCCGGACCAAACACCTGAGTGTCCACAGCCTGTGTTGGCCTGCCTGGGCAGGCTGTGGTTGTGGTGGCAAGAGCCAAAGCTGTCTTGGCGTGATGGAGGAGCCAAGGGCTGCCTCTCAGCCATACTGGTGGGTGGTTCTGGAAGAAGCACCCAGGGTTGTGGCAGCATTGTCCGAAGACATGAAGCCAGGCCATCTTCCTTATGGCTTTCCTTGGGAGTTGATGATGTGTACAGCTCTTGGATTTTTTGCTGTTCTCTCACTTGTCTGGAGAGCTTCTCAGTCGGTTAGTAGCAGGCTTTACGTGGGAAGAGAAAAAAGGCTGGCTCTAAATCTTGCTGGACTTATTGAGGCAAAATGTGGACTTCTTGATAAAGTGAGCCTTGTTGAAAAAGAACATAAAGGCTTAGACTCATCTTTAAAGGATTCCAGGTTTGAGAAGGGTTCAAGGGAAGCACAACAGCTGGAGGCAACCTACGAAAAGCTGCATAGGTCCGAATCCAGCCATGGCGTTGAAATGCTCTTTCTAGAAGAAGAGCTCAAAGCACAGAAGGCTAAACATGGTCAACAGGATGAAACGATGGCGCATCTATCAAGAGGGATACAGTCCCTCCAAGGTGAATCTGAATCCCTCAGATCACAAATAGCTGAAGCCAAAACAAACTGGAGACTCTTTCAAGTGAATGAGGAACAACTGAAGCTGGCAATCAAAGAGGTTTTGAATGAAGGATCCCTACTTCCGCAAACGCAGAGACCAACAATACAAGGAGAAGCTGAAGCACAGAGGGAACAAGGAGGTGTCCAATATAAAGCAAAAATCATATTAGAGGACTCTAAAGTAGCTGGAGAACAAGTTCTAAGGGACACCGAAAATCACATGGAGTCTCTGAGTGAATGCTTGCTGAAGATCAAGGATAGATCTTCTCCAAGCCTGGGAGCCCAAAGGGATGGTGGTCACCTGGAACTGGGAAAGACGAGTGAACCCGAAATTGGTGCTCACTTGGAGGATGAGTCCAAAGGAGCTTTGAGGAACCTGGTTTATGGTGATAAGCTAAAGGCCTCCTTAGAAATCTTGGAAGGAGGAAGAAATCAAAAATGTACTTTCTCATCTGAAGTGGAGAAAACCACGGAAGACCTTACAGAACACCTTAAAAGTCTGCAGACTGAACAGGCATCCTTGCAGTCAGAAAATGCACAGCTACAAAGTGAGAATGAGACCCTACAGAAGAACTTGAAAGTCATGATGGAACGCTATCAAGAAAATACGATGAAACTGCACAGGAAATTAAGAGTGGAGGAAAACTACCGTGTGGAGCAAGAGGAGAAACTTTCCAAAGTCGAAGAAAAGATGAGCCATACAATAAAAGAGCTGGAGACCTACAGAAAGAGAGCCCAATATCTTGAAGAACAATTGCAGAGTACCATTCATTCCTGTCTGGGGAAGATTATTTCCTCTGAGAAAGAAGCACATGCCAGTGAGTTGGCAGCTCGGATTCCTGAAAGAAACCTCAGCTATTTCAGGAAACAAAATGCACGCAACAGACAAAAATTAACTGAGAAGGAGCTGAGATTTGAACTTGTAGGAAAAGATCCCTATGATGCACTGGATGTTTCCAACTCAGCAATGGGCCATCACCAATAGGTCACCCTTCATCTGAAAGGAGACCTCCTCATTTTGAAAAGAGTGGTCCACTCACACTCTCACCTTTCACTCCAGTGGGAGGAGGAAGAGGGTCAAGGGGCCCTGGAGAATCCTCTGGACCATGCGACTAGCAGTAAAGGAAGAGAATCCAGCTGT
The DNA here is from genome assembly GCF_048772815.1 of Callospermophilus lateralis. Lineage (NCBI taxonomy): Eukaryota > Metazoa > Chordata > Mammalia > Rodentia > Sciuridae > Callospermophilus > Callospermophilus lateralis. The sequence continues at coordinate 446,515 of NW_027518013.1, read as the reverse complement.
CATAAGTTCACTGATTTTCAGAGAGCACCTTCTCAGACTGGGCCCCTCTCTCCTCCAGGGGAACAGGCCAGCAGGCTGATGATCCCTCCGCCAGGCCAACCATATTCTTCTGATGCACGTCTTCCTCTACAAAGGCAAGATAGGTTTTACTCACATTGTGGTAGAGCATCGCGACCAGCAGAACACAGAATTCCTAATATGCCTCCTTTGGACTCTGATGTGCCTGATTCACCTCTCCATGCTGAAAACCAAGCAACTGGCTCTGGCTCTGTGTTGGCACCTTTCCCTCCAGTCAGAGGTGCCTTGTTTCCAGTTGACCCAAGGAGTCAGTTCCTGAGAAGAGGACCTTTTTTTTCCTCCACCTCTCCCAGGAAACTTGTCTGGGAACCTGGAGATTATTTTCCACCTGACCCGCCACCCACTCCATTTCCAATGTGATGTGTCTATGCAGGGAGGGGGTTTTCCTCACAATCTTCCCCCAACAGCTGGAATTCAGCCCTCTACACCCCCATTCTGAAAGTACAAGTGAGTTCCCTGAAGGGTTCCTTCCACCTGCAAATGAGCCTGTTACTCAACATCCAGAACCAAACAAGAAACCTCACGCTGTTGCTCTCTCTTCAAATGTAATTTGACTTATCTCTCATTTTTAGTTTTTAAGTAACTGCTTTTACTTCAGTGATTGACTATACTTTGGCTCCAATTGAAGCTCAATGAAACAATAATTCTTAAGATAGTATTTTGTGAATAAAGATGGTTTACGTAGGAATCTTCTGAGTAAATTATTCCTATTTTATTTTATTCCAGAGAACAGCATTTAATCTGATGAAGCCACTCTTACATAAACAAGAATGGGAGTTCTAGGTACTTGTAATCTAGCTGATGGAAATATCTTTTAAACTCCCAACAAAGAAGTGTATTTAGTATGACTGTAGCAAATGTAAAGTGACTTTAGGCTTAATGAAGAATTGTCACTGATTTACAGACTGGTTGGGCATTTCAGCTAGTTTTTCCATATCGGAATAACTAGAGCATGGGAGGACTAAAGGAGAGAACACAACTAAACATGTCACGGAAACAGGAGATCTCAACTACAAAGAAAAATGAAGACCTCTTGTTTATATTGGTTGCTTAAAACATTACATAGCTCTTGAGATACCATATTTCCTACATTAGATTCAAGTGAGTTATGAACTCCCATTTTCACCCCATATACAGATTGCACGATCACATTGTTTACACATCCACATTTTTACAAAATGCCATATTAGTACCTGTTGTATTCTGCTACCTTTTCTAGCCTCTACTATCCCCCCTCTCCTGCCCTCCCATCTTCTCTCTCTATCCCATCTGCTGTAATTTAACCCTTGGGAATTGGAAACCACACTTTAAACTCACTCTCCTCCCCTTGTTCCCTTCTGTCAAATTACTCATCATCTTCTTCTATTTCTCCTCCTCCTCCTCCTCCTTATACCTTTAATTCATTCATCGTACACTCATGCATTGGTTCATTCATTCCTTTCACATATGGTGTTGGGGATCCAATCAGGACCTTTGAAAGTGTGAAGCCAGCACTCTAGTGCTGAGCCAAAACCCCAGCACCTGTCTTTTTGATTTTATGACTGTTTATATGAAATTGAGAATCGCATTCTGCTATGGTTTACTGATATGTGGATTGACCTAGTCCTTGTTTTCTGGGAGACTTTTGGAAAATATACATGAATTATTAGGAGATTGAAATGAAGAAACAAAGAGGAAATTCCCCAGTTTCTTATTCTTAGAGTCCATACTCTGACTCTGCCTACCTACTGTAAAAACTTTTAAACCCTTACTCCCCATTTCTATATCATTGCCAACAAGTGAACATTCACTGCCCTACAACAAACCAGAGAACTCACATTGAACAATGTTTCCCCAGTAGAGACCAAGACACAATACTTATTAAAAAAAATACCCTAGTTATGAGTTAGCAGGTAAAGCTTTATTTGAGTGTTAAATGTGCTCTAATTATGTGTTTGTGTGTTTGTTGATGTGTGTGGTGTGTGGGTGTGTGTGCTTGTGTGTGAAACAAGCACTGAGGTGTAAAATAAATGCAGGATTGCAACGGCCTTCTTAAAAATAAGAAGCAACTTTATCACATTTGAAGCCCAGTGAAGAATCTGCCTGATACTTAACCTACAATTAATTGAAATGTGAAAAATTCAGGCCTCGAAAAACAAAGCCAACATACATACTGAATCTAATCAGTCTGTCTCACCTGTTTTCTAATCACTCCTTTCAATAAACCTAAATTGCCAGCATAAAACATCAGTTGTTCTAAACGAGTGGACGGATGTCCCCTGTCATGGGCTGTGTAAAATACATGGACGATCCGGCACTGATTGTTATCTAGAATGACTTCTGCCTGAACTACTATTGGAGAATTGTTGCTGATATACTGCGGTTCTTATACCAGTAAACTGGAATGAAGGTTATTTCAGGCTGCAAAGGAATAAATTGATTTTACTAACTGGTTTTTGGAAAACACTGCCATGAAAAATTATCAATATGTTCATAAAGGCATCTACATGTCTCTTCACAAGGGTTTTACTTAATGGGGGAGGTGGTGAGGTCTGGATATAACTGAACTGTCCATTAGTAGGTAGAACAATATCATGGGGATCAGAGTGCACATTCCGGTTTGACCTCAATCTAGGTAACATGGATTCATCTCTGTGTAATAGGCCTGCTTCTGAAAAACACAATGTCGAGCTCCAAAAGCAGAACGATACTTTCAGAATACCATGTTATGTTTGTAAATACATAGACAGATAGATATACAGAAATCAAAAATCTGAAAACGGTCTGGAAGTGTACATTTCTATAACTTACAATGTCAGTAGTGGGGGATTAATAGCAGATCAAGAAGACTGTATCTGCATGAGAAATGGTTCAATTTTTGAAGGAGTTTTTTAAATGAAAATGGACAAAAGATTTAAAGGGTTACAGTAAGTGTTGAGGAGTGACTTGGCAAAAGGAGCACAGAGGTGAGAAAGAATTAAGTAGAGTTCAATAGAACCAGGTATAATTTCTGTACACATGACTCCATGAACAGGAGCAAAGGGGACACTTAAAGAAATCATAGGACTAAAGAGAGATCAGGAGGGTTTGTACTAGTCTAGAAATGCTGACCTGAAAACCAACTAAAGTTTCAACTCCTTCTTTTGAGGAACATTAGCTGTGCCGTGCTTTTCAAAAAGGACTTGTCATAACTGATTGATGCCCATGTTAGCAACTCTTCTGAAATTACGTTGAAAGTAGACTAATGTGAGAGTTTCTCTTTAGAGATAATTCAAATTACTTGCATAGGAAGTGGCAGCAGGTCTGGGGATGTTGTAGCTCAGTGGCAGTGACCTTGCCTAGCTTGGGGCTGGCCTGCCATGGACTTTCACCCCAAACACTTGCAAGAAAAGAAAAGGGAGGGAAGGGAGAGAGAAAGTTGGAAGGGAGGAAGGCAAAGTTGGAGGGATGGATGGAGGTATAAAAGAAGGAAGCAGAAAAGGAGAAAAACCAGGAAGGGGGGAAGGAAGCAAGGAAGGTAGGAAATAGGGAGAGCACAAGGGCAGAAAAAGGACTGAGTCACTCAAACAAAAGGCAAGGGACACAAAGACCAATATAGGCCATAAAAGCTGTTTGAACAGTTTAGTCAGCTTTAGAATCTGAGTGACATCAAACTGAATGTTATTGTGACTGGATGGAATCTTCCTACTAACCCCGCCTTGGCCTGGCCTAAACCAAATCAAGGGGTGGGTGGCAGGGAGAGGAATTCTCTCTGGCTGGAGTGGGAGGGACCTAAACATGTGGCACTTGAGGATGCACTGGGTAGGGAAGGGGACAAGACTCCCCTGATGGGCAGTTGAGACAACAAGGCTCCTGGGAGCCCTTGATCAGGGCTCCCACCGCCATACGCACACCACCCACCATACGCTCAGCCCCTGAAGGGGCTCACAGTGGTCTGCTCCGTTGCCTGGTGCAGGTTGGAGTTCCGGACCAAACACCTGAGTGTCCACAGCCTGTGTTGGCCTGCCTGGGCAGGCTGTGGTTGTGGTGGCAAGAGCCAAAGCTGTCTTGGCGTGATGGAGGAGCCAAGGGCTGCCTCTCAGCCATACTAGTGGGTGGTTCTGGAAGAAGCACCCAGGGTTGTGGCAGCATTGTCCGAAGACATGAAGCCAGGCCATCTTCCTTATGGCTTTCCTTGGGAGTTGATGATGTGTACAGCTCTTGGATTTTTTGCTGTTCTCTCACTTGTCTGGAGAGCTTTTCAGTCGGTTAGTAGCAGGCTTTACGTGGGAAGAGAAAAAAGGCTGGCTCTAAATCTTGCTGGACTTATTGAGGCAAAATGTGGACTTCTTGATAAAGTGAGCCTTGTTGAAAAAGAACATAAAGGCTTAGACTCATCTTTAAAGGATTCCAGGTTTGAGAAGGGTTCAAGGGAAGCACGACAGCTGGAGGCAACCTACGAAAAGCTGCATAGGTCCGAATCCAGCCATGGCGTTGAAATGCTCTTTCTAGAAGAAGAGCTCAAAGCACAGAAGGCTAAACATGGTCAACAGGATGAAACGATGGCGCATCTATCAAGAGGGATACAGTCCCTCCAAGGTGAATCTGAATCCCTCAGATCACAAATAGCTGAAGCCAAAACAAACTGGAGACTCTTTCAAGTTAATGAGGAAGAACTGAAGCTGGCAATCAAAGAGGTTTTGAATGAAGGATCCCTACTTCCGCAAACGCAGAGACCAACAATACAAGGAGAAGCTGAAGCACAGAGGGAACAAGGAGGTGTCCAATATAAAGCAAAAATCATATTAGAGGACTCTAAAGTAGCTGGAGAACAAGTTCTAAGGGACACCGAAAATCACATGGAGTCTCTGAGTGAATGCTTGCTGAAGATCAAGGATAGATCTTCTCCAAGCCTGGGAGCCCAAAGGGATGGTGGTCACCTGGAACTGGGAAAGACGAGTGAACCCGAAATTGGTGCTCACTTGGAGGATGAGTCCAAAGGAACTTTGAGGAACCTGGTTTATGGTGATAAGCTAAAGGCCTCCTTAGAAATCTTGGAAGGAGGAAGAAATCAAAAATGTACTTTCTCATCTGAAGTGGAGAAAACCACGGAAGACCTTACAGAACACCTTAAAAGTCTGCAGACTGAACAGGCATCCTTGCAGTCAGAAAATGCACAGCTACAAAGTGAGAATGAGACCCTACAGAAGAACTTGAAAGTCATGATGGAACGCTATCAAGAAAATACGATGAAACTGCACAGGAAATTAAGAGTGGAGGAAAACTACCGTGTGGAGCAAGAGGAGAAACTTTCCAAAGTCGAAGAAAAGATGAGCCATACAATAAAAGAGCTGGAGACCTACAGAAAGAGAGCCCAATATCTTGAAGAACAATTGCAGAGTACCATTCATTCCTGTCTGGGGAAGATTATTTCCTCTGAGAAAGAAGCACATGCCAGTGAGTTGGCAGCTCGGATTCCTGAAAGAAACCTCAGCTATTTCAGGAAACAAAATGCACGCAACAGACAAAAATTAACTGAGAAGGAGCTGAGATTTGAACTTGTAGGAAAAGATCCCTATGATGCACTGGATGTTTCCAACTCAGCAATGGGCCATCACCAATAGGTCACCCTTCATCTGAAAGGAGACCTCCTCATTTTGAAAAGAGTGGTCCACTCACACTCTCACCTTTCACTCCAGTGGGAGGAGGAAGAGGGTCAAGGGGCCCTGGAGAATCCTCTGGACCATGCGACTAGCAGTAAAGGAAGAGAATCCAGCTGTCATAAGTTCACTGATTTTCAGAGAGCACCTTCTCAGACTGGGCCCCTCTCTCCTCCAGGGGAACAGGCCAGCAGGCTGATGATCCCTCCGCCAGGCCAACCATATTCTTCTGATGCACGTCTTCCTCTACAAAGGCAAGATAGGTTTTACTCAAATTGTGGTAGAGCATCGCGACCAGCAGAACACAGAATTCCTAATATGCCTCCTTTGGACTCTGATGTGCCTGATTCACCTCTCCATGCTGAAAACCAAGCAACTGGCTCTGGCTCTGTGTTGGCACCTTTCCCTCCAGTCAGAGGTGCCTTGTTTCCAGTTGACCCAAGGAGTCAGTTCCTGAGAAGAGGACCTTTTTTTTCCTCCACCTCTCCCAGGAAACTTGTCTGGGAACCTGGAGATTATTTTCCACCTGACCCGCCACCCACTCCATTTCCAATGTGATGTGTCTATGCAGGGAGGGGGTTTTCCTCACAATCTTCCCCCAACAGCTGGAATTCAGCCCTCTACACCCCCATTCTGAAAGTACAAGTGAGTTCCCTGAAGGGTTCCTTCCACCTGCAAATGAGCCTGTTACTCAACATCCAGAACCAAACAAGAAACCTCACGCTGTTGCTCTCTCTTCAAATGTAATTTGACTTATCTCTCATTTTTAGTTTTTAAGTAACTGCTTTTACTTCAGTGATTGACTATACTTTGGCTCCAATTGAAGCTCAATGAAACAATAATTCTTAAGATACTATTTTGTGAATAAAGATGGTTTACGTAGGAATCTTCTGAGTAAATTATTCCTATTTTATTTTATTCCAGAGAACAGCATTTAATCTGATGAAGCCACTCTTACATAAACAAGAATGGGAGTTCTAGGTACTTGTAATCTAGCTGATGGAAATATCTTTTAAACTCCCAACAAAGAAGTGTATTTAGTATGACTGTAGCAAATGTAAAGTGACTTTAGGCTTAATGAAGAATTGTCACTGATTTACAGACTGGTTGGGCATTTCAGCTAGTTTTTCCATATCGGAATAACTAGAGCATGGGAGGACTAAAGGAGAGAACACAACTAAACATGTCACGGAAACAGGAGATCTCAACTACAAAGAAAAATGAAGACCTCTTGTTTATATTGGTTGCTTAAAACATTACATAGCTCTTGAGATACCATATTTCCTACATTAGATTCAAGTGAGTTATGAACTCCCATTTTCACCCCATATACAGATTGCACGATCACATTGTTTACACATCCACATTTTTACAAAATGCCATATTAGTACCTGTTGTATTCTGCTACCTTTTCTAGCCTCTACTATCCCCCCTCTCCTGCCCTCCCATCTTCTCTCTCTATCCCATCTGCTGTAATTTAACCCTTGGGAATTGGAAACCACACTTTAAACTCACTCTCCTCCCCTTGTTCCCTTCTGTCAAATTACTCATCATCTTCTTCTATTTCTCCTCCTCCTCCTCCTCCTTATACCTTTAATTCATTCATCGTACACTCATGCATTGGTTCATTCATTCCTTTCACATATGGTGTTGGGGATCCAATCAGGACCTTTGAAAGTGTGAAGCCAGCACTCTAGTGCTGAGCCAAAACCCCAGCACCTGTCTTTTTGATTTTATGACTGTTTATATGAAATTGAGAATCGCATTCTGCTATGGTTTACTGATATGTGGATTGACCTAGTCCTTGTTTTCTGGGAGACTTTTGGAAAATATACATGAATTATTAGGAGATTGAAATGAAGAAACAAAGAGGAAATTCCCCAGTTTCTTATTCTTAGAGTCCATACTCTGACTCTGCCTACCTACTGTAAAAACTTTTAAACCCTTACTCCCCATTTCTATATCATTGCCAACAAGTGAACATTCAGTGCCCTACAACAAACCAGAGAACTCACATTGAACAATGTTTCCCCAGTAGAGACCAAGACACAATACTTATTAAAAAAAATACCCTAGTTATGAGTTAGCAGGTAAAGCTTTATTTGAGTGTTAAATGTGCTCTAATTATGTGTTTGTGTGTTTGTTGATGTGTGTGGTGTGTGGGTGTGTGTGCTTGTGTGTGAAACAAGCACTGAGGTGTAAAATAAATGCAGGATTGCAACGGCCTTCTTAAAAATAAGAAGCAACTTTATCACATTTGAAGCCCAGTGAAGAATCTGCCTGATACTTAACCTACAATTAATTGAAATGTGAAAAATTCAGGCCTCGAAAAACAAAGCCAACATACATACTGAATCTAATCAGTCTGTCTCACCTGTTTTCTAATCACTCCTTTCAATAAACCTAAATTGCCAGCATAAAACATCAGTTGTTCTAAACGAGTGGACGGATGTCCCCTGTCATGGGCTGTGTAAAATACATGGACGATCCGGCACTGATTGTTATCTAGAATGACTTCTGCCTGAACTACTATTGGAGAATTGTTGCTGATATACTGCGGTTCTTATACCAGTAAACTGGAATGAAGGTTATTTCAGGCTGCAAAGGAATAAATTGATTTTACTAACTGGTTTTTGGAAAACACTGCCATGAAAAATTATCAATATGTTCATAAAGGCATCTACATGTCTCTTCACAAGGGTTTTACTTAATGGGGGAGGTGGTGAGGTCTGGATATAACTGAACTGTCCATTAGTAGGTAGAACAATATCATGGGGATCAGAGTGCACATTCCGGTTTGACCTCAATCTAGGTAACATGGATTCATCTCTGTGTAATAGGCCTGCTTCTGAAAAACACAATGTCGAGCTCCAAAAGCAGAACGATACTTTCAGAATACCATGTTATGTTTGTAAATACATAGACAGATAGATATACAGAAATCAAAAATCTGAAAACGGTCTGGAAGTGTACATTTCTATAACTTACAATGTCAGTAGTGGGGGATTAATAGCAGATCAAGAAGACTGTATCTGCATGAGAAATGGTTCAATTTTTGAAGGAGTTTTTTAAATGAAAATGGACAAAAGATTTAAAGGGTTACAGTAAGTGTTGAGGAGTGACTTGGCAAAAGGAGCACAGAGGTGAGAAAGAATTAAGTAGAGTTCAATAGAACCAGGTATAATTTCTGTACACATGACTCCATGAACAGGAGCAAAGGGGACACTTAATGAAATCATAGGACTAAAGAGAGATCAGGAGGGTTTGTACTAGTCTAGAAATGCTGACCTGAAAACCAACTAAAGTTTCAACTCCTTCTTTTGAGGAACATTAGCTGTGCCGTGCTTTTCAAAAAGGACTTGTCATAACTGATTGATGCCCATGTTAGCAACTCTTCTGAAATTACGTTGAAAGTAGACTAATGTGAGAGTTTCTCTTTAGAGATAATTCAAATTACTTGCATAGGAAGTGGCAGCAGGTCTGGGGATGTTGTAGCTCAGTGGCAGTGACCTTGCCTAGCTTGGGGCTGGCCTGCCATGGACTTTCACCCCAAACACTTGCAAGAAAAGAAAAGGGAGGGAAGGGAGAGAGAAAGTTGGAAGGGAGGAAGGCAAAGTTGGAGGGATGGATGGAGGTATAAAAGAAGGAAGCAGAAAAGGAGAAAAACCAGGAAGGGGGGAAGGAAGCAAGGAAGGTAGGAAATAGGGAGAGCACAAGGGCAGAAAAAGGACTGAGTCACTCAAACAAAAGGCAAGGGACACAAAGACCAATATAGGCCATAAAAGCTGTTTGAACAGTTTAGTCAGCTTTAGAATCTGAGTGACATCAAACTGAATGTTATTGTGACTGGATGGAATCTTCCTACTAACCCCGCCTTGGCCTGGCCTAAACCAAATCAAGGGGTGGGTGGCAGGGAGAGGAATTCTCTCTGGCTGGAGTGGGAGGGACCTAAACATGTGGCACTTGAGGATGCACTGGGTAGGGAAGGGGACAAGACTCCCCTGATGGGCAGTTGAGACAACAAGGCTCCTGGGAGCCCTTGATCAGGGCTCCCACCGCCATACGCACACCACCCACCATACGCTCAGCCCCTGAAGGGGCTCACAGTGGTCTGCTCCGTTGCCTGGTGCAGGTTGGAGTTCCGGACCAAACACCTGAGTGTCCACAGCCTGTGTTGGCCTGCCTGGGCAGGCTGTGGTTGTGGTGGCAAGAGCCAAAGCTGTCTTGGCGTGATGGAGGAGCCAAGGGCTGCCTCTCAGCCATACTAGTGGGTGGTTCTGGAAGAAGCACCCAGGGTTGTGGCAGCATTGTCCGAAGACATGAAGCCAGGCCATCTTCCTTATGGCTTTCCTTGGGAGTTGATGATGTGTACAGCTCTTGGATTTTTTGCTGTTCTCTCACTTGTCTGGAGAGCTTTTCAGTCGGTTAGTAGCAGGCTTTACGTGGGAAGAGAAAAAAGGCTGGCTCTAAATCTTGCTGGACTTATTGAGGCAAAATGTGGACTTCTTGATAAAGTGAGCCTTGTTGAAAAAGAACATAAAGGCTTAGACTCATCTTTAAAGGATTCCAGGTTTGAGAAGGGTTCAAGGGAAGCACAACAGCTGGAGGCAACCTACGAAAAGCTGCATAGGTCCGAATCCAGCCATGGCGTTGAAATGCTCTTTCTAGAAGAAGAGCTCAAAGCACAGAGGCTAAACATGGTCAACAGGATGAAACGATGGCGCATCTATCAAGAGGGATACAGTCCCTCCAAGGTGAATCTGAATCCCTCAGATCACAAATAGCTGAAGCCAAAACAAACTGGAGACTCTTTCAAGTGAATGAGGAAGAACTGAAGCTGGCAATCAAAGAGGTTTTGAATGAAGGATCCCTACTTCCGCAAACGCAGAGACCAACAATACAAGGAGAAGCTGAAGCACAGAGGGAACAAGGAGGTGTCCAATATAAAGCAAAAATCATATTAGAGGACTCTAAAGTAGCTGGAGAACAAGTTCTAAGGGACACCGAAAATCACATGGAGTCTCTGAGTGAATGCTTGCTGAAGATCAAGGATAGATCTTCTCCAAGCCTGGGAGCCCAAAGGGATGGTGGTCACCTGGAACTGGGAAAGACGAGTGAACCCGAAATTGGTGCTCACTTGGAGGATGAGTCCAAAGGAACTTTGAGGAACCTGGTTTATGGTGATAAGCTAAAGGCCTCCTTAGAAATCTTGGAAGGAGGAAGAAATCAAAAATGTACTTTCTCATCTGAAGTGGAGAAAACCACGGAAGACCTTACAGAACACCTTAAAAGTCTGCAGACTGAACAGGCATCCTTGCAGTCAGAAAATGCACAGCTACAAAGTGAGAATGAGACCCTACAGAAGAACTTGAAAGTCATGATGGAACGCTATCAAGAAAATACGATGAAACTGCACAGGAAATTAAGAGTGGAGGAAAACTACCGTGTGGAGCAAGAGGAGAAACTTTCCAAAGTCGAAGAAAAGATGAGCCATACAATAAAAGAGCTGGAGACCTACAGAAAGAGAGCCCAATATCTTGAAGAACAATTGCAGAGTACCATTCATTCCTGTCTGGGGAAGATTATTTCCTCTGAGAAAGAAGCACATGCCAGTGAGTTGGCAGCTCGGATTCCTGAAAGAAACCTCAGCTATTTCAGGAAACAAAATGCACGCAACAGACAAAAATTAACTGAGAAGGAGCTGAGATTTGAACTTGTAGGAAAAGATCCCTATGATGCACTGGATGTTTCCAACTCAGCAATGGGCCATCACCAATAGGTCACCCTTCATCTGAAAGGAGACCTCCTCATTTTGAAAAGAGTGGTCCACTCACACTCTCACCTTTCACTCCAGTGGGAGGAGGAAGAGGGTCAAGGGGCCCTGGAGAATCCTCTGGACCATGCGACTAGCAGTAAAGGAAGAGAATCCAGCTGTCATAAGTTCACTGATTTTCAGAGAGCACCTTCTCAGACTGGGCCCCTCTCTCCTCCAGGGGAACAGGCCAGCAGGCTGATGATCCCTCCGCCAGGCCAACCATATTCTTCTGATGCACGTCTTCCTCTACAAAGGCAAGATAGGTTTTACTCAAATTGTGGTAGAGCATCGCGACCAGCAGAACACAGAATTCCTAATATGCCTCCTTTGGACTCTGATGTGCCTGATTCACCTCTCCATGCTGAAAAACAAGCAACTGGCTCTGGCTCTGTGTTGGCACCTTTCCCTCCAGTCAGAGGTGCCTTGTTTCCAGTTGACCCAAGGAGTCAGTTCCTGAGAAGAGGACCTTTTTTTTCCTCCACCTCTCCCAGGAAACTTGTCTGGGAACCTGGAGATTATTTTCCACCTGACCCGCCACCCACTCCATTTCCAATGTGATGTGTCTATGCAGGGAGGGGGTTTTCCTCACAATCTTCCCCCAACAGCTGGAATTCAGCCCTCTACACCCCCATTCTGAAAGTACAAGTGAGTTCCCTGAAGGGTTCCTTCCACCTGCAAATGAGCCTGTTACTCAACATCCAGAACCAAACAAGAAACCTCACGCTGTTGCTCTCTCTTCAAATGTAATTTGACTTATCTCTCATTTTTAGTTTTTAAGTAACTGCTTTTACTTCAGTGATTGACTATACTTTGGCTCCAATTGAAGCTCAATGAAACAATAATTCTTAAGATAGTATTTTGTGAATAAAGATGGTTTACGTAGGAATCTTCTGAGTAAATTATTCCTATTTTATTTTATTCCAGAGAACAGCATTTAATCTGATGAAGCCACTCTTACATAAACAAGAATGGGAGTTCTAGGTACTTGTAATCTAGCTGATGGAAATATCTTTTAAACTCCCAACAAAGAAGTGTATTTAGTATGACTGTAGCAAATGTAAAGTGACTTTAGGCTTAATGAAGAATTGTCACTGATTTACAGACTGGTTGGGCATTTCAGCTAGTTTTTCCATATCGGAATAACTAGAGCATGGGAGGACTAAAGGAGAGAACACAACTAAACATGTCACGGAAACAGGAGATCTCAACTACAAAGAAAAATGAAGACCTCTTGTTTATATTGGTTGCTTAAAACATTACATAGCTCTTGAGATACCATATTTCCTACATTAGATTCAAGTGAGTTATGAACTCCCATTTTCACCCCATATACAGATTGCACAATCACATTGTTTACACATCCACATTTTTACAAAATGCCATATTAGTACCTGTTGTATTCTGCTACCTTTTCTAGCCTCTACTATCCCCGCTCTCCTGCCCTCCCATCTTCTCTCTCTATCCCATCTGCTGTAATTTAACCCTTGGGAATTGGAAACCACACTTTAAACTCACTCTCCTCCCCTTGTTCCCTTCTGTCAAATTACTCATCATCTTCTTCTATTTCTCCTCCTCCTCCTCCTCCTTATACCTTTAATTCATTCATCGTACACTCATGCATTGGTTCATTCATTCCTTTCACATATGGTGTTGGGGATCCAATCAGGACCTTTGAAAGTGTGAAGCCAGCACTCTAGTGCTGAGCCAAAACCCCAGCACCTGTCTTTTTGATTTTATGACTGTTTATATGAAATTGAGAATCGCATTCTGCTATGGTTTACTGATATGTGGATTGACCTAGTCCTTGTTTTCTGGGAGACTTTTGGAAAATATACATGAATTATTAGGAGATTGAAATGAAGAAACAAAGAGGAAATTCCGCAGTTTCTTATTCTTAGAGTCCATACTCTGACTCTGCCTACCTACTGTAAAAACTTTTAAACCCTTACTCCCCATTTCTATATCATTGCCAACAAGTGAACATTCACTGCCCTACAACAAACCAGAGAACTCACATTGAACAATGTTTCCCCAGTAGAGACCAAGACACAATACTTATTAAAAAAAATACCCTAGTTATGAGTTAGCAGGTAAAGCTTTATTTGAGTGTTAAATGTGCTCTAATTATGTGTTTGTGTGTTTGTTGATGTGTGTGGTGTGTGGGTGTGTGTGCTTGTGTGTGAAACAAGCACTGAGGTGTAAAATAAATGCAGGATTGCAACGGCCTTCTTAAAAATAAGAAGCAACTTTATCACATTTGAAGCCCAGTGAAGAATCTGCCTGATACTTAACCTACAATTAATTGAAATGTGAAAAATTCAGGCCTCGAAAAACAAAGCCAACATACATACTGAATCTAATCAGTCTGTCTCACCTGTTTTCTAATCACTCCTTTCAATAAACCTAAATTGCCAGCATAAAACATCAGTTGTTCTAAACGAGTGGACGGATGTCCCCTGTCATGGGCTGTGTAAAATACATGGACGATCCGGCACTGATTGTTATCTAGAATGACTTCTGCCTGAACTACTATTGGAGAATTGTTGCTGATATACTGCGGTTCTTATACCAGTAAACTGGAATGAAGGTAATTTCAGGCTGCAAAGGAATAAATTGATTTTACTAACTGGTTTTTGGAAAACACTGCCATGAAAAATTATCAATATGTTCATAAAGGCATCTACATGTCTCTTCACAAGGGTTTTACTTAATGGGGGAGGTGGTGAGGTCTGGATATAACTGAACTGTCCATTAGTAGGTAGAACAATATCATGGGGATCAGAGTGCACATTCCGGTTTGACCTCAATCTAGGTAACATGGATTCATCTCTGTGTAATAGGCCTGCTTCTGAAAAACACAATGTCGAGCTCCAAAAGCAGAACGATACTTTCAGAATACCATGTTATGTTTGTAAATACATAGACAGATAGATATACAGAAATCAAAAATCTGAAAACGGTCTGGAAGTGTACATTTCTATAACTTACAATGTCAGTAGTGGGGGATTAATAGCAGATCAAGAAGACTGTATCTGCATGAGAAATGGTTCAATTTTTGAAGGAGTTTTTTAAATGAAAATGGACAAAAGATTTAAAGGGTTACAGTAAGTGTTGAGGAGTGACTTGGCAAAAGGAGCACAGAGGTGAGAAAGAATTAAGTAGAGTTCAATAGAACCAGGTATAATTTCTGTACACATGACTCCATGAACAGGAGCAAAGGGGACACTTAAAGAAATCATAGGACTAAAGAGAGATCAGGAGGGTTTGTACTAGTCTAGAAATGCTGACCTGAAAACCAACTAAAGTTTCAACTCCTTCTTTTGAGGAACATTAGCTGTGCCGTGCTTTTCAAAAAGGACTTGTCATAACTGATTGATGCCCATGTTAGCAACTCTTCTGAAATTACGTTGAAAGTAGACTAATGTGAGAGTTTCTCTTTAGAGATAATTCAAATTACTTGCATAGGAAGTGGCAGCAGGTCTGGGGATGTTGTAGCTCAGTGGCAGTGACCTTGCCTAGCTTGGGGCTGGCCTGCCATGGACTTTCACCCCAAACACTTGCAAGAAAAGAAAAGGGAGGGAAGGGAGAGAGAAAGTTGGAAGGGAGGAAGGCAAAGTTGGAGGGATGGATGGAGGTATAAAAGAAGGAAGCAGAAAAGGAGAAAAACCAGGAAGGGGGGAAGGAAGCAAGGAAGGTAGGAAATAGGGAGAGCACAAGGGCAGAAAAAGGACTGAGTCACTCAAACAAAAGGCAAGGGACACAAAGACCAATATAGGCCATAAAAGCTGTTTGAACAGTTTAGTCAGCTTTAGAATCTGAGTGACATCAAACTGAATGTTATTGTGACTGGATGGAATCTTCCTACTAACCCCGCCTTGGCCTGGCCTAAACCAAATCAAGGGGTGGGTGGCAGGGAGAGGAATTCTCTCTGGCTGGAGTGGGAGGGACCTAAACATGTGGCACTTGAGGATGCACTGGGTAGGGAAGGGGACAAGACTCCCCTGATGGGCAGTTGAGACAACAAGGCTCCTGGGAGCCCTTGATCAGGGCTCCCACCGCCATACGCACACCACCCACCATACGCTCAGCCCCTGAAGGGGCTCACAGTGGTCTGCTCCGTTGCCTGGTGCAGGTTGGAGTTCCGGACCAAACACCTGAGTGTCCACAGCCTGTGTTGGCCTGCCTGGGCAGGCTGTGGTTGTGGTGGCAAGAGCCAAAGCTGTCTTGGCGTGATGGAGGAGCCAAGGGCTGCCTCTCAGCCATACTAGTGGGTGGTTCTGGAAGAAGCACCCAGGGTTGTGGCAGCATTGTCCGAAGACATGAAGCCAGGCCATCTTCCTTATGGCTTTCCTTGGGAGTTGATGATGTGTACAGCTCTTGGATTTTTTGCTGTTCTCTCACTTGTCTGGAGAGCTTTTCAGTCGGTTAGTAGCAGGCTTTACGTGGGAAGAGAAAAAAGGCTGGCTCTAAATCTTGCTGGACTTATTGAGGCAAAATGTGGACTTCTTGATAAAGTGAGCCTTGTTGAAAAAGAACATAAAGGCTTAGACTCATCTTTAAAGGATTCCAGGTTTGAGAAGGGTTCAAGGGAAGCACGACAGCTGGAGGCAACCTACGAAAAGCTGCATAGGTCCGAATCCAGCCATGGCGTTGAAATGCTCTTTCTAGAAGAAGAGCTCAAAGCACAGAAGGCTAAACATGGTCAACAGGATGAAACGATGGCGCATCTATCAAGAGGGATACAGTCCCTCCAAGGTGAATCTGAATCCCTCAGATCACAAATAGCTGAAGCCAAAACAAACTGGAGACTCTTTCAAGTGAATGAGGAAGAACTGAAGCTGGCAATCAAAGAGGTTTTGAATGAAGGATCCCTACTTCCGCAAACGCAGAGACCAACAATACAAGGAGAAGCTGAAGCACAGAGGGAACAAGGAGGTGTCCAATATAAAGCAAAAATCATATTAGATTACTCTAAAGTAGCTGGAGAACAAGTTCTAAGGGACACCGAAAATCACATGGAGTCTCTGAGTGAATGCTTGCTGAAGATCAAGGATAGATCTTCTCCAAGCCTGGGAGCCCAAAGGGATGGTGGTCACCTGGAACTGGGAAAGACGAGTGAACCCGAAATTGGTGCTCACTTGGAGGATGAGTCCAAAGGAGCTTTGAGGAACCTGGTTTATGGTGATAAGCTAAAGGCCTCCTTAGAAATCTTGGAAGGAGGAAGAAATCAAAAATGTACTTTCTCATCTGAAGTGGAGAAAACCACGGAAGACCTTACAGAACACCTTAAAAGTCTGCAGACTGAACAGGCATCCTTGCAGTCAGAAAATGCACAGCTACAAAGTGAGAATGAGACCCTACAGAAGAACTTGAAAGTCATGATGGAACGCTATCAAGAAAATACGATGAAACTGCACAGGAAATTAAGAGTGGAGGAAAACTACCGTGTGGAGCAAGAGGAGGAACTTTCCAAAGTCGAAGAAAAGATGAGCCATACAATAAAAGAGCTGGAGACCTACAGAAAGAGAGCCCAATATCTTGAAGAACAATTGCAGAGTACCATTCATTCCTGTCTGGGGAAGATTATTTCCTCTGAGAAAGAAGCACATGCCAGTGAGTTGGCAGCTCGGATTCCTGAAAGAAACCTCAGCTATTTCAGGAAACAAAATGCACGCAACAGACAAAAATTAACTGAGAAGGAGCTGAGATTTGAACTTGTAGGAAAAGATCCCTATGATGCACTGGATGTTTCCAACTCAGCAATGGGCCATCACCAATAGGTCACCCTTCATCTGAAAGGAGACCTCCTCATTTTGAAAAGAGTGGTCCACTCACACTCTCACCTTTCACTCCAGTGGGAGGAGGAAGAGGGTCAAGGGGCCCTGGAGAATCCTCTGGACCATGCGACTAGCAGTAAAGGAAGAGAATCCAGCTGTCATAAGTTCACTGATTTTCAGAGAGCACCTTCTCAGACTGGGCCCCTCTCTCCTCCAGGGGAACAGGCCAGCAGGCTGATGATCCCTCCGCCAGGCCATCCATATTCTTCTGATGCACGTCTTCCTCTACAAAGGCAAGATAGGTTTTACTCAAATTGTGGTAGAGCATCGCGACCAGCAGAACACAGAATTCCTAATATGCCTCCTTTGGACTCTGATGTGCCTGATTCACCTCTCCATGCTGAAAAACAAGCAACTGGCTCTGGCTCTGTGTTGGCACCTTTCCCTCCAGTCAGAGGTGCCTTGTTTCCAGTTGACCCAAGGAGTCAGTTCCTGAGAAGAGGACCTTTTTTTTTCCTCCACCTCTCCCAGGAAACTTGTCTGGGAACCTGGAGATTATTTTCCACCTGACCCGCCACCCACTCCATTTCCAATGTGATGTGTCTATGCAGGGAGGGGGTTTTCCTCACAATCTTCCCCCAACAGCTGGAATTCAGCCCTCTACACCCCCATTCTGAAAGTACAAGTGAGTTCCCTGAAGGGTTCCTTCCACCTGCAAATGAGCCTGTTACTCAACATCCAGAACCAAACAAGAAACCTCACGCTGTTGCTCTCTCTTCAAATGTAATTTGACTTATCTCTCATTTTTAGTTTTTAAGTAACTGCTTTTACTTCAGTGATTGACTATACTTTGGCTCCAATTGAAGCTCAATGAAACAATAATTCTTAAGATAGTATTTTGTGAATAAAGATGGTTTACGTAGGAATCTTCTGAGTAAATTATTCCTATTTTATTTTATTCCAGAGAACAGCATTTAATCTGATGAAGCCACTCTTACATAAACAAGAATGGGAGTTCTAGGTACTTGTAATCTAGCTGATGGAAATATCTTTTAAACTCCCAACAAAGAAGTGTATTTAGTATGACTGTAGCAAATGTAAAGTGACTTTAGGCTTAATGAAGAATTGTCACTGATTTACAGACTGGTTGGGCATTTCAGCTAGTTTTTCCATATCGGAATAACTAGAGCATGGGAGGACTAAAGGAGAGAACACAACTAAACATGTCACGGAAACAGGAGATCTCAACTACAAAGAAAAATGAAGACCTCTTGTTTATATTGGTTGCTTAAAACATTACATAGCTCTTGAGATACCATATTTCCTACATTAGATTCAAGTGAGTTATGAACTCCCATTTTCACCCCATATACAGATTGCACGATCACATTGTTTACACATCCACATTTTTACAAAATGCCATATTAGTACCTGTTGTATTCTGCTACCTTTTCTAGCCTCTACTATCCCCCCTCTCCTGCCCTCCCATCTTCTCTCTCTATCCCATCTGCTGTAATTTAACCCTTGGGAATTGGAAACCACACTTTAAACTCACTCTCCTCCCCTTGTTCCCTTCTGTCAAATTACTCATCATCTTCTTCTATTTCTCCTCCTCCTCCTCCTCCTTATACCTTTAATTCATTCATCGTACACTCATGCATTGGTTCATTCATTCCTTTCACATATGGTGTTGGGGATCCAATCAGGACCTTTGAAAGTGTGAAGCCAGCACTCTAGTGCTGAGCCAAAACCCAGCACCTGTCTTTTTGATTTTATGACTGTTTATATGAAATTGAGAATCGCATTCTGCTATGGTTTACTGATATGTGGATTGACCTAGTCCTTGTTTTCTGGGAGACTTTTGGAAAATATACATGAATTATTAGGAGATTGAAATGAAGAAACAAAGAGGAAATTCCCCAGTTTCTTATTCTTAGAGTCCATACTCTGACTCTGCCTACCTACTGTAAAAACTTTTAAACCCTTACTCCCCATTTCTATATCATTGCCAACAAGTGAACATTCACTGCCCTACAACAAACCAGAGAACTCACATTGAACAATGTTTCCCCAGTAGAGACCAAGACACAATACTTATTAAAAAAATACCCTAGTTATGAGTTAGCAGGTAAAGCTTTATTTGAGTGTTAAATGTGCTCTAATTATGTGTTTGTGTGTTTGTTGATGTGTGTGGTGTGTGGGTGTGTGTGCTTGTGTGTGAAACAAGCACTGAGGTGTAAAATAAATGCAGGATTGCAATGGCCTTCTTAAAAATAAGAAGCAACTTTATCACATTTGAAGCCCAGTGAAGAATCTGCCTGATACTTAACCTACAATTAATTGAAATGTGAAAAATTCAGGCCTCGAAAAACAAAGCCAACATACATACTGAATCTAATCAGTCTGTCTCACCTGTTTTCTAATCACTCCTTTCAATAAACCTAAATTGCCAGCATAAAACATCAGTTGTTCTAAACGAGTGGACGGATGTCCCTGTCATGGGCTGTGTAAAATACATGGACGATCCGGCACTGATTGTTATCTAGAATGACTTCTGCCTGAACTACTATTGGAGAATGAGATTCACGTGCTCACTGTGTTTATACCAGTAAACTGGAATGAAGGTAATTTCAGGCTGCAAAGGAATAAATTGATTTTACTAACTGGTTTTTGGAAAACACTGCCATGAAAAATTATCAATATGTTCATAAAGGCATCTACATGTCTCTTCACAAGGGTTTTACTTAATGGGGGAGGTGGTGAGGTCTGGATATAACTGAACTGTCCATTAGTAGGTAGAACAATATCATGGGGATCAGAGTGCACATTCCGGTTTGACCTCAATCTAGGTAACATGGATTCATCTCTGTGTAATAGGCCTGCTTCTGAAAAACACAATGTCGAGCTCCAAAAGCAGAACGATACTTTCAGAATACCATGTTATGTTTGTAAATACATAGACAGATAGATATACAGAAATCAAAAATCTGAAAACGGTCTGGAAGTGTACATTTCTATAACTTACAATGTCAGTAGTGGGGGATTAATAGCAGATCAAGAAGACTGTATCTGCATGAGAAATGGTTCAATTTTTGAAGGAGTTTTTTAAATGAAAATGGACAAAAGATTTAAAGGGTTACAGTAAGTGTTGAGGAGTGACTTGGCAAAAGGAGCACAGAGGTGAGAAAGAATTAAGTAGAGTTCAATAGAACCAGGTATAATTTCTGTACACATGACTCCATGAACAGGAGCAAAGGGGACACTTAAAGAAATCATAGGACTAAAGAGAGATCAGGAGGGTTTGTACTAGTCTAGAAATGCTGACCTGAAAACCAACTAAAGTTTCAACTCCTTCTTTTGAGGAACATTAGCTGTGCCGTGCTTTTCAAAAAGGACTTGTCATAACTGATTGATTCCCATGTTAGCAACTCTTCTGAAATTACGTTGAAAGTAGACTAATGTGAGAGTTTCTCTTTAGAGATAATTCAAATTACTTGCATAGGAAGTGGCAGCAGGTCTGGGGATGTTGTAGCTCAGTGGCAGTGACCTTGCCTAGCTTGGGGCTGGCCTGCCATGGACTTTCACCCCAAACACTTGCAAGAAAAGAAAAGGGAGGGAAGGGAGAGAGAAAGTTGGAAGGGAGGAAGGCAAAGTTGGAGGGATGGATGGAGGTATAAAAGAAGGAAGCAGAAAAGGAGAAAAACCAGGAAGGGGGGAAGGAAGCAAGGAAGGTAGGAAATAGGGAGAGCACAAGGGCAGAAAAAGGACTGAGTCACTCAAACAAAAGGCAAGGGACACAAAGACCAATATAGGCCATAAAAGCTGTTTGAACAGTTTAGTCAGCTTTAGAATCTGAGTGACATCAAACTGAATGTTATTGTGACTGGATGGAATCTTCCTACTAACCCCGCCTTGGCCTGGCCTAAACCAAATCAAGGGGTGGGTGGCAGGGAGAGGAATTCTCTCTGGCTGGAGTGGGAGGGACCTAAACATGTGGCACTTGAGGATGCACTGGGTAGGGAAGGGGACAAGACTCCCCTGATGGGCAGTTGAGACAACAAGGCTCCTGGGAGCCCTTGATCAGGGCTCCCACCGCCATACGCACACCACCCACCATACGCTCAGCCCCTGAAGGGGCTCACAGTGGTCTGCTCCGTTGCCTGGTGCAGGTTGGAGTTCCGGACCAAACACCTGAGTGTCCACAGCCTGTGTTGGCCTGCCTGGGCAGGCTGTGGTTGTGGTGGCAAGAGCCAAAGCTGTCTTGGCGTGATGGAGGAGCCAAGGGCTGCCTCTCAGCCATACTGGTGGGTGGTTCTGGAAGAAGCACCCAGGGTTGTGGCAGCATTGTCCGAAGACATGAAGCCAGGCCATCTTCCTTATGGCTTTCCTTGGGAGTTGATGATGTGTACAGCTCTTGGATTTTTTGCTGTTCTCTCACTTGTCTGGAGAGCTTTTCAGTCGGTTAGTAGCAGGCTTTACGTGGGAAGAGAAAAAAGGCTGGCTCTAAATCTTGCTGGACTTATTGAGGCAAAATGTGGACTTCTTGATAAAGTGAGCCTTGTTGAAAAAGAACATAAAGGCTTAGACTCATCTTTAAAGGATTCCAGGTTTGAGAAGGGTTCAAGGGAAGCACAACAGCTGGAGGCAACCTACGAAAAGCTGCATAGGTCCGAATCCAGCCATGGCGTTGAAATGCTCTTTCTAGAAGAAGAGCTCAAAGCACAGAAGGCTAAACATGGTCAACAGGATGAAACGATGGCGCATCTATCAAGAGGGATACAGTCCCTCCAAGGTGAATCTGAATCCCTCAGATCACAAATAGCTGAAGCCAAAACAAACTGGAGACTCTTTCAAGTGAATGAGGAAGAACTGAAGCTGGCAATCAAAGAGGTTTTGAATGAAGGATCCCTACTTCCGCAAACGCAGAGACCAACAATACAAGGAGAAGCTGAAGCACAGAGGGAACAAGGAGGTGTCCAATATAAAGCAAAAATCATATTAGAGGACTCTAAAGTAGCTGGAGAACAAGTTCTAAGGGACACCGAAAATCACATGGAGTCTCTGAGTGAATGCTTGCTGAAGATGAAGGATAGATCTTCTCCAAGCCTGGGAGCCCAAAGGGATGGTGGTCACCTGGAACTGGGAAAGACGAGTGAACCCGAAATTGGTGCTCACTTGGAGGATGAGTCCAAAGGAGCTTTGAGGAACCTGGTTTATGGTGATAAGCTAAAGGCCTCCTTAGAAATCTTGGAAGGAGGAAGAAATCAAAAATGTACTTTCTCATCTGAAGTGGAGAAAACCACGGAAGACCTTACAGAACACCTTAAAAGTCTGCAGACTGAACAGGCATCCTTGCAGTCAGAAAATGCACAGCTACAAAGTGAGAATGAGACCCTACAGAAGAACTTGAAAGTCATGATGGAACGCTATCAAGAAAATACGATGAAACTGCACAGGAAATTAAGAGTGGAGGAAAACTACCGTGTGGAGCAAGAGGAGAAACTTTCCAAAGTCGAAGAAAAGATGAGCCATACAATAAAAGAGCTGGAGACCTACAGAAAGAGAGCCCAATATCTTGAAGAACAATTGCAGAGTACCATTCATTCCTGTCTGGGGAAGATTATTTCCTCTGAGAAAGAAGCACATGCCAGTGAGTTGGCAGCTCGGATTCCTGAAAGAAACCTCAGCTATTTCAGGAAACAAAATGCACGCAACAGACAAAAATTAACTGAGAAGGAGCTGAGATTTGAACTTGTAGGAAAAGATCCCTATGATGCACTGGATGTTTCCAACTCAGCAATGGGCCATCACCAATAGGTCACCCTTCATCTGAAAGGAGACCTCCTCATTTTGAAAAGAGTGGTCCACTCACACTCTCACCTTTCACTCCAGTGGGAGGAGGAAGAGGGTCAAGGGGCCCTGGAGAATCCTCTGGACCATGCGACTAGCAGTAAAGGAAGAGAATCCAGCTGTCATAAGTTCACTGATTTTCAGAGAGCACCTTCTCAGACTGGGCCCCTCTCTCCTCCAGGGGAACAGGCCAGCAGGCTGATGATCCCTCCGCCAGGCCAACCATATTCTTCTGATGCACGTCTTCCTCTACAAAGGCAAGATAGGTTTTACTCACATTGTGGTAGAGCATCGCGACCAGCAGAACACAGAATTCCTAATATGCCTCCTTTGGACTCTGATGTGCCTGATTCACCTCTCCATGCTGAAAACCAAGCAACTGGCTCTGGCTCTGTGTTGGCACCTTTCCCTCCAGTCAGAGGTGCCTTGTTTCCAGTTGACCCAAGGAGTCAGTTCCTGAGAAGAGGACCTTTTTTTTCCTCCACCTCTCCCAGGAAACTTGTCTGGGAACCTGGAGATTATTTTCCACCTGACCCGCCACCCACTCCATTTCCAATGTGATGTGTCTATGCAGGGAGGGGGTTTTCCTCACAATCTTCCCCCAACAGCTGGAATTCAGCCCTCTACACCCCCATTCTGAAAGTACAAGTGAGTTCCCTGAAGGGTTCCTTCCACCTGCAAATGAGCCTGTTACTCAACATCCAGAACCAAACAAGAAACCTCACGCTGTTGCTCTCTCTTCAAATGTAATTTGACTTATCTCTCATTTTTAGTTTTTAAGTAACTGCTTTTACTTCAGTGATTGACTATACTTTGGCTCCAATTGAAGCTCAATGAAACAATAATTCTTAAGATAGTATTTTGTGAATAAAGATGGTTTACGTAGGAATCTTCTGAGTAAATTATTCCTATTTTATTTTATTCCAGAGAACAGCATTTAATCTGATGAAGCCACTCTTACATAAACAAGAATGGGAGTTCTAGGTACTTGTAATCTAGCTGATGGAAATATCTTTTAAACTCCCAACAAAGAAGTGTATTTAGTATGACTGTAGCAAATGTAAAGTGACTTTAGGCTTAATGAAGAATTGTCACTGATTTACAGACTGGTTGGGCATTTCAGCTAGTTTTTCCATATCGGAATAACTAGAGCATGGGAGGACTAAAGGAGAGAACACAACTAAACATGTCACGGAAACAGGAGATCTCAACTACAAAGAAAAATGAAGACCTCTTGTTTATATTGGTTGCTTAAAACATTACATAGCTCTTGAGATACCATATTTCCTACATTAGATTCAAGTGAGTTATGAACTCCCATTTTCACCCCATATACAGATTGCACGATCACATTGTTTACACATCCACATTTTTACAAAATGCCATATTAGTACCTGTTGTATTCTGCTACCTTTTCTAGCCTCTACTATCCCCCCTCTCCTGCCCTCCCATCTTCTCTCTCTATCCCATCTGCTGTAATTTAACCCTTGGGAATTGGAAACCACACTTTAAACTCACTCTCCTCCCCTTGTTCCCTTCTGTCAAATTACTCATCATCTTCTTCTATTTCTCCTCCTCCTCCTCCTCCTTATACCTTTAATTCATTCATCGTACACTCATGCATTGGTTCATTCATTCCTTTCACATATGGTGTTGGGGATCCAATCAGGACCTTTGAAAGTGTGAAGCCAGCACTCTAGTGCTGAGCCAAAACCCCAGCACCTGTCTTTTTGATTTTATGACTGTTTATATGAAATTGAGAATCGCATTCTGCTATGGTTTACTGATATGTGGATTGACCTAGTCCTTGTTTTCTGGGAGACTTTTGGAAAATATACATGAATTATTAGGAGATTGAAATGAAGAAACAAAGAGGAAATTCCCCAGTTTCT
Source organism: Callospermophilus lateralis (assembly GCF_048772815.1). Lineage (NCBI taxonomy): Eukaryota > Metazoa > Chordata > Mammalia > Rodentia > Sciuridae > Callospermophilus > Callospermophilus lateralis. The sequence goes on along the minus strand of NW_027518013.1, from coordinate 421,485 downwards.
TATTCTTAGAGTCCATACTCTGACTCTGCCTACCTACTGTAAAAACTTTTAAACCCTTACTCCCCATTTCTATATCATTGCCAACAAGTGAACATTCACTGCCCTACAACAAACCAGAGAACTCACATTGAACAATGTTTCCCCAGTAGAGACCAAGACACAATACTTATTAAAAAAAATACCCTAGTTATGAGTTAGCAGGTAAAGCTTTATTTGAGTGTTAAATGTGCTCTAATTATGTGTTTGTGTGTTTGTTGATGTGTGTGGTGTGTGGGTGTGTGTGCTTGTGTGTGAAACAAGCACTGAGGTGTAAAATAAATGCAGGATTGCAACGGCCTTCTTAAAAATAAGAAGCAACTTTATCACATTTGAAGCCCAGTGAAGAATCTGCCTGATACTTAACCTACAATTAATTGAAATGTGAAAAATTCAGGCCTCGAAAAACAAAGCCAACATACATACTGAATCTAATCAGTCTGTCTCACCTGTTTTCTAATCACTCCTTTCAATAAACCTAAATTGCCAGCATAAAACATCAGTTGTTCTAAACGAGTGGACGGATGTCCCCTGTCATGGGCTGTGTAAAATACATGGACGATCCGGCACTGATTGTTATCTAGAATGACTTCTGCCTGAACTACTATTGGAGAATTGTTGCTGATATACTGCGGTTCTTATACCAGTAAACTGGAATGAAGGTTATTTCAGGCTGCAAAGGAATAAATTGATTTTACTAACTGGTTTTTGGAAAACACTGCCATGAAAAATTATCAATATGTTCATAAAGGCATCTACATGTCTCTTCACAAGGGTTTTACTTAATGGGGGAGGTGGTGAGGTCTGGATATAACTGAACTGTCCATTAGTAGGTAGAACAATATCATGGGGATCAGAGTGCACATTCCGGTTTGACCTCAATCTAGGTAACATGGATTCATCTCTGTGTAATAGGCCTGCTTCTGAAAAACACAATGTCGAGCTCCAAAAGCAGAACGATACTTTCAGAATACCATGTTATGTTTGTAAATACATAGACAGATAGATATACAGAAATCAAAAATCTGAAAACGGTCTGGAAGTGTACATTTCTATAACTTACAATGTCAGTAGTGGGGGATTAATAGCAGATCAAGAAGACTGTATCTGCATGAGAAATGGTTCAATTTTTGAAGGAGTTTTTTAAATGAAAATGGACAAAAGATTTAAAGGGTTACAGTAAGTGTTGAGGAGTGACTTGGCAAAAGGAGCACAGAGGTGAGAAAGAATTAAGTAGAGTTCAATAGAACCAGGTATAATTTCTGTACACATGACTCCATGAACAGGAGCAAAGGGGACACTTAAAGAAATCATAGGACTAAAGAGAGATCAGGAGGGTTTGTACTAGTCTAGAAATGCTGACCTGAAAACCAACTAAAGTTTCAACTCCTTCTTTTGAGGAACATTAGCTGTGCCGTGCTTTTCAAAAAGGACTTGTCATAACTGATTGATGCCCATGTTAGCAACTCTTCTGAAATTACGTTGAAAGTAGACTAATGTGAGAGTTTCTCTTTAGAGATAATTCAAATTACTTGCATAGGAAGTGGCAGCAGGTCTGGGGATGTTGTAGCTCAGTGGCAGTGACCTTGCCTAGCTTGGGGCTGGCCTGCCATGGACTTTCACCCCAAACACTTGCAAGAAAAGAAAAGGGAGGGAAGGGAGAGAGAAAGTTGGAAGGGAGGAAGGCAAAGTTGGAGGGATGGATGGAGGTATAAAAGAAGGAAGCAGAAAAGGAGAAAAACCAGGAAGGGGGGAAGGAAGCAAGGAAGGTAGGAAATAGGGAGAGCACAAGGGCAGAAAAAGGACTGAGTCACTCAAACAAAAGGCAAGGGACACAAAGACCAATATAGGCCATAAAAGCTGTTTGAACAGTTTAGTCAGCTTTAGAATCTGAGTGACATCAAACTGAATGTTATTGTGACTGGATGGAATCTTCCTACTAACCCCGCCTTGGCCTGGCCTAAACCAAATCAAGGGGTGGGTGGCAGGGAGAGGAATTCTCTCTGGCTGGAGTGGGAGGGACCTAAACATGTGGCACTTGAGGATGCACTGGGTAGGGAAGGGGACAAGACTCCCCTGATGGGCAGTTGAGACAACAAGGCTCCTGGGAGCCCTTGATCAGGGCTCCCACCGCCATACGCACACCACCCACCATACGCTCAGCCCCTGAAGGGGCTCACAGTGGTCTGCTCCGTTGCCTGATGCAGGTTGGAGTTCCGGACCAAACACCTGAGTGTCCACAGCCTGTGTTGGCCTGCCTGGGCAGGCTGTGGTTGTGGTGGCAAGAGCCAAAGCTGTCTTGGCGTGATGGAGGAGCCAAGGGCTGCCTCTCAGCCATACTAGTGGGTGGTTCTGGAAGAAGCACCCAGGGTTGTGGCAGCATTGTCCGAAGACATGAAGCCAGGCCATCTTCCTTATGGCTTTCCTTGGGAGTTGATGATGTGTACAGCTCTTGGATTTTTTGCTGTTCTCTCACTTGTCTGGAGAGCTTTTCAGTCGGTTAGTAGCAGGCTTTACGTGGGAAGAGAAAAAAGGCTGGCTCTAAATCTTGCTGGACTTATTGAGGCAAAATGTGGACTTCTTGATAAAGTGAGCCTTGTTGAAAAAGAACATAAAGGCTTAGACTCATCTTTAAAGGATTCCAGGGTTGAGAAGGGTTCAAGGGAAGCACAACAGCTGGAGGCAACCTACGAAAAGCTGCATAGGTCCGAATCCAGCCATGGCGTTGAAATGCTCTTTCTAGAAGAAGAGCTCAAAGCACAGAAGGCTAAACATGGTCAACAGGATGAAACGATGGCGCATCTATCAAGAGGGATACAGTCCCTCCAAGGTGAATCTGAATCCCTCAGATCACAAATAGCTGAAGCCAAAACAAACTGGAGACTCTTTCAAGTGAATGAGGAAGAACTGAAGCTGGCAATCAAAGAGGTTTTGAATGAAGGATCCCTACTTCCGCAAACGCAGAGACCAACAATACAAGGAGAAGCTGAAGCACAGAGGGAACAAGGAGGTGTCCAATATAAAGCAAAAATCATATTAGAGGACTCTAAAGTAGCTGGAGAACAAGTTCTAAGGGACACCGAAAATCACATGGAGTCTCTGAGTGAATGCTTGCTGAAGATCAAGGATAGATCTTCTCCAAGCCTGGGAGCCCAAAGGGATGGTGGTCATCTGGAACTGGGAAAGACGAGTGAACCCGAAATTGGTGCTCACTTGGAGGATGAGTCCAAAGGAGCTTTGAGGAACCTGGTTTATGGTGATAAGCTAAAGGCCTCCTTAGAAATCTTGGAAGGAGGAAGAAATCAAAAATGTACTTTCTCATCTGAAGTGGAGAAAACCACGGAAGACCTTACAGAACACCTTAAAAGTCTGCAGACTGAACAGGCATCCTTGCAGTCAGAAAATGCACAGCTACAAAGTGAGAATGAGACCCTACAGAAGAACTTGAAAGTCATGATGGAACGCTATCAAGAAAATACGATGAAACTGCACAGGAAATTAAGAGTGGAGGAAAACTACCGTGTGGAGCAAGAGGAGAAACTTTCCAAAGTCGAAGAAAAGATGAGCCATACAATAAAAGAGCTGGAGACCTACAGAAAGAGAGCCCAATATCTTGAAGAACAATTGCAGAGTACCATTCATTCCTGTCTGGGGAAGATTATTTCCTCTGAGAAAGAAGCACATGCCAGTGAGTTGGCAGCTCGGATTCCTGAAAGAAACCTCAGCTATTTCAGGAAACAAAATGCACGCAACAGACAAAAATTAACTGAGAAGGAGCTGAGATTTGAACTTGTAGGAAAAGATCCCTATGATGCACTGGATGTTTCCAACTCAGCAATGGGCCATCACCAATAGGTCACCCTTCATCTGAAAGGAGACCTCCTCATTTTGAAAAGAGTGGTCCACTCACACTCTCACCTTTCACTCCAGTGGGAGGAGGAAGAGGGTCAAGGGGCCCTGGAGAATCCTCTGGACCATGCGACTAGCAGTAAAGGAAGAGAATCCAGCTGTCATAAGTTCACTGATTTTCAGAGAGCACCTTCTCAGACTGGGCCCCTCTCTCCTCCAGGGGAACAGGCCAGCAGGCTGATGATCCCTCCGCCAGGCCAACCATATTCTTCTGATGCACGTCTTCCTCTACAAAGGCAAGATAGGTTTTACTCAAATTGTGGTAGAGCATCGCGACCAGCAGAACACAGAATTCCTAATATGCCTCCTTTGGACTCTGATGTGCCTGATTCACCTCTCCATGCTGAAAACCAAGCAACTGGCTCTGGCTCTGTGTTGGCACCTTTCCCTCCAGTCAGAGGTGCCTTGTTTCCAGTTGACCCAAGGAGTCAGTTCCTGAGAAGAGGACCTTTTTTTTCCTCCACCTCTCCCAGGAAACTTGTCTGGGAACCTGGAGATTATTTTCCACCTGACCCGCCACCCACTCCATTTACAATGTGATGTGTCTATGCAGGGAGGGGGTTTTCCTCACAATCTTCCCCCAACAGCTGGAATTCAGCCCTCTACACCCCCATTCTGAAAGTACAAGTGAGTTCCCTGAAGGGTTCCTTCCACCTGCAAATGAGCCTGTTACTCAACATCCAGAACCAAACAAGAAACCTCACGCTGTTGCTCTCTCTTCAAATGTAATTTGACTTATCTCTCATTTTTAGTTTTTAAGTAACTGCTTTTACTTCAGTGATTGACTATACTTTGGCTCCAATTGAAGCTCAATGAAACAATAATTCTTAAGATAGTATTTTGTGAATAAAGATGGTTTACGTAGGAATCTTCTGAGTAAATTATTCCTATTTTATTTTATTCCAGAGAACAGCATTTAATCTGATGAAGCCACTCTTACATAAACAAGAATGGGAGTTCTAGGTACTTGTAATCTAGCTGATGGAAATATCTTTTAAACTCCCAACAAAGAAGTGTATTTAGTATGACTGTAGCAAATGTAAAGTGACTTTAGGCTTAATGAAGAATTGTCACTGATTTACAGACTGGTTGGGCATTTCAGCTAGTTTTTCCATATCGGAATAACTAGAGCATGGGAGGACTAAAGGAGAGAACACAACTAAACATGTCACGGAAACAGGAGATCTCAACTACAAAGAAAAATGAAGACCTCTTGTTTATATTGGTTGCTTAAAACATTACATAGCTCTTGAGATACCATATTTCCTACATTAGATTCAAGTGAGTTATGAACTCCCATTTTCACCCCATATACAGATTGCACGATCACATTGTTTACACATCCACATTTTTACAAAATGCCATATTAGTACCTGTTGTATTCTGCTACCTTTTCTAGCCTCTACTATCCCCCCTCTCCTGCCCTCCCATCTACTCTCTCTATCCCATCTGCTGTAATTTAACCCTTGGGAATTGGAAACCACACTTTAAACTCACTCTCCTCCCCTTGTTCCCTTCTGTCAAATTACTCATCATCTTCTTCTATTTCTCCTCCTCCTCCTCCTCCTTATACCTTTAATTCATTCATCGTACACTCATGCATTGGTTCATTCATTCCTTTCACATATGGTGTTGGGGATCCAATCAGGACCTTTGAAAGTGTGAAGCCAGCACTCTAGTGCTGAGCCAAAACCCCAGCACCTGTCTTTTTGATTTTATGACTGTTTATATGAAATTGAGAATCGCATTCTGCTATGGTTTACTGATATGTGGATTGACCTAGTCCTTGTTTTCTGGGAGACTTTTGGAAAATATACATGAATTATTAGGAGATTGAAATGAAGAAACAAAGAGGAAATTCCCCAGTTTCTTATTCTTAGAGTCCATACTCTGACTCTGCCTACCTACTGTAAAAACTTTTAAACCCTTACTCCCCATTTCTATATCATTGCCAACAAGTGAACATTCACTGCCCTACAACAAACCAGAGAACTCACATTGAACAATGTTTCCCCAGTAGAGACCAAGACACAATACTTATTAAAAAAAATACCCTAGTTATGAGTTAGCAGGTAAAGCTTTATTTGAGTGTTAAATGTGCTCTAATTATGTGTTTGTGTGTTTGTTGATGTGTGTGGTGTGTGGGTGTGTGTGCTTGTGTGTGAAACAAGCACTGAGGTGTAAAATAAATGCAGGATTGCAACGGCCTTCTTAAAAATAAGAAGCAACTTTATCACATTTGAAGCCCAGTGAAGAATCTGCCTGATACTTAACCTACAATTAATTGAAATGTGAAAAATTCAGGCCTCGAAAAACAAAGCCAACATACATACTGAATCTAATCAGTCTGTCTCACCTGTTTTCTAATCACTCCTTTCAATAAACCTAAATTGCCAGCATAAAACATCAGTTGTTCTAAACGAGTGGACGGATGTCCCCTGTCATGGGCTGTGTAAAATACATGGACGATCCGGCACTGATTGTTATCTAGAATGACTTCTGCCTGAACTACTATTGGAGAATTGTTGCTGATATACTGCGGTTCTTATACCAGTAAACTGGAATGAAGGTAATTTCAGGCTGCAAAGGAATAAATTGATTTTACTAACTGGTTTTTGGAAAACACTGCCATGAAAAATTATCAATATGTTCATAAAGGCATCTACATGTCTCTTCACAAGGGTTTTACTTAATGGGGGAGGTGGTGAGGTCTGGATATAACTGAACTGTCCATTAGTAGGTAGAACAATATCATGGGGATCAGAGTGCACATTCCGGTTTGACCTCAATCTAGGTAACATGGATTCATCTCTGTGTAATAGGCCTGCTTCTGAAAAACACAATGTCGAGCTCCAAAAGCAGAACGATACTTTCAGAATACCATGTTATGTTTGTAAATACATAGACAGATAGATATACAGAAATCAAAAATCTGAAAACGGTCTGGAAGTGTACATTTCTATAACTTACAATGTCAGTAGTGGGGGATTAATAGCAGATCAAGAAGACTGTATCTGCATGAGAAATGGTTCAATTTTTGAAGGAGTTTTTTAAATGAAAATGGACAAAAGATTTAAAGGGTTACAGTAAGTGTTGAGGAGTGACTTGGCAAAAGGAGCACAGAGGTGAGAAAGAATTAAGTAGAGTTCAATAGAACCAGGTATAATTTCTGTACACATGACTCCATGAACAGGAGCAAAGGGGACACTTAAAGAAATCATAGGACTAAAGAGAGATCAGGAGGGTTTGTACTAGTCTAGAAATGCTGACCTGAAAACCAACTAAAGTTTCAACTCCTTCTTTTGAGGAACATTAGCTGTGCCGTGCTTTTCAAAAAGGACTTGTCATAACTGATTGATGCCCATGTTAGCAACTCTTCTGAAATTACGTTGAAAGTAGACTAATGTGAGAGTTTCTCTTTAGAGATAATTCAAATTACTTGCATAGGAAGTGGCAGCAGGTCTGGGGATGTTGTAGCTCAGTGGCAGTGACCTTGCCTAGCTTGGGGCTGGCCTGCCATGGACTTTCACCCCAAACACTTGCAAGAAAAGAAAAGGGAGGGAAGGGAGAGAGAAAGTTGGAAGGGAGGAAGGCAAAGTTGGAGGGATGGATGGAGGTATAAAAGAAGGAAGCAGAAAAGGAGAAAAACCAGGAAGGGGGGAAGGAAGCAAGGAAGGTAGGAAATAGGGAGAGCACAAGGGCAGAAAAAGGACTGAGTCACTCAAACAAAAGGCAAGGGACACAAAGACCAATATAGGCCATAAAAGCTGTTTGAACAGTTTAGTCAGCTTTAGAATCTGAGTGACATCAAACTGAATGTTATTGTGACTGGATGGAATCTTCCTACTAACCCCGCCTTGGCCTGGCCTAAACCAAATCAAGGGGTGGGTGGCAGGGAGAGGAATTCTCTCTGGCTGGAGTGGGAGGGACCTAAACATGTGGCACTTGAGGATGCACTGGGTAGGGAAGGGGACAAGACTCCCCTGATGGGCAGTTGAGACAACAAGGCTCCTGGGAGCCCTTGATCAGGGCTCCCACCGCCATACGCACACCACCCACCATACGCTCAGCCCCTGAAGGGGCTCACAGTGGTCTGCTCCGTTGCCTGGTGCAGGTTGGAGTTCCGGACCAAACACCTGAGTGTCCACAGCCTGTGTTGGCCTGCCTGGGCAGGCTGTGGTTGTGGTGGCAAGAGCCAAAGCTGTCTTGGCGTGATGGAGGAGCCAAGGGCTGCCTCTCAGCCATACTAGTGGGTGGTTCTGGAAGAAGCACCCAGGGTTGTGGCAGCATTGTCCGAAGACATGAAGCCAGGCCATCTTCCTTATGGCTTTCCTTGGGAGTTGATGATGTGTACAGCTCTTGGATTTTTTGCTGTTCTCTCACTTGTCTGGAGAGCTTTTCAGTCGGTTAGTAGCAGGCTTTACGTGGGAAGAGAAAAAAGGCTGGCTCTAAATCTTGCTGGACTTATTGAGGCAAAATGTGGACTTCTTGATAAAGTGAGCCTTGTTGAAAAAGAACATAAAGGCTTAGACTCATCTTTAAAGGATTCCAGGGTTGAGAAGGGTTCAAGGGAAGCACAACAGCTGGAGGCAACCTACGAAAAGCTGCATAGGTCCGAATCCAGCCATGGCGTTGAAATGCTCTTTCTAGAAGAAGAGCTCAAAGCACAGAAGGCTAAACATGGTCAACAGGATGAAACGATGGCGCATCTATCAAGAGGGATACAGTCCCTCCAAGGTGAATCTGAATCCCTCAGATCACAAATAGCTGAAGCCAAAACAAACTGGAGACTCTTTCAAGTGAATGAGGAAGAACTGAAGCTGGCAATCAAAGAGGTTTTGAATGAAGGATCCCTACTTCCGCAAACGCAGAGACCAACAATACAAGGAGAAGCTGAAGCACAGAGGGAACAAGGAGGTGTCCAATATAAAGCAAAAATCATATTAGAGGACTCTAAAGTAGCTGGAGAACAAGTTCTAAGGGACACCGAAAATCACATGGAGTCTCTGAGTGAATGCTTGCTGAAGATCAAGGATAGATCTTCTCCAAGCCTGGGAGCCCAAAGGGATGGTGGTCATCTGGAACTGGGAAAGACGAGTGAACCCGAAATTGGTGCTCACTTGGAGGATGAGTCCAAAGGAGCTTTGAGGAACCTGGTTTATGGTGATAAGCTAAAGGCCTCCTTAGAAATCTTGGAAGGAGGAAGAAATCAAAAATGTACTTTCTCATCTGAAGTGGAGAAAACCACGGAAGACCTTACAGAACACCTTAAAAGTCTGCAGACTGAACAGGCATCCTTGCAGTCAGAAAATGCACAGCTACAAAGTGAGAATGAGACCCTACAGAAGAACTTGAAAGTCATGATGGAACGCTATCAAGAAAATACGATGAAACTGCACAGGAAATTAAGAGTGGAGGAAAACTACCGTGTGGAGCAAGAGGAGAAACTTTCCAAAGTCGAAGAAAAGATGAGCCATACAATAAAAGAGCTGGAGACCTACAGAAAGAGAGCCCAATATCTTGAAGAACAATTGCAGAGTACCATTCATTCCTGTCTGGGGAAGATTATTTCCTCTGAGAAAGAAGCACATGCCAGTGAGTTGGCAGCTCGGATTCCTGAAAGAAACCTCAGCTATTTCAGGAAACAAAATGCACGCAACAGACAAAAATTAACTGAGAAGGAGCTGAGATTTGAACTTGTAGGAAAAGATCCCTATGATGCACTGGATGTTTCCAACTCAGCAATGGGCCATCACCAATAGGTCACCCTTCATCTGAAAGGAGACCTCCTCATTTTGAAAAGAGTGGTCCACTCACACTCTCACCTTTCACTCCAGTGGGAGGAGGAAGAGGGTCAAGGGGCCCTGGAGAATCCTCTGGACCATGCGACTAGCAGTAAAGGAAGAGAATCCAGCTGTCATAAGTTCACTGATTTTCAGAGAGCACCTTCTCAGACTGGGCCCCTCTCTCCTCCAGGGGAACAGGCCAGCAGGCTGATGATCCCTCCGCCAGGCCAACCATATTCTTCTGATGCACGTCTTCCTCTACAAAGGCAAGATAGGTTTTACTCACATTGTGGTAGAGCATCGCGACCAGCAGAACACAGAATTCCTAATATGCCTCCTTTGGACTCTGATGTGCCTGATTCACCTCTCCATGCTGAAAACCAAGCAACTGGCTCTGGCTCTGTGTTGGCACCTTTCCCTCCAGTCAGAGGTGCCTTGTTTCCAGTTGACCCAAGGAGTCAGTTCCTGAGAAGAGGACCTTTTTTTTCCTCCACCTCTCCCAGGAAACTTGTCTGGGAACCTGGAGATTATTTTCCACCTGACCCGCCACCCACTCCATTTCCAATGTGATGTGTCTATGCAGGGAGGGGGTTTTCCTCACAATCTTCCCCCAACAGCTGGAATTCAGCCCTCTACACCCCCATTCTGAAAGTACAAGTGAGTTCCCTGAAGGGTTCCTTCCACCTGCAAATGAGCCTGTTACTCAACATCCAGAACCAAACAAGAAACCTCACGCTGTTGCTCTCTCTTCAAATGTAATTTGACTTATCTCTCATTTTTAGTTTTTAAGTAACTGCTTTTACTTCAGTGATTGACTATACTTTGGCTCCAATTGAAGCTCAATGAAACAATAATTCTTAAGATAGTATTTTGTGAATAAAGATGGTTTACGTAGGAATCTTCTGAGTAAATTATTCCTATTTTATTTTATTCCAGAGAACAGCATTTAATCTGATGAAGCCACTCTTACATAAACAAGAATGGGAGTTCTAGGTACTTGTAATCTAGCTGATGGAAATATCTTTTAAACTCCCAACAAAGAAGTGTATTTAGTATGACTGTAGCAAATGTAAAGTGACTTTAGGCTTAATGAAGAATTGTCACTGATTTACAGACTGGTTGGGCATTTCAGCTAGTTTTTCCATATCGGAATAACTAGAGCATGGGAGGACTAAAGGAGAGAACACAACTAAACATGTCACGGAAACAGGAGATCTCAACTACAAAGAAAAATGAAGACCTCTTGTTTATATTGGTTGCTTAAAACATTACATAGCTCTTGAGATACCATATTTCCTACATTAGATTCAAGTGAGTTATGAACTCCCATTTTCACCCCATATACAGATTGCACGATCACATTGTTTACACATCCACATTTTTACAAAATGCCATATTAGTACCTGTTGTATTCTGCTACCTTTTCTAGCCTCTACTATCCCCCCTCTCCTGCCCTCCCATCTTCTCTCTCTATCCCATCTGCTGTAATTTAACCCTTGGGAATTGGAAACCACACTTTAAACTCACTCTCCTCCCCTTGTTCCCTTCTGTCAAATTACTCATCATCTTCTTCTATTTCTCCTCCTCCTCCTCCTCCTTATACCTTTAATTCATTCATCGTACACTCATGCATTGGTTCATTCATTCCTTTCACATATGGTGTTGGGGATCCAATCAGGACCTTTGAAAGTGTGAAGCCAGCACTCTAGTGCTGAGCCAAAACCCCAGCACCTGTCTTTTTGATTTTATGACTGTTTATATGAAATTGAGAATCGCATTCTGCTATGGTTTACTGATATGTGGATTGACCTAGTCCTTGTTTTCTGGGAGACTTTTGGAAAATATACATGAATTATTAGGAGATTGAAATGAAGAAACAAAGAGGAAATTCCCCAGTTTCTTATTCTTAGAGTCCATACTCTGACTCTGCCTACCTACTGTAAAAACTTTTAAACCCTTACTCCCCATTTCTATATCATTGCCAACAAGTGAACATTCACTGCCCTACAACAAACCAGAGAACTCACATTGAACAATGTTTCCCCAGTAGAGACCAAGACACAATACTTATTAAAAAAATACCCTAGTTATGAGTTAGCAGGTAAAGCTTTATTTGAGTGTTAAATGTGCTCTAATTATGTGTTTGTGTGTTTGTTGATGTGTGTGGTGTGTGGGTGTGTGTGCTTGTGTGTGAAACAAGCACTGAGGTGTAAAATAAATGCAGGATTGCAACGGCCTTCTTAAAAATAAGAAGCAACTTTATCACATTTGAAGCCCAGTGAAGAATCTGCCTGATACTTAACCTACAATTAATTGAAATGTGAAAAATTCAGGCCTCGAAAAACAAAGCCAACATACATACTGAATCTAATCAGTCTGTCTCACCTGTTTTCTAATCACTCCTTTCAATAAACCTAAATTGCCAGCATAAAACATCAGTTGTTCTAAACGAGTGGACGGATGTCCCCTGTCATGGGCTGTGTAAAATACATGGACGATCCGGCACTGATTGTTATCTAGAATGACTTCTGCCTGAACTACTATTGGAGAATTGTTGCTGATATACTGCGGTTCTTATACCAGTAAACTGGAATGAAGGTAATTTCAGGCTGCAAAGGAATAAATTGATTTTACTAACTGGTTTTTGGAAAACACTGCCATGAAAAATTATCAATATGTTCATAAAGGCATCTACATGTCTCTTCACAAGGGTTTTACTTAATGGGGGAGGTGGTGAGGTCTGGATATAACTGAACTGTCCATTAGTAGGTAGAACAATATCATGGGGATCAGAGTGCACATTCCGGTTTGACCTCAATCTAGGTAACATGGATTCATCTCTGTGTAATAGGCCTGCTTCTGAAAAACACAATGTCGAGCTCCAAAAGCAGAACGATACTTTCAGAATACCATGTTATGTTTGTAAATACATAGACAGAGAGATATACAGAAATCAAAAATCTGAAAACGGTCTGGAAGTGTACATTTCTATAACTTACAATGTCAGTAGTGGGGGATTAATAGCAGATCAAGAAGACTGTATCTGCATGAGAAATGGTTCAATTTTTGAAGGAGTTTTTTAAATGAAAATGGACAAAAGATTTAAAGGGTTACAGTAAGTGTTGAGGAGTGACTTGGCAAAAGGAGCACAGAGGTGAGAAAGAATTAAGTAGAGTTCAATAGAACCAGGTATAATTTCTGTACACATGACTCCATGAACAGGAGCAAAGGGGACACTTAAAGAAATCATAGGACTAAAGAGAGATCAGGAGGGTTTGTACTAGTCTAGAAATGCTGACCTGAAAACCAACTAAAGTTTCAACTCCTTCTTTTGAGGAACATTAGCTGTGCCGTGCTTTTCAAAAAGGACTTGTCATAACTGATTGATGCCCATGTTAGCAACTCTTCTGAAATTACGTTGAAAGTAGACTAATGTGAGAGTTTCTCTTTAGAGATAATTCAAATTACTTGCATAGGAAGTGGCAGCAGGTCTGGGGATGTTGTAGCTCAGTGGCAGTGACCTTGCCTAGCTTGGGGCTGGCCTGCCATGGACTTTCACCCCAAACACTTGCAAGAAAAGAAAAGGGAGGGAAGGGAGAGAGAAAGTTGGAAGGGAGGAAGGCAAAGTTGGAGGGATGGATGGAGGTATAAAAGAAGGAAGCAGAAAAGGAGAAAAACCAGGAAGGGGGGAAGGAAGCAAGGAAGGTAGGAAATAGGGAGAGCACAAGGGCAGAAAAAGGACTGAGTCACTCAAACAAAAGGCAAGGGACACAAAGACCAATATAGGCCATAAAAGCTGTTTGAACAGTTTAGTCAGCTTTAGAATCTGAGGGACATCAAACTGAATGTTATTGTGACTGGATGGAATCTTCCTACTAACCCCGCCTTGGCCTGGCCTAAACCAAATCAAGGGGTGGGTGGCAGGGAGAGGAATTCTCTCTGGCTGGAGTGGGAGGGACCTAAACATGTGGCACTTGAGGATGCACTGGGTAGGGAAGGGGACAAGACTCCCCTGATGGGCAGTTGAGACAACAAGGCTCCTGGGAGCCCTTGATCAGGGCTCCCACCGCCATACGCACACCACCCACCATACGCTCAGCCCCTGAAGGGGCTCACAGTGGTCTGCTCCGTTGCCTGGTGCAGGTTGGAGTTCCGGACCAAACACCTGAGTGTCCACAGCCTGTGTTGGCCTGCCTGGGCAGGCTGTGGTTGTGGTGGCAAGAGCCAAAGCTGTCTTGGCGTGATGGAGGAGCCAAGGGCTGCCTCTCAGCCATACTAGTGGGTGGTTCTGGAAGAAGCACCCAGGGTTGTGGCAGCATTGTCCGAAGACATGAAGCCAGGCCATCTTCCTTATGGCTTTCCTTGGGAGTTGATGATGTGTACAGCTCTTGGATTTTTTGCTGTTCTCTCACTTGTCTGGAGAGCTTTTCAGTCGGTTAGTAGCAGGCTTTACGTGGGAAGAGAAAAAAGGCTGGCTCTAAATCTTGCTGGACTTATTGAGGCAAAATGTGGACTTCTTGATAAAGTGAGCCTTGTTGAAAAAGAACATAAAGGCTTAGACTCATCTTTAAAGGATTCCAGGGTTGAGAAGGGTTCAAGGGAAGCACAACAGCTGGAGGCAACCTACGAAAAGCTGCATAGGTCCGAATCCAGCCATGGCGTTGAAATGCTCTTTCTAGAAGAAGAGCTCAAAGCACAGAAGGCTAAACATGGTCAACAGGATGAAACGATGGCGCATCTATCAAGAGGGATACAGTCCCTCCAAGGTGAATCTGAATCCCTCAGATCACAAATAGCTGAAGCCAAAACAAACTGGAGACTCTTTCAAGTGAATGAGGAAGAACTGAAGCTGGCAATCAAAGAGGTTTTGAATGAAGGGTCCCTACTTCCGCAAACGCAGAGACCAACAATACAAGGAGAAGCTGAAGCACAGAGGGAACAAGGAGGTGTCCAATATAAAGCAAAAATCATATTAGAGGACTCTAAAGTAGCTGGAGAACAAGTTCTAAGGGACACCGAAAATCACATGGAGTCTCTGAGTGAATGCTTGCTGAAGATGAAGGATAGATCTTCTCCAAGCCTGGGAGCCCAAAGGGATGGTGGTCACCTGGAACTGGGAAAGACGAGTGAACCCGAAATTGGTGCTCACTTGGAGGATGAGTCCAAAGGAGCTTTGAGGAACCTGGTTTATGGTGATAAGCTAAAGGCCTCCTTAGAAATCTTGGAAGGAGGAAGAAATCAAAAATGTACTTTCTCATCTGAAGTGGAGAAAACCACGGAAGACCTTACAGAACACCTTAAAAGTCTGCAGACTGAACAGGCATCCTTGCAGTCAGAAAATGCACAGCTACAAAGTGAGAATGAGACCCTACAGAAGAACTTGAAAGTCATGATGGAACGCTATCAAGAAAATACGATGAAACTGCACAGGAAATTAAGAGTGGAGGAAAACTACCGTGTGGAGCAAGAGGAGAAACTTTCCAAAGTCGAAGAAAAGATGAGCCATACAATAAAAGAGCTGGAGACCTACAGAAAGAGAGCCCAATATCTTGAAGAACAATTGCAGAGTACCATTCATTCCTGTCTGGGGAAGATTATTTCCTCTGAGAAAGAAGCACATGCCAGTGAGTTGGCAGCTCGGATTCCTGAAAGAAACCTCAGCTATTTCAGGAAACAAAATGCACGCAACAGACAAAAATTAACTGAGAAGGAGCTGAGATTTGAACTTGTAGGAAAAGATCCCTATGATGCACTGGATGTTTCCAACTCAGCAATGGGCCATCACCAATAGGTCACCCTTCATCTGAAAGGAGACCTCCTCATTTTGAAAAGAGTGGTCCACTCACACTCTCACCTTTCACTCCAGTGGGAGGAGGAAGAGGGTCAAGGGGCCCTGGAGAATCCTCTGGACCATGCGACTAGCAGTAAAGGAAGAGAATCCAGCTGTCATAAGTTCACTGATTTTCAGAGAGCACCTTCTCAGACTGGGCCCCTCTCTCCTCCAGGGGAACAGGCCAGCAGGCTGATGATCCCTCCGCCAGGCCAACCATATTCTTCTGATGCACGTCTTCCTCTACAAAGGCAAGATAGGTTTTACTCAAATTGTGGTAGAGCATCGCGACCAGCAGAACACAGAATTCCTAATATGCCTCCTTTGGACTCTGATGTGCCTGATTCACCTCTCCATGCTGAAAACCAAGCAACTGGCTCTGGCTCTGTGTTGGCACCTTTCCCTCCAGTCAGAGGTGCCTTGTTTCCAGTTGACCCAAGGAGTCAGTTCCTGAGAAGAGGACCTTTTTTTTCCTCCACCTCTCCCAGGAAACTTGTCTGGGAACCTTCAGATTATTTTCCACCTGACCCGCCACCCACTCCATTTCCAATGTGATGTGTCTATGCAGGGAGGGGGTTTTCCTCACAATCTTCCCCCAACAGCTGGAATTCAGCCCTCTACACCCCCATTCTGAAAGTACAAGTGAGTTCCCTGAAGGGTTCCTTCCACCTGCAAATGAGCCTGTTACTCAACATCCAGAACCAAACAAGAAACCTCACGCTGTTGCTCTCTCTTCAAATGTAATTTGACTTATCTCTCATTTTTAGTTTTTAAGTAACTGCTTTTACTTCAGTGATTGACTATACTTTGGCTCCAATTGAAGCTCAATGAAACAATAATTCTTAAGATAGTATTTTGTGAATAAAGATGGTTTACGTAGGAATCTTCTGAGTAAATTATTCCTATTTTATTTTATTCCAGAGAACAGCATTTAATCTGATGAAGCCACTCTTACATAAACAAGAATGGGAGTTCTAGGTACTTGTAATCTAGCTGATGGAAATATCTTTTAAACTCCCAACAAAGAAGTGTATTTAGTATGACTGTAGCAAATGTAAAGTGACTTTAGGCTTAATGAAGAATTGTCACTGATTTACAGACTGGTTGGGCATTTCAGCTAGTTTTTCCATATCGGAATAACTAGAGCATGGGAGGACTAAAGGAGAGAACACAACTAAACATGTCACGGAAACAGGAGATCTCAACTACAAAGAAAAATGAAGACCTCTTGTTTATATTGGTTGCTTAAAACATTACATAGCTCTTGAGATACCATATTTCCTACATTAGATTCAAGTGAGTTATGAACTCCCATTTTCACCCCATATACAGATTGCACGATCACATTGTTTACACATCCACATTTTTACAAAATGCCATATTAGTACCTGTTGTATTCTGCTACCTTTTCTAGCCTCTACTATCCCCCCTCTCCTGCCCTCCCATCTTCTCTCTCTATCCCATCTGCTGTAATTTAACCCTTGGGAATTGGAAACCACACTTTAAACTCACTCTCCTCCCCTTGTTCCCTTCTGTCAAATTACTCATCATCTTCTTCTATTTCTCCTCCTCCTCCTCCTCCTTATACCTTTAATTCATTCATCGTACACTCATGCATTGGTTCATTCATTCCTTTCACATATGGTGTTGGGGATCCAATCAGGACCTTTGAAAGTGTGAAGCCAGCACTCTAGTGCTGAGCCAAAACCCCAGCACCTGTCTTTTTGATTTTATGACTGTTTATATGAAATTGAGAATCGCATTCTGCTATGGTTTACTGATATGTGGATTGACCTAGTCCTTGTTTTCTGGGAGACTTTTGGAAAATATACATGAATTATTAGGAGATTGAAATGAAGAAACAAAGAGGAAATTCCCCAGTTTCTTATTCTTAGAGTCCATACTCTGACTCTGCCTACCTACTGTAAAAACTTTTAAACCCTTACTCCCCATTTCTATATCATTGCCAACAAGTGAACATTCACTGCCCTACAACAAACCAGAGAACTCACATTGAACAATGTTTCCCCAGTAGAGACCAAGACACAATACTTATTAAAAAAAATACCCTAGTTATGAGTTAGCAGGTAAAGCTTTATTTGAGTGTTAAATGTGCTCTAATTATGTGTTTGTGTGTTTGTTGATGTGTGTGGTGTGTGGGTGTGTGTGCTTGTGTGTGAAACAAGCAC
This sequence comes from Callospermophilus lateralis, assembly GCF_048772815.1. Lineage (NCBI taxonomy): Eukaryota > Metazoa > Chordata > Mammalia > Rodentia > Sciuridae > Callospermophilus > Callospermophilus lateralis. Next base: position 403,735 of record NW_027518013.1, on the reverse strand, counting down.
TGAGGTGTAAAATAAATGCAGGATTGCAACGGCCTTCTTAAAAATAAGAAGCAACTTTATCACATTTGAAGCCCAGTGAAGAATCTGCCTGATACTTAACCTACAATTAATTGAAATGTGAAAAATTCAGGCCTCGAAAAACAAAGCCAACATACATACTGAATCTAATCAGTCTGTCTCACCTGTTTTCTAATCACTCCTTTCAATAAACCTAAATTGCCAGCATAAAACATCAGTTGTTCTAAACGAGTGGACGGATGTCCCCTGTCATGGGCTGTGTAAAATACATGGACGATCCGGCACTGATTGTTATCTAGAATGACTTCTGCCTGAACTACTATTGGAGAATTGTTGCTGATATACTGCGGTTCTTATACCAGTAAACTGGAATGAAGGTAATTTCAGGCTGCAAAGGAATAAATTGATTTTACTAACTGGTTTTTGGAAAACACTGCCATGAAAAATTATCAATATGTTCATAAAGGCATCTACATGTCTCTTCACAAGGGTTTTACTTAATGGGGGAGGTGGTGAGGTCTGGATATAACTGAGCTGTCCATTAGTAGGTAGAACAATATCATGGGGATCAGAGTGCACATTCCGGTTTGACCTCAATCTAGGTAACATGGATTCATCTCTGTGTAATAGGCCTGCTTCTGAAAAACACAATGTCGAGCTCCAAAAGCAGAACGATACTTTCAGAATACCATGTTATGTTTGTAAATACATAGACAGATAGATATACAGAAATCAAAAATCTGAAAACGGTCTGGAAGTGTACATTTCTATAACTTACAATGTCAGTAGTGGGGGATTAATAGCAGATCAAGAAGACTGTATCTGCATGAGAAATGGTTCAATTTTTGAAGGAGTTTTTTAAATGAAAATGGACAAAAGATTTAAAGGGTTACAGTAAGTGTTGAGGAGTGACTTGGCAAAAGGAGCACAGAGGTGAGAAAGAATTAAGTAGAGTTCAATAGAACCAGGTATAATTTCTGTACACATGACTCCATGAACAGGAGCAAAGGGGACACTTAAAGAAATCATAGGACTAAAGAGAGATCAGGAGGGTTTGTACTAGTCTAGAAATGCTGACCTGAAAACCAACTAAAGTTTCAACTCCTTCTTTTGAGGAACATTAGCTGTGCCGTGCTTTTCAAAAAGGACTTGTCATAACTGATTGATGCCCATGTTAGCAACTCTTCTGAAATTACGTTGAAAGTAGACTAATGTGAGAGTTTCTCTTTAGAGATAATTCAAATTACTTGCATAGGAAGTGGCAGCAGGTCTGGGGATGTTGTAGCTCAGTGGCAGTGACCTTGCCTAGCTTGGGGCTGGCCTGCCATGGACTTTCACCCCAAACACTTGCAAGAAAAGAAAAGGGAGGGAAGGGAGAGAGAAAGTTGGAAGGGAGGAAGGCAAAGTTGGAGGGATGGATGGAGGTATAAAAGAAGGAAGCAGAAAAGGAGAAAAACCAGGAAGGGGGGAAGGAAGCAAGGAAGGTAGGAAATAGGGAGAGCACAAGGGCAGAAAAAGGACTGAGTCACTCAAACAAAAGGCAAGGGACACAAAGACCAATATAGGCCATAAAAGCTGTTTGAACAGTTTAGTCAGCTTTAGAATCTGAGTGACATCAAACTGAATGTTATTGTGACTGGATGGAATCTTCCTACTAACCCCGCCTTGGCCTGGCCTAAACCAAATCAAGGGGTGGGTGGCAGGGAGAGGAATTCTCTCTGGCTGGAGTGGGAGGGACCTAAACATGTGGCCCTTGAGGATGCACTGGGTAGGGAAGGGGACAAGACTCCCCTGATGGGCAGTTGAGACAACAAGGCTCCTGGGAGCCCTTGATCAGGGCTCCCACCGCCATACGCACACCACCCACCATACGCTCAGCCCCTGAAGGGGCTCACAGTGGTCTGCTCCGTTGCCTGGTGCAGGTTGGAGTTCCGGACCAAACACCTGAGTGTCCACAGCCTGTGTTGGCCTGCCTGGGCAGGCTGTGGTTGTGGTGGCAAGAGCCAAAGCTGTCTTGGCGTGATGGAGGAGCCAAGGGCTGCCTCTCAGCCATACTAGTGGGTGGTTCTGGAAGAAGCACCCAGGGTTGTGGCAGCATTGTCTGAAGACATGAAGCCAGGCCATCTTCCTTATGGCTTTCCTTGGGAGTTGATGATGTGTACAGCTCTTGGATTTTTTGCTGTTCTCTCACTTGTCTGGAGAGCTTTTCAGTCGGTTAGTAGCAGGCTTTACGTGGGAAGAGAAAAAAGGCTGGCTCTAAATCTTGCTGGACTTATTGAGGCAAAATGTGGACTTCTTGATAAAGTGAGCCTTGTTGAAAAAGAACATAAAGGCTTAGACTCATCTTTAAAGGATTCCAGGTTTGAGAAGGGTTCAAGGGAAGCACAACAGCTGGAGGCAACCTACGAAAAGCTGCATAGGTCCGAATCCAGCCATGGCGTTGAAATGCTCTTTCTAGAAGAAGAGCTCAAAGCACAGAAGGCTAAACATGGTCAACAGGATGAAACGATGGCGCATCTATCAAGAGGGATACAGTCCCTCCAAGGTGAATCTGAATCCCTCAGATCACAAATAGCTGAAGCCAAAACAAACTGGAGACTCTTTCAAGTGAATGAGGAAGAACTGAAGCTGGCAATCAAAGAGGTTTTGAATGAAGGATCCCTACTTCCGCAAACGCAGAGACCAACAATACAAGGAGAAGCTGAAGCACAGAGGGAACAAGGAGGTGTCCAATATAAAGCAAAAATCATATTAGAGGACTCTAAAGTAGCTGGAGAACAAGTTCTAAGGGACACCGAAAATCACATGGAGTCTCTGAGTGAATGCTTGCTGAAGATGAAGGATAGATCTTCTCCAAGCCTGGGAGCCCAAAGGGATGGTGGTCACCTGGAACTGGGAAAGACGAGTGAACCCGAAATTGGTGCTCACTTGGAGGATGAGTCCAAAGGAGCTTTGAGGAACCTGGTTTATGGTGATAAGCTAAAGGCCTCCTTAGAAATCTTGGAAGGAGGAAGAAATCAAAAATGTACTTTCTCATCTGAAGTGGAGAAAACCACGGAAGACCTTACAGAACACCTTAAAAGTCTGCAGACTGAACAGGCATCCTTGCAGTCAGAAAATGCACAGCTACAAAGTGAGAATGAGACCCTACAGAAGAACTTGAAAGTCATGATGGAACGCTATCAAGAAAATACGATGAAACTGCACAGGAAATTAAGAGTGGAGGAAAACTACCGTGTGGAGCAAGAGGAGAAACTTTCCAAAGTCGAAGAAAAGATGAGCCATACAATAAAAGAGCTGGAGACCTACAGAAAGAGAGCCCAATATCTTGAAGAACAATTGCAGAGTACCATTCATTCCTGTCTGGGGAAGATTATTTCCTCTGAGAAAGAAGCACATGCCAGTGAGTTGGCAGCTCGGATTCCTGAAAGAAACCTCAGCTATTTCAGGAAACAAAATGCACGCAACAGACAAAAATTAACTGAGAAGGAGCTGAGATTTGAACTTGTAGGAAAAGATCCCTATGATGCACTGGATGTTTCCAACTCAGCAATGGGCCATCACCAATAGGTCACCCTTCATCTGAAAGGAGACCTCCTCATTTTGAAAAGAGTGGTCCACTCACACTCTCACCTTTCACTCCAGTGGGAGGAGGAAGAGGGTCAAGGGGCCCTGGAGAATCCTCTGGACCATGCGACTAGCAGTAAAGGAAGAGAATCCAGCTGTCATAAGTTCACTGATTTTCAGAGAGCACCTTCTCAGACTGGGCCCCTCTCTCCTCCAGGGGAACAGGCCAGCAGGCTGATGATCCCTCCGCCAGGCCAACCATATTCTTCTGATGCACGTCTTCCTCTACAAAGGCAAGATAGGTTTTACTCACATTGTGGTAGAGCATCGCGACCAGCAGAACACAGAATTCCTAATATGCCTCCTTTGGACTCTGATGTGCCTGATTCACCTCTCCATGCTGAAAACCAAGCAACTGGCTCTGGCTCTGTGTTGGCACCTTTCCCTCCAGTCAGAGGTGCCTTGTTTCCAGTTGACCCAAGGAGTCAGTTCCTGAGAAGAGGACCTTTTTTTTCCTCCACCTCTCCCAGGAAACTTGTCTGGGAACCTGGAGATTATTTTCCACCTGACCCGCCACCCACTCCATTTCCAATGTGATGTGTCTATGCAGGGAGGGGGTTTTCCTCACAATCTTCCCCCAACAGCTGGAATTCAGCCCTCTACACCCCCATTCTGAAAGTACAAGTGAGTTCCCTGAAGGGTTCCTTCCACCTGCAAATGAGCCTGTTACTCAACATCCAGAACCAAACAAGAAACCTCACGCTGTTGCTCTCTCTTCAAATGTAATTTGACTTATCTCTCATTTTTAGTTTTTAAGTAACTGCTTTTACTTCAGTGATTGACTATACTTTGGCTCCAATTGAAGCTCAATGAAACAATAATTCTTAAGATACTATTTTGTGAATAAAGATGGTTTACGTAGGAATCTTCTGAGTAAATTATTCCTATTTTATTTTATTCCAGAGAACAGCATTTAATCTGATGAAGCCACTCTTACATAAACAAGAATGGGAGTTCTAGGTACTTGTAATCTAGCTGATGGAAATATCTTTTAAACTCCCAACAAAGAAGTGTATTTAGTATGACTGTAGCAAATGTAAAGTGACTTTAGGCTTAATGAAGAATTGTCACTGATTTACAGACTGGTTGGGCATTTCAGCTAGTTATTCCATATCGGAATAACTAGAGCATGGGAGGACTAAAGGAGAGAACACAACTAAACATGTCACGGAAACAGGAGATCTCAACTACAAAGAAAAATGAAGACCTCTTGTTTATATTGGTTGCTTAAAACATTACATAGCTCTTGAGATACCATATTTCCTACATTAGATTCAAGTGAGTTATGAACTCCCATTTTCACCCCATATACAGATTGCACGATCACATTGTTTACACATCCACATTTTTACAAAATGCCATATTAGTACCTGTTGTATTCTGCTACCTTTTCTAGCCTCTACTATCCCCCCTCTCCTGCCCTCCCATCTTCTCTCTCTATCCCATCTGCTGTAATTTAACCCTTGGGAATTGGAAACCACACTTTAAACTCACTCTCCTCCCCTTGTTCCCTTCTGTCAAATTACTCATCATCTTCTTCTATTTCTCCTCCTCCTCCTCCTCCTTATACCTTTAATTCATTCATCGTACACTCATGCATTGGTTCATTCATTCCTTTCACATATGGTGTTGGGGATCCAATCAGGACCTTTGAAAGTGTAAAGCCAGCACTCTAGTGCTGAGCCAAAACCCCAGCACCTGTCTTTTTGATTTTATGACTGTTTATATGAAATTGAGAATCGCATTCTGCTATGGTTTACTGATATGTGGATTGACCTAGTCCTTGTTTTCTGGGAGACTTTTGGAAAATATACATGAATTATTAGGAGATTGAAATGAAGAAACAAAGAGGAAATTCCCCAGTTTCTTATTCTTAGAGTCCATACTCTGACTCTGCCTACCTACTGTAAAAACTTTTAAACCCTTACTCCCCATTTCTATATCATTGCCAACAAGTGAACATTCACTGCCCTACAACAAACCAGAGAACTCACATTGAACAATGTTTCCCCAGTAGAGACCAAGACACAATACTTATTAAAAAAATACCCTAGTTATGAGTTAGCAGGTAAAGCTTTATTTGAGTGTTAAATGTGCTCTAATTATGTGTTTGTGTGTTTGTTGATGTGTGTGGTGTGTGGGTGTGTGTGCTTGTGTGTGAAACAAGCACTGAGGTGTAAAATAAATGCAGGATTGCAACGGCCTTCTTAAAAATAAGAAGCAACTTTATCACATTTGAAGCCCAGTGAAGAATCTGCCTGATACTTAACCTACAATTAATTGAAATGTGAAAAATTCAGGCCTCGAAAAACAAAGCCAACATACATACTGAATCTAATCAGTCTGTCTCACCTGTTTTCTAATCACTCCTTTCAATAAACCTAAATTGCCAGCATAAAACATCAGTTGTTCTAAACGAGTGGACGGATGTCCCCTGTCATGGGCTGTGTAAAATACATGGACGATCCGGCACTGATTGTTATCTAGAATGACTTCTGCCTGAACTACTATTGGAGAATTGTTGCTGATATACTGCGGTTCTTATACCAGTAAACTGGAATGAAGGTAATTTCAGGCTGCAAAGGAATAAATTGATTTTACTAACTGGTTTTTGGAAAACACTGCCATGAAAAATTATCAATATGTTCATAAAGGCATCTACATGTCTCTTCACAAGGGTTTTACTTAATGGGGGAGGTGGTGAGGTCTGGATATAACTGAGCTGTCCATTAGTAGGTAGAACAATATCATGGGGATCAGAGTGCACATTCCGGTTTGACCTCAATCTAGGTAACATGGATTCATCTCTGTGTAATAGGCCTGCTTCTGAAAAACACAATGTCGAGCTCCAAAAGCAGAACGATACTTTCAGAATACCATGTTATGTTTGTAAATACATAGACAGATAGATATACAGAAATCAAAAATCTGAAAACGGTCTGGAAGTGTACATTTCTATAACTTACAATGTCAGTAGTGGGGGATTAATAGCAGATCAAGAAGACTGTATCTGCATGAGAAATGGTTCAATTTTTGAAGGAGTTTTTTAAATGAAAATGGACAAAAGATTTAAAGGGTTACAGTAAGTGTTGAGGAGTGACTTGGCAAAAGGAGCACAGAGGTGAGAAAGAATTAAGTAGAGTTCAATAGAACCAGGTATAATTTCTGTACACATGACTCCATGAACAGGAGCAAAGGGGACACTTAAAGAAATCATAGGACTAAAGAGAGATCAGGAGGGTTTGTACTAGTCTAGAAATGCTGACCTGAAAACCAACTAAAGTTTCAACTCCTTCTTTTGAGGAACATTAGCTGTGCCGTGCTTTTCAAAAAGGACTTGTCATAACTGATTGATGCCCATGTTAGCAACTCTTCTGAAATTACGTTGAAAGTAGACTAATGTGAGAGTTTCTCTTTAGAGATAATTCAAATTACTTGCATAGGAAGTGGCAGCAGGTCTGGGGATGTTGTAGCTCAGTGGCAGTGACCTTGCCTAGCTTGGGGCTGGCCTGCCATGGACTTTCACCCCAAACACTTGCAAGAAAAGAAAAGGGAGGGAAGGGAGAGAGAAAGTTGGAAGGGAGGAAGGCAAAGTTGGAGGGATGGATGGAGGTATAAAAGAAGGAAGCAGAAAAGGAGAAAAACCAGGAAGGGGGGAAGGAAGCAAGGAAGGTAGGAAATAGGGAGAGCACAAGGGCAGAAAAAGGACTGAGTCACTCAAACAAAAGGCAAGGGACACAAAGACCAATATAGGCCATAAAAGCTGTTTGAACAGTTTAGTCAGCTTTAGAATCTGAGTGACATCAAACTGAATGTTATTGTGACTGGATGGAATCTTCCTACTAACCCCGCCTTGGCCTGGCCTAAACCAAATCAAGGGGTGGGTGGCAGGGAGAGGAATTCTCTCTGGCTGGAGTGGGAGGGACCTAAACATGTGGCACTTGAGGATGCACTGGGTAGGGAAGGGGACAAGACTCCCCTGATGGGCAGTTGAGACAACAAGGCTCCTGGGAGCCCTTGATCAGGGCTCCCACCGCCATACGCACACCACCCACCATACGCTCAGCCCCTGAAGGGGCTCACAGTGGTCTGCTCCGTTGCCTGGTGCAGGTTGGAGTTCCGGACCAAACACCTGAGTGTCCACAGCCTGTGTTGGCCTGCCTGGGCAGGCTGTGGTTGTGGTGGCAAGAGCCAAAGCTGTCTTGGCGTGATGGAGGAGCCAAGGGCTGCCTCTCAGCCATACTAGTGGGTGGTTCTGGAAGAAGCACCCAGGGTTGTGGCAGCATTGTCCGAAGACATGAAGCCAGGCCATCTTCCTTATGGCTTTCCTTGGGAGTTGATGATGTGTACAGCTCTTGGATTTTTTGCTGTTCTCTCACTTGTCTGGAGAGCTTTTCAGTCGGTTAGTAGCAGGCTTTACGTGGGAAGAGAAAAAAGGCTGGCTCTAAATCTTGCTGGACTTATTGAGGCAAAATGTGGACTTCTTGATAAAGTGAGCCTTGTTGAAAAAGAACATAAAGGCTTAGACTCATCTTTAAAGGATTCCAGGTTTGAGAAGGGTTCAAGGGAAGCACAACAGCTGGAGGCAACCTACGAAAAGCTGCATAGGTCCGAATCCAGCCATGGCGTTGAAATGCTCTTTCTAGAAGAAGAGCCCAAAGCACAGAAGGCTAAACATGGTCAACAGGATGAAACGATGGCGCATCTATCAAGAGGGATACAGTCCCTCCAAGGTGAATCTGAATCCCTCAGATCACAAATAGCTGAAGCCAAAACAAACTGGAGACTCTTTCAAGTGAATGAGGAAGAACTGAAGCTGGCAATCAAAGAGGTTTTGAATGAAGGATCCCTACTTCCGCAAACGCAGAGACCAACAATACAAGGAGAAGCTGAAGCACAGAGGGAACAAGGAGGTGTCCAATATAAAGCAAAAATCATATTAGAGGACTCTAAAGTAGCTGGAGAACAAGTTCTAAGGGACACCGAAAATCACATGGAGTCTCTGAGTGAATGCTTGCTGAAGATCAAGGATAGATCTTCTCCAAGCCTGGGAGCCCAAAGGGATGGTGGTCACCTGGAACTGGGAAAGACGAGTGAACCCGAAATTGGTGCTCACTTGGAGGATGAGTCCAAAGGAGCTTTGAGGAACCTGGTTTATGGTGATAAGCTAAAGGCCTCCTTAGAAATCTTGGAAGGAGGAAGAAATCAAAAATGTACTTTCTCATCTGAAGTGGAGAAAACCACGGAAGACCTTACAGAACACCTTAAAAGTCTGCAGACTGAACAGGCATCCTTGCAGTCAGAAAATGCACAGCTACAAAGTGAGAATGAGACCCTACAGAAGAACTTGAAAGTCATGATGGAACACTATCAAGAAAATACGATGAAACTGCACAGGAAATTAAGAGTGGAGGAAAACTACCGTGTGGAGCAAGAGGAGAAACTTTCCAAAGTCGAAGAAAAGATGAGCCATACAATAAAAGAGCTGGAGACCTACAGAAAGAGAGCCCAATATCTTGAAGAACAATTGCAGAGTACCATTCATTCCTGTCTGGGGAAGATTATTTCCTCTGAGAAAGAAGCACATGCCAGTGAGTTGGCAGCTCGGATTCCTGAAAGAAACCTCAGCTATTTCAGGAAACAAAATGCACGCAACAGACAAAAATTAACTGAGAAGGAGCTGAGATTTGAACTTGTAGGAAAAGATCCCTATGATGCACTGGATGTTTCCAACTCAGCAATGGGCCATCACCAATAGGTCACCCTTCATCTGAAAGGAGACCTCCTCATTTTGAAAAGAGTGGTCCACTCACACTCTCACCTTTCACTCCAGTGGGAGGAGGAAGAGGGTCAAGGGGCCCTGGAGAATCCTCTGGACCATGCGACTAGCAGTAAAGGAAGAGAATCCAGCTGTCATAAGTTCACTGATTTTCAGAGAGCACCTTCTCAGACTGGGCCCCTCTCTCCTCCAGGGGAACAGGCCAGCAGGCTGATGATCCCTCCGCCAGGCCAACCATATTCTTCTGATGCACGTCTTCCTCTACAAAGGCAAGATAGGTTTTACTCAAATTGTGGTAGAGCATCGCGACCAGCAGAACACAGAATTCCTAATATGCCTCCTTTGGACTCTGATGTGCCTGATTCACCTCTCCATGCTGAAAACCAAGCAACTGGCTCTGGCTCTGTGTTGGCACCTTTCCCTCCAGTCAGAGGTGCCTTGTTTCCAGTTGACCCAAGGAGTCAGTTCCTGAGAAGAGGACCTTTTTTTTCCTCCACCTCTCCCAGGAAACTTGTCTGGGAACCTGGAGATTATTTTCCACCTGACCCGCCACCCACTCCATTTCCAATGTGATGTGTCTATGCAGGGAGGGGGTTTTCCTCACAATCTTCCCCCAACAGCTGGAATTCAGCCCTCTACACCCCCATTCTGAAAGTACAAGTGAGTTCCCTGAAGGGTTCCTTCCACCTGCAAATGAGCCTGTTACTCAACATCCAGAACCAAACAAGAAACCTCACGCTGTTGCTCTCTCTTCAAATGTAATTTGACTTATCTCTCATTTTTAGTTTTTAAGTAACTGCTTTTACTTCAGTGATTGACTATACTTTGGCTCCAATTGAAGCTCAATGAAACAATAATTCTTAAGATAGTATTTTGTGAATAAAGATGGTTTACGTAGGAATCTTCTGAGTAAATTATTCCTATTTTATTTTATTCCAGAGAACAGCATTTAATCTGATGAAGCCACTCTTACATAAACAAGAATGGGAGTTCTAGGTACTTGTAATCTAGCTGATGGAAATATCTTTTAAACTCCCAACAAAGAAGTGTATTTAGTATGACTGTAGCAAATGTAAAGTGACTTTAGGCTTAATGAAGAATTGTCACTGATTTACAGACTGGTTGGGCATTTCAGCTAGTTTTTCCATATCGGAATAACTAGAGCATGGGAGGACTAAAGGAGAGAACACAACTAAACATGTCACGGAAACAGGAGATCTCAACTACAAAGAAAAATGAAGACCTCTTGTTTATATTGGTTGCTTAAAACATTACATAGCTCTTGAGATACCATATTTCCTACATTAGATTCAAGTGAGTTATGAACTCCCATTTTCACCCCATATACAGATTGCACGATCACATTGTTTACACATCCACATTTTTACAAAATGCCATATTAGTACCTGTTGTATTCTGCTACCTTTTCTAGCCTCTACTATCCCCCCTCTCCTGCCCTCCCATCTTCTCTCTCTATCCCATCTGCTGTAATTTAACCCTTGGGAATTGGAAACCACACTTTAAACTCACTCTCCTCCCCTTGTTCCCTTCTGTCAAATTACTCATCATCTTCTTCTATTTCTCCTCCTCCTCCTCCTCCTTATACCTTTAATTCATTCATCGTACACTCATGCATTGGTTCATTCATTCCTTTCACATATGGTGTTGGGGATCCAATCAGGACCTTTGAAAGTGTGAAGCCAGCACTCTAGTGCTGAGCCAAAACCCCAGCACCTGTCTTTTTGATTTTATGACTGTTTATATGAAATTGAGAATCGCATTCTGCTATGGTTTACTGATATGTGGATTGACCTAGTCCTTGTTTTCTGGGAGACTTTTGGAAAATATACATGAATTATTAGGAGATTGAAATGAAGAAACAAAGAGGAAATTCCCCAGTTTCTTATTCTTAGAGTCCATACTCTGACTCTGCCTACCTACTGTAAAAACTTTTAAACCCTTACTCCCCATTTCTATATCATTGCCAACAAGTGAACATTCACTGCCCTACAACAAACCAGAGAACTCACATTGAACAATGTTTCCCCAGTAGAGACCAAGACACAATACTTATTAAAAAAAAATACCCTAGTTATGAGTTAGCAGGTAAAGCTTTATTTGAGTGTTAAATGTGCTCTAATTATGTGTTTGTGTGTTTGTTGATGTGTGTGGTGTGTGGGTGTGTGTGCTTGTGTGTGAAACAAGCACTGAGGTGTAAAATAAATGCAGGATTGCAACGGCCTTCTTAAAAATAAGAAGCAACTTTATCACATTTGAAGCCCAGTGAAGAATCTGCCTGATACTTAACCTACAATTAATTGAAATGTGAAAAATTCAGGCCTCGAAAAACAAAGCCAACATACATACTGAATCTAATCAGTCTGTCTCACCTGTTTTCTAATCACTCCTTTCAATAAACCTAAATTGCCAGCATAAAACATCAGTTGTTCTAAACGAGTGGACGGATGTCCCCTGTCATGGGCTGTGTAAAATACATGGACGATCCGGCACTGATTGTTATCTAGAATGACTTCTGCCTGAACTACTATTGGAGAATTGTTGCTGATATACTGCGGTTCTTATACCAGTAAACTGGAATGAAGGTAATTTCAGGCTGCAAAGGAATAAATTGATTTTACTAACTGGTTTTTGGAAAACACTGCCATGAAAAATTATCAATATGTTCATAAAGGCATCTACATGTCTCTTCACAAGGGTTTTACTTAATGGGGGAGGTGGTGAGGTCTGGATATAACTGAGCTGTCCATTAGTAGGTAGAACAATATCATGGGGATCAGAGTGCACATTCCGGTTTGACCTCAATCTAGGTAACATGGATTCATCTCTGTGTAATAGGCCTGCTTCTGAAAAACACAATGTCGAGCTCCAAAAGCAGAACGATACTTTCAGAATACCATGTTATGTTTGTAAATACATAGACAGATAGATATACAGAAATCAAAAATCTGAAAACGGTCTGGAAGTGTACATTTCTATAACTTACAATGTCAGTAGTGGGGGATTAATAGCAGATCAAGAAGACTGTATCTGCATGAGAAATGGTTCAATTTTTGAAGGAGTTTTTTAAATGAAAATGGACAAAAGATTTAAAGGGTTACAGTAAGTGTTGAGGAGTGACTTGGCAAAAGGAGCACAGAGGTGAGAAAGAATTAAGTAGAGTTCAATAGAACCAGGTATAATTTCTGTACACATGACTCCATGAACAGGAGCAAAGGGGACACTTAAAGAAATCATAGGACTAAAGAGAGATCAGGAGGGTTTGTACTAGTCTAGAAATGCTGACCTGAAAACCAACTAAAGTTTCAACTCCTTCTTTTGAGGAACATTAGCTGTGCCGTGCTTTTCAAAAAGGACTTGTCATAACTGATTGATGCCCATGTTAGCAACTCTTCTGAAATTACGTTGAAAGTAGACTAATGTGAGAGTTTCTCTTTAGAGATAATTCAAATTACTTGCATAGGAAGTGGCAGCAGGTCTGGGGATGTTGTAGCTCAGTGGCAGTGACCTTGCCTAGCTTGGGGCTGGCCTGCCATGGACTTTCACCCCAAACACTTGCAAGAAAAGAAAAGGGAGGGAAGGGAGAGAGAAAGTTGGAAGGGAGGAAGGCAAAGTTGGAGGGATGGATGGAGGTATAAAAGAAGGAAGCAGAAAAGGAGAAAAACCAGGAAGGGGGGAAGGAAGCAAGGAAGGTAGGAAATAGGGAGAGCACAAGGGCAGAAAAAGGACTGAGTCACTCAAACAAAAGGCAAGGGACACAAAGACCAATATAGGCCATAAAAGCTGTTTGAACAGTTTAGTCAGCTTTAGAATCTGAGTGACATCAAACTGAATGTTATTGTGACTGGATGGAATCTTCCTACTAACCCCGCCTTGGCCTGGCCTAAACCAAATCAAGGGGTGGGTGGCAGGGAGAGGAATTCTCTCTGGCTGGAGTGGGAGGGACCTAAACATGTGGCACTTGAGGATGCACTGGGTAGGGAAGGGGACAAGACTCCCCTGATGGGCAGTTGAGACAACAAGGCTCCTGGGAGCCCTTGATCAGGGCTCCCACCGCCATACGCACACCACCCACCATACGCTCAGCCCCTGAAGGGGCTCACAGTGGTCTGCTCCGTTGCCTGGTGCAGGTTGGAGTTCCGGACCAAACACCTGAGTGTCCACAGCCTGTGTTGGCCTGCCTGGGCAGGCTGTGGTTGTGGTGGCAAGAGCCAAAGCTGTCTTGGCGTGATGGAGGAGCCAAGGGCTGCCTCTCAGCCATACTGGTGGGTGGTTCTGGAAGAAGCACCCAGGGTTGTGGCAGCATTGTCCGAAGACATGAAGCCAGGCCATCTTCCTTATGGCTTTCCTTGGGAGTTGATGATGTGTACAGCTCTTGGATTTTTTGCTGTTCTCTCACTTGTCTGGAGAGCTTTTCAGTCGGTTAGTAGCAGGCTTTACGTGGGAAGAGAAAAAAGGCTGGCTCTAAATCTTGCTGGACTTATTGAGGCAAAATGTGGACTTCTTGATAAAGTGAGCCTTGTTGAAAAAGAACATAAAGGCTTAGACTCATCTTTAAAGGATTCCAGGTTTGAGAAGGGTTCAAGGGAAGCACAACAGCTGGAGGCAACCTACGAAAAGCTGCATAGGTCCGAATCCAGCCATGGCGTTGAAATGCTCTTTCTAGAAGAAGAGCTCAAAGCACAGAAGGCTAAACATGGTCAACAGGATGAAACGATGGCGCATCTATCAAGAGGGATACAGTCCCTCCAAGGTGAATCTGAATCCCTCAGATCACAAATAGCTGAAGCCAAAACAAACTGGAGACTCTTTCAAGTGAATGAGGAAGAACTGAAGCTGGCAATCAAAGAGGTTTTGAATGAAGGATCCCTACTTCCGCAAACGCAGAGACCAACAATACAAGGAGAAGCTGAAGCACAGAGGGAACAAGGAGGTGTCCAATATAAAGCAAAAATCATATTAGAGGACTCTAAAGTAGCTGGAGAACAAGTTCTAAGGGACACCGAAAATCACATGGAGTCTCTGAGTGAATGCTTGCTGAAGATGAAGGATAGATCTTCTCCAAGCCTGGGAGCCCAAAGGGATGGTGGTCACCTGGAACTGGGAAAGACGAGTGAACCCGAAATTGGTGCTCACTTGGAGGATGAGTCCAAAGGAGCTTTGAGGAACCTGGTTTATGGTGATAAGCTAAAGGCCTCCTTAGAAATCTTGGAAGGAGGAAGAAATCAAAAATGTACTTTCTCATCTGAAGTGGAGAAAACCACGGAAGACCTTACAGAACACCTTAAAAGTCTGCAGACTGAACAGGCATCCTTGCAGTCAGAAAATGCACAGCTACAAAGTGAGAATGAGACCCTACAGAAGAACTTGAAAGTCATGATGGAACGCTATCAAGAAAATACGATGAAACTGCACAGGAAATTAAGAGTGGAGGAAAACTACCGTGTGGAGCAAGAGGAGAAACTTTCCAAAGTCGAAGAAAAGATGAGCCATACAATAAAAGAGCTGGAGACCTACAGAAAGAGAGCCCAATATCTTGAAGAACAATTGCAGAGTACCATTCATTCCTGTCTGGGGAAGATTATTTCCTCTGAGAAAGAAGCACATGCCAGTGAGTTGGCAGCTCGGATTCCTGAAAGAAACCTCAGCTATTTCAGGAAACAAAATGCACGCAACAGACAAAAATTAACTGAGAAGGAGCTGAGATTTGAACTTGTAGGAAAAGATCCCTATGATGCACTGGATGTTTCCAACTCAGCAATGGGCCATCACCAATAGGTCACCCTTCATCTGAAAGGAGACCTCCTCATTTTGAAAAGAGTGGTCCACTCACACTCTCACCTTTCACTCCAGTGGGAGGAGGAAGAGGGTCAAGGGGCCCTGGAGAATCCTCTGGACCATGCGACTAGCAGTAAAGGAAGAGAATCCAGCTGTCATAAGTTCACTGATTTTCAGAGAGCACCTTCTCAGACTGGGCCCCTCTCTCCTCCAGGGGAACAGGCCAGCAGGCTGATGATCCCTCCGCCAGGCCAACCATATTCTTCTGATGCACGTCTTCCTCTACAAAGGCAAGATAGGTTTTACTCACATTGTGGTAGAGCATCGCGACCAGCAGAACACAGAATTCCTAATATGCCTCCTTTGGACTCTGATGTGCCTGATTCACCTCTCCATGCTGAAAACCAAGCAACTGGCTCTGGCTCTGTGTTGGCACCTTTCCCTCCAGTCAGAGGTGCCTTGTTTCCAGTTGACCCAAGGAGTCAGTTCCTGAGAAGAGGACCTTTTTTTTCCTCCACCTCTCCCAGGAAACTTGTCTGGGAACCTGGAGATTATTTTCCACCTGACCCGCCACCCACTCCATTTCCAATGTGATGTGTCTATGCAGGGAGGGGGTTTTCCTCACAATTTTCCCCCAACAGCTGGAATTCAGCCCTCTACACCCCCATTCTGAAAGTACAAGTGAGTTCCCTGAAGGGTTCCTTCCACCTGCAAATGAGCCTGTTACTCAACATCCAGAACCAAACAAGAAACCTCACGCTGTTGCTCTCTCTTCAAATGTAATTTGACTTATCTCTCATTTTTAGTTTTTAAGTAACTGCTTTTACTTCAGTGATTGACTATACTTTGGCTCCAATTGAAGCTCAATGAAACAATAATTCTTAAGATAGTATTTTGTGAATAAAGATGGTTTACGTAGGAATCTTCTGAGTAAATTATTCCTATTTTATTTTATTCCAGAGAACAGCATTTAATCTGATGAAGCCACTCTTACATAAACAAGAATGGGAGTTCTAGGTACTTGTAATCTAGCTGATGGAAATATCTTTTAAACTCCCAACAAAGAAGTGTATTTAGTATGACTGTAGCAAATGTAAAGTGACTTTAGGCTTAATGAAGAATTGTCACTGATTTACAGACTGGTTGGGCATTTCAGCTAGTTTTTCCATATCGGAATAACTAGAGCATGGGAGGACTAAAGGAGAGAACACAACTAAACATGTCACGGAAACAGGAGATCTCAACTACAAAGAAAAATGAAGACCTCTTGTTTATATTGGTTGCTTAAAACATTACATAGCTCTTGAGATACCATATTTCCTACATTAGATTCAAGTGAGTTATGAACTCCCATTTTCACCCCATATACAGATTGCACGATCACATTGTTTACACATCCACATTTTTACAAAATGCCATATTAGTACCTGTTGTATTCTGCTACCTTTTCTAGCCTCTACTATCCCCCCTCTCCTGCCCTCCCATCTTCTCTCTCTATCCCATCTGCTGTAATTTAACCCTTGGGAATTGGAAACCACACTTTAAACTCACTCTCCTCCCCTTGTTCCCTTCTGTCAAATTACTCATCATCTTCTTCTATTTCTCCTCCTCCTCCTCCTCCTTATACCTTTAATTCATTCATCGTACACTCATGCATTGGTTCATTCATTCCTTTCACATATGGTGTTGGGGATCCAATCAGGACCTTTGAAAGTGTGAAGCCAGCACTCTAGTGCTGAGCCAAAACCCCAGCACCTGTCTTTTTGATTTTATGACTGTTTATATGAAATTGAGAATCGCATTCTGCTATGGTTTACTGATATGTGGATTGACCTAGTCCTTGTTTTCTGGGAGACTTTTGGAAAATATACATGAATTATTAGGAGATTGAAATGAAGAAACAAAGAGGAAATTCCCCAGTTTCTTATTCTTAGAGTCCATACTCTGACTCTGCCTACCTACTGTAAAAACTTTTAAACCCTTACTCCCCATTTCTATATCATTGCCAACAAGTGAACATTCACTGCCCTACAACAAACCAGAGAACTCACATTGAACAATGTTTCCCCAGTAGAGACCAAGACACAATACTTATTAAAAAAATACCCTAGTTATGAGTTAGCAGGTAAAGCTTTATTTGAGTGTTAAATGTGCTCTAATTATGTGTTTGTGTGTTTGTTGATGTGTGTGGTGTGTGGGTGTGTGTGCTTGTGTGTGAAACAAGCACTGAGGTGTAAAATAAATGCAGGATTGCAACGGCCTTCTTAAAAATAAGAAGCAACTTTATCACATTTGAAGCCCAGTGAAGAATCTGCCTGATACTTAACCTACAATTAATTGAAATGTGAAAAATTCAGGCCTCGAAAAACAAAGCCAACATACATACTGAATCTAATCAGTCTGTCTCACCTGTTTTCTAATCACTCCTTTCAATAAACCTAAATTGCCAGCATAAAACATCAGTTGTTCTAAACGAGTGGACGGATGTCCCCTGTCATGGGCTGTGTAAAATACATGGACGATCCGGCACTGATTGTTATCTAGAATGACTTCTGCCTGAACTACTATTGGAGAATTGTTGCTGATATACTGCGGTTCTTATACCAGTAAACTGGAATGAAGGTAATTTCAGGCTGCAAAGGAATAAATTGATTTTACTAACTGGTTTTTGGAAAACACTGCCATGAAAAATTATCAATATGTTCATAAAGGCATCTACATGTCTCTTCACAAGGGTTTTACTTAATGGGGGAGGTGGTGAGGTCTGGATATAACTGAACTGTCCATTAGTAGGTAGAACAATATCATGGGGATCAGAGTGCACATTCCGGTTTGACCTCAATCTAGGTAACATGGATTCATCTCTGTGTAATAGGCCTGCTTCTGAAAAACACAATGTCGAGCTCCAAAAGCAGAACGATACTTTCAGAATACCATGTTATGTTTGTAAATACATAGACAGATAGATATACAGAAATCAAAAATCTGAAAACGGTCTGGAAGTGTACATTTCTATAACTTACAATGTCAGTAGTGGGGGATTAATAGCAGATCAAGAAGACTGTATCTGCATGAGAAATGGTTCAATTTTTGAAGGAGTTTTTTAAATGAAAATGGACAAAAGATTTAAAGGGTTACAGTAAGTGTTGAGGAGTGACTTGGCAAAAGGAGCACAGAGGTGAGAAAGAATTAAGTAGAGTTCAATAGAACCAGGTATAATTTCTGTACACATGACTCCATGAACAGGAGCAAAGGGGACACTTAAAGAAATCATAGGACTAAAGAGAGATCAGGAGGGTTTGTACTAGTCTAGAAATGCTGACCTGAAAACCAAGTAAAGTTTCAACTCCTTCTTTTGAGGAACATTAGCTGTGCCGTGCTTTTCAAAAAGGACTTGTCATAACTGATTGATTCCCATGTTAGCAACTCTTCTGAAATTACGTTGAAAGTAGACTAATGTGAGAGTTTCTCTTTAGAGATAATTCAAATTACTTGCATAGGAAGTGGCAGCAGGTCTGGGGATGTTGTAGCTCAGTGGCAGTGACCTTGCCTAGCTTGGGGCTGGCCTGCCATGGACTTTCACCCCAAACACTTGCAAGAAAAGAAAAGGGAGGGAAGGGAGAGAGAAAGTTGGAAGGGAGGAAGGCAAAGTTGGAGGGATGGATGGAGGTATAAAAGAAGGAAGCAGAAAAGGAGAAAAACCAGGAAGGGGGGAAGGAAGCAAGGAAGGTAGGAAATAGGGAGAGCACAAGGGCAGAAAAAGGACTGAGTCACTCAAACAAAAGGCAAGGGACACAAAGACCAATATAGGCCATAAAAGCTGTTTGAACAGTTTAGTCAGCTTTAGAATCTGAGTGACATCAAACTGAATGTTATTGTGACTGGATGGAATCTTCCTACTAACCCCGCCTTGGCCTGGCCTAAACCAAATCAAGGGGTGGGTGGCAGGGAGAGGAATTCTCTCTGGCTGGAGTGGGAGGGACCTAAACATGTGGCACTTGAGGATGCACTGGGTAGGGAAGGGGACAAGACTCCCCTGATGGGCAGTTGAGACAACAAGGCTCCTGGGAGCCCTTGATCAGGGCTCCCACCGCCATACGCACACCACCCACCATACGCTCAGCCCCTGAAGGGGCTCACAGTGGTCTGCTCCGTTGCCTGGTGCAGGTTGGAGTTCCGGACCAAACACCTGAGTGTCCACAGCCTGTGTTGGCCTGCCTGGGCAGGCTGTGGTTGTGGTGGCAAGAGCCAAAGCTGTCTTGGCGTGATGGAGGAGCCAAGGGCTGCCTCTCAGCCATACTGGTGGGTGGTTCTGGAAGAAGCACCCAGGGTTGTGGCAGCATTGTCCGAAGACATGAAGCCAGGCCATCTTCCTTATGGCTTTCCTTGGGAGTTGATGATGTGTACAGCTCTTGGATTTTTTGCTGTTCTCTCACTTGTCTGGAGAGCTTTTCAGTCGGTTAGTAGCAGGCTTTACGTGGGAAGAGAAAAAAGGCTGGCTCTAAATCTTGCTGGACTTATTGAGGCAAAATGTGGACTTCTTGATAAAGTGAGCCTTGTTGAAAAAGAACATAAAGGCTTAGACTCATCTTTAAAGGATTCCAGGTTTGAGAAGGGTTCAAGGGAAGCACAACAGCTGGAGGCAACCTACGAAAAGCTGCATAGGTCCGAATCCAGCCATGGCGTTGAAATGCTCTTTCTAGAAGAAGAGCTCAAAGCACAGAAGGCTAAACATGGTCAACAGGATGAAACGATGGCGCATCTATCAAGAGGGATACAGTCCCTCCAAGGTGAATCTGAATCCCTCAGATCACAAATAGCTGAAGCCAAAACAAACTGGAGACTCTTTCAAGTGAATGAGGAAGAACTGAAGCTGGCAATCAAAGAGGTTTTGAATGAAGGATCCCTACTTCCGCAAACGCAGAGACCAACAATACAAGGAGAAGCTGAAGCACAGAGGGAACAAGGAGGTGTCCAATATAAAGCAAAAATCATATTAGAGGACTCTAAAGTAGCTGGAGAACAAGTTCTAAGGGACACCGAAAATCACATGGAGTCTCTGAGTGAATGCTTGCTGAAGATGAAGGATAGATCTTCTCCAAGCCTGGGAGCCCAAAGGGATGGTGGTCACCTGGAACTGGGAAAGACGAGTGAACCCGAAATTGGTGCTCACTTGGAGGATGAGTCCAAAGGAGCTTTGAGGAACCTGGTTTATGGTGATAAGCTAAAGGCCTCCTTAGAAATCTTGGAAGGAGGAAGAAATCAAAAATGTACTTTCTCATCTGAAGTGGAGAAAACCACGGAAGACCTTACAGAACACCTTAAAAGTCTGCAGACTGAACAGGCATCCTTGCAGTCAGAAAATGCACAGCTACAAAGTGAGAATGAGACCCTACAGAAGAACTTGAAAGTCATGATGGAACGCTATCAAGAAAATACGATGAAACTGCACAGGAAATTAAGAGTGGAGGAAAACTACCGTGTGGAGCAAGAGGAGAAACTTTCCAAAGTCGAAGAAAAGATGAGCCATACAATAAAAGAGCTGGAGACCTACAGAAAGAGAGCCCAATATCTTGAAGAACAATTGCAGAGTACCATTCATTCCTGTCTGGGGAAGATTATTTCCTCTGAGAAAGAAGCACATGCCAGTGAGTTGGCAGCTCGGATTCCTGAAAGAAACCTCAGCTATTTCAGGAAACAAAATGCACGCAACAGACAAAAATTAACTGAGAAGGAGCTGAGATTTGAACTTGTAGGAAAAGATCCCTATGATGCACTGGATGTTTCCAACTCAGCAATGGGCCATCACCAATAGGTCACCCTTCATCTGAAAGGAGACCTCCTCATTTTGAAAAGAGTGGTCCACTCACACTCTCACCTTTCACTCCAGTGGGAGGAGGAAGAGGGTCAAGGGGCCCTGGAGAATCCTCTGGACCATGCGACTAGCAGTAAAGGAAGAGAATCCAGCTGTCATAAGTTCACTGATTTTCAGAGAGCACCTTCTCAGACTGGGCCCCTCTCTCCTCCAGGGGAACAGGCCAGCAGGCTGATGATCCCTCCGCCAGGCCAACCATATTCTTCTGATGCACGTCTTCCTCTACAAAGGCAAGATAGGTTTTACTCAAATTGTGGTAGAGCATCGCGACCAGCAGAACACAGAATTCCTAATATGCCTCCTTTGGACTCTGATGTGCCTGATTCACCTCTCCATGCTGAAAACCAAGCAACTGGCTCTGGCTCTGTGTTGGCACCTTTCCCTCCAGTCAGAGGTGCCTTGTTTCCAGTTGACCCAAGGAGTCAGTTCCTGAGAAGAGGACCTTTTTTTTCCTCCACCTCTCCCAGGAAACTTGTCTGGGAACCTGGAGATTATTTTCCACCTGACCCGCCACCCACTCCATTTCCAATGTGATGTGTCTATGCAGGGAGGGGGTTTTCCTCACAATCTTCCCCCAACAGCTGGAATTCAGCCCTCTACACCCCCATTCTGAAAGTACAAGTGAGTTCCCTGAAGGGTTCCTTCCACCTGCAAATGAGCCTGTTACTCAACATCCAGAACCAAACAAGAAACCTCACGCTGTTGCTCTCTCTTCAAATGTAATTTGACTTATCTCTCATTTTTAGTTTTTAAGTAACTGCTTTTACTTCAGTGATTGACTATACTTTGGCTCCAATTGAAGCTCAATGAAACAATAATTCTTAAGATAGTATTTTGTGAATAAAGATGGTTTACGTAGGAATCTTCTGAGTAAATTATTCCTATTTTATTTTATTCCAGAGAACAGCATTTAATCTGATGAAGCCACTCTTACATAAACAAGAATGGGAGTTCTAGGTACTTGTAATCTAGCTGATGGAAATATCTTTTAAACTCCCAACAAAGAAGTGTATTTAGTATGACTGTAGCAAATGTAAAGTGACTTTAGGCTTAATGAAGAATTGTCACTGATTTACAGACTGGTTGGGCATTTCAGCTAGTTTTTCCATATCGGAATAACTAGAGCATGGGAGGACTAAAGGAGAGAACACAACTAAACATGTCACGGAAACAGGAGATCTCAACTACAAAGAAAAATGAAGACCTCTTGTTTATATTGGTTGCTTAAAACATTACATAGCTCTTGAGATACCATATTTCCTACATTAGATTCAAGTGAGTTATGAACTCCCATTTTCACCCCATATACAGATTGCACGATCACATTGTTTACACATCCACATTTTTACAAAATGCCATATTAGTACCTGTTGTATTCTGCTACCTTTTCTAGCCTCTACTATCCCCCCTCTCCTGCCCTCCCATCTTCTCTCTCTATCCCATCTGCTGTAATTTAACCCTTGGGAATTGGAAACCACACTTTAAACTCACTCTCCTCCCCTTGTTCCCTTCTGTCAAATTACTCATCATCTTCTTCTATTTCTCCTCCTCCTCCTCCTCCTTATACCTTTAATTCATTCATCGTACACTCATGCATTGGTTCATTCATTCCTTTCACATATGGTGTTGGGGATCCAATCAGGACCTTTGAAAGTGTGAAGCCAGCACTCTAGTGCTGAGCCAAAACCCCAGCACCTGTCTTTTTGATTTTATGACTGTTTATATGAAATTGAGAATCGCATTCTGCTATGGTTTACTGATATGTGGATTGACCTAGTCCTTGTTTTCTGGGAGACTTTTGGAAAATATACATGAATTATTAGGAGATTGAAATGAAGAAACAAAGAGGAAATTCCCCAGTTTCTTATTCTTAGAGTCCATACTCTGACTCTGCCTACCTACTGTAAAAACTTTTAAACCCTTACTCCCCATTTCTATATCATTGCCAACAAGTGAACATTCACTGCCCTACAACAAACCAGAGAACTCACATTGAACAATGTTTCCCCAGTAGAGACCAAGACACAATACTTATTAAAAAAAATACCCTAGTTATGAGTTAGCAGGTAAAGCTTTATTTGAGTGTTAAATGTGCTCTAATTATGTGTTTGTGTGTTTGTTGATGTGTGTGGTGTGTGGGTGTGTGTGCTTGTGTGTGAAACAAGCACTGAGGTGTAAAATAAATGCAGGATTGCAACGGCCTTCTTAAAAATAAGAAGCAACTTTATCACATTTGAAGCCCAGTGAAGAATCTGCCTGATACTTAACCTACAATTAATTGAAATGTGAAAAATTCAGGCCTCGAAAAACAAAGCCAACATACATACTGAATCTAATCAGTCTGTCTCACCTGTTTTCTAATCACTCCTTTCAATAAACCTAAATTGCCAGCATAAAACATCAGTTGTTCTAAACGAGTGGACGGATGTCCCCTGTCATGGGCTGTGTAAAATACATGGACGATCCGGCACTGATTGTTATCTAGAATGACTTCTGCCTGAACTACTATTGGAGAATTGTTGCTGATATACTGCGGTTCTTATACCAGTAAACTGGAATGAAGGTAATTTCAGGCTGCAAAGGAATAAATTGATTTTACTAACTGGTTTTTGGAAAACACTGCCATGAAAAATTATCAATATGTTCATAAAGGCATCTACATGTCTCTTCACAAGGGTTTTACTTAATGGGGGAGGTGGTGAGGTCTGGATATAACTGAACTGTCCATTAGTAGGTAGAACAATATCATGGGGATCAGAGTGCACATTCCGGTTTGACCTCAATCTAGGTAACATGGATTCATCTCTGTGTAATAGGCCTGCTTCTGAAAAACACAATGTCGAGCTCCAAAAGCAGAACGATACTTTCAGAATACCATGTTATGTTTGTAAATACATAGACAGATAGATATACAGAAATCAAAAATCTGAAAACGGTCTGGAAGTGTACATTTCTATAACTTACAATGTCAGTAGTGGGGGATTAATAGCAGATCAAGAAGACTGTATCTGCATGAGAAATGGTTCAATTTTTGAAGGAGTTTTTTAAATGAAAATGGACAAAAGATTTAAAGGGTTACAGTAAGTGTTGAGGAGTGACTTGGCAAAAGGAGCACAGAGGTGAGAAAGAATTAAGTAGAGTTCAATAGAACCAGGTATAATTTCTGTACACATGACTCCATGAACAGGAGCAAAGGGGACACTTAAAGAAATCATAGGACTAAAGAGAGATCAGGAGGGTTTGTACTAGTCTAGAAATGCTGACCTGAAAACCAACTAAAGTTTCAACTCCTTCTTTTGAGGAACATTAGCTGTGCCGTGCTTTTCAAAAAGGACTTGTCATAACTGATTGATGCCCATGTTAGCAACTCTTCTGAAATTACGTTGAAAGTAGACTAATGTGAGAGTTTCTCTTTAGAGATAATTCAAATTACTTGCATAGGAAGTGGCAGCAGGTCTGGGGATGTTGTAGCTCAGTGGCAGTGACCTTGCCTAGCTTGGGGCTGGCCTGCCATGGACTTTCACCCCAAACACTTGCAAGAAAAGAAAAGGGAGGGAAGGGAGAGAGAAAGTTGGAAGGGAGGAAGGCAAAGTTGGAGGGATGGATGGAGGTATAAAAGAAGGAAGCAGAAAAGGAGAAAAACCAGGAAGGGGGGAAGGAAGCAAGGAAGGTAGGAAATAGGGAGAGCACAAGGGCAGAAAAAGGACTGAGTCACTCAAACAAAAGGCAAGGGACACAAAGACCAATATAGGCCATAAAAGCTGTTTGAACAGTTTAGTCAGCTTTAGAATCTGAGTGACATCAAACTGAATGTTATTGTGACTGGATGGAATCTTCCTACTAACCCCGCCTTGGCCTGGCCTAAACCAAATCAAGGGGTGGGTGGCAGGGAGAGGAATTCTCTCTGGCTGGAGTGGGAGGGACCTAAACATGTGGCACTTGAGGATGCACTGGGTAGGGAAGGGGACAAGACTCCCCTGATGGGCAGTTGAGACAACAAGGCTCCTGGGAGCCCTTGATCAGGGCTCCCACCGCCATACGCACACCACCCACCATACGCTCAGCCCCTGAAGGGGCTCACAGTGGTCTGCTCCGTTGCCTGGTGCAGGTTGGAGTTCCGGACCAAACACCTGAGTGTCCACAGCCTGTGTTGGCCTGCCTGGGCAGGCTGTGGTTGTGGTGGCAAGAGCCAAAGCTGTCTTGGCGTGATGGAGGAGCCAAGGGCTGCCTCTCAGCCATACTGGTGGGTGGTTCTGGAAGAAGCACCCAGGGTTGTGGCAGCATTGTCCGAAGACATGAAGCCAGGCCATCTTCCTTATGGCTTTCCTTGGGAGTTGATGATGTGTACAGCTCTTGGATTTTTTGCTGTTCTCTCACTTGTCTGGAGAGCTTTTCAGTCGGTTAGTAGCAGGCTTTACGTGGGAAGAGAAAAAAGGCTGGCTCTAAATCTTGCTGGACTTATTGAGGCAAAATGTGGACTTCTTGATAAAGTGAGCCTTGTTGAAAAAGAACATAAAGGCTTAGACTCATCTTTAAAGGATTCCAGGTTTGAGAAGGGTTCAAGGGAAGCACAACAGCTGGAGGCAACCTACGAAAAGCTGCATAGGTCCGAATCCAGCCATGGCGTTGAAATGCTCTTTCTAGAAGAAGAGCTCAAAGCACAGAAGGCTAAACATGGTCAACAGGATGAAACGATGGCGCATCTATCAAGAGGGATACAGTCCCTCCAAGGTGAATCTGAATCCCTCAGATCACAAATAGCTGAAGCCAAAACAAACTGGAGACTCTTTCAAGTGAATGAGGAAGAACTGAAGCTGGCAATCAAAGAGGTTTTGAATGAAGGATCCCTACTTCCGCAAACGCAGAGACCAACAATACAAGGAGAAGCTGAAGCACAGAGGGAACAAGGAGGTGTCCAATATAAAGCAAAAATCATATTAGAGGACTCTAAAGTAGCTGGAGAACAAGTTCTAAGGGACACCGAAAATCACATGGAGTCTCTGAGTGAATGCTTGCTGAAGATGAAGGATAGATCTTCTCCAAGCCTGGGAGCCCAAAGGGATGGTGGTCACCTGGAACTGGGAAAGACGAGTGAACCCGAAATTGGTGCTCACTTGGAGGATGAGTCCAAAGGAGCTTTGAGGAACCTGGTTTATGGTGATAAGCTAAAGGCCTCCTTAGAAATCTTGGAAGGAGGAAGAAATCAAAAATGTACTTTCTCATCTGAAGTGGAGAAAACCACGGAAGACCTTACAGAACACCTTAAAAGTCTGCAGACTGAACAGGCATCCTTGCAGTCAGAAAATGCACAGCTACAAAGTGAGAATGAGACCCTACAGAAGAACTTGAAAGTCATGATGGAACGCTATCAAGAAAATACGATGAAACTGCACAGGAAATTAAGAGTGGAGGAAAACTACCGTGTGGAGCAAGAGGAGAAACTTTCCAAAGTCGAAGAAAAGATGAGCCATACAATAAAAGAGCTGGAGACCTACAGAAAGAGAGCCCAATATCTTGAAGAACAATTGCAGAGTACCATTCATTCCTGTCTGGGGAAGATTATTTCCTCTGAGAAAGAAGCACATGCCAGTGAGTTGGCAGCTCGGATTCCTGAAAGAAACCTCAGCTATTTCAGGAAACAAAATGCACGCAACAGACAAAAATTAACTGAGAAGGAGCTGAGATTTGAACTTGTAGGAAAAGATCCCTATGATGCACTGGATGTTTCCAACTCAGCAATGGGCCATCACCAATAGGTCACCCTTCATCTGAAAGGAGACCTCCTCATTTTGAAAAGAGTGGTCCACTCACACTCTCACCTTTCACTCCAGTGGGAGGAGGAAGAGGGTCAAGGGGCCCTGGAGAATCCTCTGGACCATGCGACTAGCAGTAAAGGAAGAGAATCCAGCTGTCATAAGTTCACTGATTTTCAGAGAGCACCTTCTCAGACTGGGCCCCTCTCTCCTCCAGGGGAACAGGCCAGCAGGCTGATGATCCCTCCGCCAGGCCAACCATATTCTTCTGATGCACGTCTTCCTCTACAAAGGCAAGATAGGTTTTACTCAAATTGTGGTAGAGCATCGCGACCAGCAGAACACAGAATTCCTAATATGCCTCCTTTGGACTCTGATGTGCCTGATTCACCTCTCCATGCTGAAAACCAAGCAACTGGCTCTGGCTCTGTGTTGGCACCTTTCCCTCCAGTCAGAGGTGCCTTGTTTCCAGTTGACCCAAGGAGTCAGTTCCTGAGAAGAGGACCTTTTTTTTCCTCCACCTCTCCCAGGAAACTTGTCTGGGAACCTGGAGATTATTTTCCACCTGACCCGCCACCCACTCCATTTCCAATGTGATGTGTCTATGCAGGTAGGGGGTTTTCCTCACAATCTTCCCCCAACAGCTGGAATTCAGCCCTCTACACCCCCATTCTGAAAGTACAAGTGAGTTCCCTGAAGGGTTCCTTCCACCTGCAAATGAGCCTGTTACTCAACATCCAGAACCAAACAAGAAACCTCACGCTGTTGCTCTCTCTTCAAATGTAATTTGACTTATCTCTCATTTTTAGTTTTTAAGTAACTGCTTTTACTTCAGTGATTGACTATACTTTGGCTCCAATTGAAGCTCAATGAAACAATAATTCTTAAGATAGTATTTTGTGAATAAAGATGGTTTACGTAGGAATCTTCTGAGTAAATTATTCCTATTTTATTTTATTCCAGAGAACAGCATTTAATCTGATGAAGCCACTCTTACATAAACAAGAATGGGAGTTCTAGGTACTTGTAATCTAGCTGATGGAAATATCTTTTAAACTCCCAACAAAGAAGTGTATTTAGTATGACTGTAGCAAATGTAAAGTGACTTTAGGCTTAATGAAGAATTGTCACTGATTTACAGACTGGTTGGGCATTTCAGCTAGTTTTTCCATATCGGAATAACTAGAGCATGGGAGGACTAAAGGAGAGAACACAACTAAACATGTCACGGAAACAGGAGATCTCAACTACAAAGAAAAATGAAGACCTCTTGTTTATATTGGTTGCTTAAAACATTACATAGCTCTTGAGATACCATATTTCCTACATTAGATTCAAGTGAGTTATGAACTCCCATTTTCACCCCATATACAGATTGCACGATCACATTGTTTACACATCCACATTTTTACAAAATGCCATATTAGTACCTGTTGTATTCTGCTACCTTTTCTAGCCTCTACTATCCCCCCTCTCCTGCCCTCCCATCTTCTCTCTCTATCCCATCTGCTGTAATTTAACCCTTGGGAATTGGAAACCACACTTTAAACTCACTCTCCTCCCCTTGTTCCCTTCTGTCAAATTACTCATCATCTTCTTCTGTTTCTCCTCCTCCTCCTCCTCCTTATACCTTTAATTCATTCATCGTACACTCATGCATTGGTTCATTCATTCCTTTCACATATGGTGTTGGGGATCCAATCAGGACCTTTGAAAGTGTGAAGCCAGCACTCTAGTGCTGAGCCAAAACCCCAGCACCTGTCTTTTTGATTTTATGACTGTTTATATGAAATTGAGAATCGCATTCTGCTATGGTTTACTGATATGTGGATTGACCTAGTCCTTGTTTTCTGGGAGACTTTTGGAAAATATACATGAATTATTAGGAGATTGAAATGAAGAAACAAAGAGGAAATTCCCCAGTTTCTTATTCTTAGAGTCCATACTCTGACTCTGCCTACCTACTGTAAAAACTTTTAAACCCTTACTCCCCATTTCTATATCATTGCCAACAAGTGAACATTCACTGCCCTACAACAAACCAGAGAACTCACATTGAACAATGTTTCCCCAGTAGAGACCAAGACACAATACTTATTAAAAAAAATACCCTAGTTATGAGTTAGCAGGTAAAGCTTTATTTGAGTGTTAAATGTGCTCTAATTATGTGTTTGTGTGTTTGTTGATGTGTGTGGTGTGTGGGTGTGTGTGCTTGTGTGTGAAACAAGCACTGAGGTGTAAAATAAATGCAGGATTGCAACGGCCTTCTTAAAAATAAGAAGCAACTTT
Source organism: Callospermophilus lateralis (assembly GCF_048772815.1). NCBI lineage: Eukaryota > Metazoa > Chordata > Mammalia > Rodentia > Sciuridae > Callospermophilus > Callospermophilus lateralis. The sequence continues at coordinate 374,598 of NW_027518013.1, read as the reverse complement.
ATCACATTTGAAGCCCAGTGAAGAATCTGCCTGATACTTAACCTACAATTAATTGAAATGTGAAAAATTCAGGCCTCGAAAAACAAAGCCAACATACATACTGAATCTAATCAGTCTGTCTCACCTGTTTTCTAATCACTCCTTTCAATAAACCTAAATTGCCAGCATAAAACATCAGTTGTTCTAAACGAGTGGACGGATGTCCCCTGTCATGGGCTGTGTAAAATACATGGACGATCCGGCACTGATTGTTATCTAGAATGACTTCTGCCTGAACTACTATTGGAGAATTGTTGCTGATATACTGCGGTTCTTATACCAGTAAACTGGAATGAAGGTAATTTCAGGCTGCAAAGGAATAAATTGATTTTACTAACTGGTTTTTGGAAAACACTGCCATGAAAAATTATCAATATGTTCATAAAGGCATCTACATGTCTCTTCACAAGGGTTTTACTTAATGGGGGAGGTGGTGAGGTCTGGATATAACTGAACTGTCCATTAGTAGGTAGAACAATATCATGGGGATCAGAGTGCACATTCCGGTTTGACCTCAATCTAGGTAACATGGATTCATCTCTGTGTAATAGGCCTGCTTCTGAAAAACACAATGTCGAGCTCCAAAAGCAGAACGATACTTTCAGAATACCATGTTATGTTTGTAAATACATAGACAGATAGATATACAGAAATCAAAAATCTGAAAACGGTCTGGAAGTGTACATTTCTATAACTTACAATGTCAGTAGTGGGGGATTAATAGCAGATCAAGAAGACTGTATCTGCATGAGAAATGGTTCAATTTTTGAAGGAGTTTTTTAAATGAAAATGGACAAAAGATTTAAAGGGTTACAGTAAGTGTTGAGGAGTGACTTGGCAAAAGGAGCACAGAGGTGAGAAAGAATTAAGTAGAGTTCAATAGAACCAGGTATAATTTCTGTACACATGACTCCATGAACAGGAGCAAAGGGGACACTTAAAGAAATCATAGGACTAAAGAGAGATCAGGAGGGTTTGTACTAGTCTAGAAATGCTGACCTGAAAACCAACTAAAGTTTCAACTCCTTCTTTTGAGGAACATTAGCTGTGCCGTGCTTTTCAAAAAGGACTTGTCATAACTGATTGATGCCCATGTTAGCAACTCTTCTGAAATTACGTTGAAAGTAGACTAATGTGAGAGTTTCTCTTTAGAGATAATTCAAATTACTTGCATAGGAAGTGGCAGCAGGTCTGGGGATGTTGTAGCTCAGTGGCAGTGACCTTGCCTAGCTTGGGGCTGGCCTGCCATGGACTTTCACCCCAAACACTTGCAAGAAAAGAAAAGGGAGGGAAGGGAGAGAGAAAGTTGGAAGGGAGGAAGGCAAAGTTGGAGGGATGGATGGAGGTATAAAAGAAGGAAGCAGAAAAGGAGAAAAACCAGGAAGGGGGGAAGGAAGCAAGGAAGGTAGGAAATAGGGAGAGCACAAGGGCAGAAAAAGGACTGAGTCACTCAAACAAAAGGCAAGGGACACAAAGACCAATATAGGCCATAAAAGCTGTTTGAACAGTTTAGTCAGCTTTAGAATCTGAGTGACATCAAACTGAATGTTATTGTGACTGGATGGAATCTTCCTACTAACCCCGCCTTGGCCTGGCCTAAACCAAATCAAGGGGTGGGTGGCAGGGAGAGGAATTCTCTCTGGCTGGAGTGGGAGGGACCTAAACATGTGGCACTTGAGGATGCACTGGGTAGGGAAGGGGACAAGACTCCCCTGATGGGCAGTTGAGACAACAAGGCTCCTGGGAGCCCTTGATCACGGCTCCCACCGCCATACGCACACCACCCACCATACGCTCAGCCCCTGAAGGGGCTCACAGTGGTCTGCTCCGTTGCCTGGTGCAGGTTGGAGTTCCAGACCAAACACCTGAGTGTCCACAGCCTGTGTTGGCCTGCCTGGGCAGGCTGTGGTTGTGGTGGCAAGAGCCAAAGCTGTCTTGGCGTGATGGAGGAGCCAAGGGCTGCCTCTCAGCCATACTAGTGGGTGGTTCTGGAAGAAGCACCCAGGGTTGTGGCAGCATTGTCCGAAGACATGAAGCCAGGCCATCTTCCTTATGGCTTTCCTTGGGAGTTGATGATGTGTACAGCTCTTGGATTTTTTGCTGTTCTCTCACTTGTCTGGAGAGCTTTTCAGTCGGTTAGTAGCAGGCTTTACGTGGGAAGAGAAAAAAGGCTGGCTCTAAATCTTGCTGGACTTATTGAGGCAAAATGTGGACTTCTTGATAAAGTGAGCCTTGTTGAAAAAGAACATAAAGGCTTAGACTCATCTTTAAAGGATTCCAGGTTTGAGAAGGGTTCAAGGGAAGCACAACAGCTGGAGGCAACCTACGAAAAGCTGCATAGGTCCGAATCCAGCCATGGCGTTGAAATGCTCTTTCTAGAAGAAGAGCTCAAAGCACAGAAGGCTAAACATGGTCAACAGGATGAAACGATGGCGCATCTATCAAGAGGGATACAGTCCCTCCAAGGTGAATCTGAATCCCTCAGATCACAAATAGCTGAAGCCAAAACAAACTGGAGACTCTTTCAAGTGAATGAGGAAGAACTGAAGCTGGCAATCAAAGAGGTTTTGAATGAAGGATCCCTACTTCCGCAAACGCAGAGACCAACAATACAAGGAGAAGCTGAAGCACAGAGGGAACAAGGAGGTGTCCAATATAAAGCAAAAATCATATTAGAGGACTCTAAAGTAGCTGGAGAACAAGTTCTAAGGGACACCGAAAATCACATGGAGTCTCTGAGTGAATGCTTGCTGAAGATGAAGGATAGATCTTCTCCAAGCCTGGGAGCCCAAAGGGATGGTGGTCACCTGGAACTGGGAAAGACGAGTGAACCCGAAATTGGTGCTCACTTGGAGGATGAGTCCAAAGGAGCTTTGAGGAACCTGGTTTATGGTGATAAGCTAAAGGCCTCCTTAGAAATCTTGGAAGGAGGAAGAAATCAAAAATGTACTTTCTCATCTGAAGTGGAGAAAACCACGGAAGACCTTACAGAACACCTTAAAAGTCTGCAGACTGAACAGGCATCCTTGCAGTCAGAAAATGCACAGCTACAAAGTGAGAATGAGACCCTACAGAAGAACTTGAAAGTCATGATGGAACGCTATCAAGAAAATACGATGAAACTGCACAGGAAATTAAGAGTGGAGGAAAACTACCGTGTGGAGCAAGAGGAGAAACTTTCCAAAGTCGAAGAAAAGATGAGCCATACAATAAAAGAGCTGGAGACCTACAGAAAGAGAGCCCAATATCTTGAAGAACAATTGCAGAGTACCATTCATTCCTGTCTGGGGAAGATTATTTCCTCTGAGAAAGAAGCACATGCCAGTGAGTTGGCAGCTCGGATTCCTGAAAGAAACCTCAGCTATTTCAGGAAACAAAATGCACGCAACAGACAAAAATTAACTGAGAAGGAGCTGAGATTTGAACTTGTAGGAAAAGATCCCTATGATGCACTGGATGTTTCCAACTCAGCAATGGGCCATCACCAATAGGTCACCCTTCATCTGAAAGGAGACCTCCTCATTTTGAAAAGAGTGGTCCACTCACACTCTCACCTTTCACTCCAGTGGGAGGAGGAAGAGGGTCAAGGGGCCCTGGAGAATCCTCTGGACCATGCGACTAGCAGTAAAGGAAGAGAATCCAGCTGTCATAAGTTCACTGATTTTCAGAGAGCACCTTCTCAGACTGGGCCCCTCTCTCCTCCAGGGGAACAGGCCAGCAGGCTGATGATCCCTCCGCCAGGCCAACCATATTCTTCTGATGCACGTCTTCCTCTACAAAGGCAAGATAGGTTTTACTCAAATTGTGGTAGAGCATCGCGACCAGCAGAACACAGAATTCCTAATATGCCTCCTTTGGACTCTGATGTGCCTGATTCACCTCTCCATGCTGAAAACCAAGCAACTGGCTCTGGCTCTGTGTTGGCACCTTTCCCTCCAGTCAGAGGTGCCTTGTTTCCAGTTGACCCAAGGAGTCAGTTCCTGAGAAGAGGACCTTTTTTTTCCTCCACCTCTCCCAGGAAACTTGTCTGGGAACCTGGAGATTATTTTCCACCTGACCCGCCACCCACTCCATTTCCAATGTGATGTGTCTATGCAGGGAGGGGGTTTTCCTCACAATCTTCCCCCAACAGCTGGAATTCAGCCCTCTACACCCCCATTCTGAAAGTACAAGTGAGTTCCCTGAAGGGTTCTTCCACCTGCAAATGAGCCTGTTACTCAACATCCAGAACCAAACAAGAAACCTCACGCTGTTGCTCTCTCTTCAAATGTAATTTGACTTATCTCTCATTTTTAGTTTTTAAGTAACTGCTTTTACTTCAGTGATTGACTATACTTTGGCTCCAATTGAAGCTCAATGAAACAATAATTCTTAAGATAGTATTTTGTGAATAAAGATGGTTTATGTAGGAATCTTCTGAGTAAATTATTCCTATTTTATTTTATTCCAGAGAACAGCATTTAATCTGATGAAGCCACTCTTACATAAACAAGAATGGGAGTTCTAGGTACTTGTAATCTAGCTGATGGAAATATCTTTCAAACTCCCAACAAAGAAGTGTATTTAGTATGACTGTAGCAAATGTAAAGTGACTTTAGGCTTAATGAAGAATTGTCACTGATTTACAGACTGGTTGGGCATTTCAGCTAGTTTTTCCATATCGGAATAACTAGAGCATGGGAGGACTAAAGGAGAGAACACAACTAAACATGTCACGGAAACAGGAGATCTCAACTACAAAGAAAAATGAAGACCTCTTGTTTATATTGGTTGCTTAAAACATTACATAGCTCTTGAGATACCATATTTCCTACATTAGATTCAAGTGAGTTATGAACTCCCATTTTCACCCCATATACAGATTGCACGATCACATTGTTTACACATCCACATTTTTACAAAATGCCATATTAGTACCTGTTGTATTCTGCTACCTTTTCTAGCCTCTACTATCCCCCCTCTCCTGCCCTCCCATCTTCTCTCTCTATCCCATCTGCTGTAATTTAACCCTTGGGAATTGGAAACCACACTTTAAACTCACTCTCCTCCCCTTGTTCCCTTCTGTCAAATTACTCATCATCTTCTTCTATTTCTCCTCCTCCTCCTCCTCCTTATACCTTTAATTCATTCATCGTACACTCATGCATTGGTTCATTCATTCCTTTCACATATGGTGTTGGGGATCCAATCAGGACCTTTGAAAGTGTGAAGCCAGCACTCTAGTGCTGAGCCAAAACCCCAGCACCTGTCTTTTTGATTTTATGACTGTTTATATGAAATTGAGAATCGCATTCTGCTATGGTTTACTGATATGTGGATTGACCTAGTCCTTGTTTTCTGGGAGACTTTTGGAAAATATACATGAATTATTAGGAGATTGAAATGAAGAAACAAAGAGGAAATTCCCCAGTTTCTTATTCTTAGAGTCCATACTCTGACTCTGCCTACCTACTGTAAAAACTTTTAAACCCTTACTCCCCATTTCTATATCATTGCCAACAAGTGAACATTCACTGCCCTACAACAAACCAGAGAACTCACATTGAACAATGTTTCCCCAGTAGAGACCAAGACACAATACTTATTAAAAAAAATACCCTAGTTATGAGTTAGCAGGTAAAGCTTTATTTGAGTGTTAAATGTGCTCTAATTATGTGTTTGTGTGTTTGTTGATGTGTGTGGTGTGTGGGTGTGTGTGCTTGTGTGTGAAACAAGCACTGAGGTGTAAAATAAATGCAGGATTGCAACGGCCTTCTTAAAAATAAGAAGCAACTTTATCACATTTGAAGCCCAGTGAAGAATCTGCCTGATACTTAACCTACAATTAATTGAAATGTGAAAAATTCAGGCCTCGAAAAACAAAGCCAACATACATACTGAATCTAATCAGTCTGTCTCACCTGTTTTCTAATCACTCCTTTCAATAAACCTAAATTGCCAGCATAAAACATCAGTTGTTCTAAACGAGTGGACGGATGTCCCCTGTCATGGGCTGTGTAAAATACATGGACGATCCGGCACTGATTGTTATCTAGAATGACTTCTGCCTGAACTACTATTGGAGAATTGTTGCTGATATACTGCGGTTCTTATACCAGTAAACTGGAATGAAGGTTATTTCAGGCTGCAAAGGAATAAATTGATTTTACTAACTGGTTTTTGGAAAACACTGCCATGAAAAATTATCAATATGTTCATAAAGGCATCTACATGTCTCTTCACAAGGGTTTTACTTAATGGGGGAGGTGGTGAGGTCTGGATATAACTGAACTGTCCATTAGTAGGTAGAACAATATCATGGGGATCAGAGTGCACATTCCGGTTTGACCTCAATCTAGGTAACATGGATTCATCTCTGTGTAATAGGCCTGCTTCTGAAAAACACAATGTCGAGCTCCAAAAGCAGAACGATACTTTCAGAATACCATGTTATGTTTGTAAATACATAGACAGATAGATATACAGAAATCAAAAATCTGAAAACGGTCTGGAAGTGTACATTTCTATAACTTACAATGTCAGTAGTGGGGGATTAATAGCAGATCAAGAAGACTGTATCTGCATGAGAAATGGTTCAATTTTTGAAGGAGTTTTTTAAATGAAAATGGACAAAAGATTTAAAGGGTTACAGTAAGTGTTGAGGAGTGACTTGGCAAAAGGAGCACAGAGGTGAGAAAGAATTAAGTAGAGTTCAATAGAACCAGGTATAATTTCTGTACACATGACTCCATGAACAGGAGCAAAGGGGACACTTAAAGAAATCATAGGACTAAAGAGAGATCAGGAGGGTTTGTACTAGTCTAGAAATGCTGACCTGAAAACCAACTAAAGTTTCAACTCCTTCTTTTGAGGAACATTAGCTGTGCCGTGCTTTTCAAAAAGGACTTGTCATAACTGATTGATGCCCATGTTAGCAACTCTTCTGAAATTACGTTGAAAGTAGACTAATGTGAGAGTTTCTCTTTAGAGATAATTCAAATTACTTGCATAGGAAGTGGCAGCAGGTCTGGGGATGTTGTAGCTCAGTGGCAGTGACCTTGCCTAGCTTGGGGCTGGCCTGCCATGGACTTTCACCCCAAACACTTGCAAGAAAAGAAAAGGGAGGGAAGGGAGAGAGAAAGTTGGAAGGGAGGAAGGCAAAGTTGGAGGGATGGATGGAGGTATAAAAGAAGGAAGCAGAAAAGGAGAAAAACCAGGAAGGGGGGAAGGAAGCAAGGAAGGTAGGAAATAGGGAGAGCACAAGGGCAGAAAAAGGACTGAGTCACTCAAACAAAAGGCAAGGGACACAAAGACCAATATAGGCCATAAAAGCTGTTTGAACAGTTTAGTCAGCTTTAGAATCTGAGTGACATCAAACTGAATGTTATTGTGACTGGATGGAATCTTCCTACTAACCCCGCCTTGGCCTGGCCTAAACCAAATCAAGGGGTGGGTGGCAGGGAGAGGAATTCTCTCTGGCTGGAGTGGGAGGGACCTAAACATGTGGCACTTGAGGATGCACTGGGTAGGGAAGGGGACAAGACTCCCCTGATGGGCAGTTGAGACAACAAGGCTCCTGGGAGCCCTTGATCACGGCTCCCACCGCCATACGCACACCACCCACCATACGCTCAGCCCCTGAAGGGGCTCACAGTGGTCTGCTCCGTTGCCTGGTGCAGGTTGGAGTTCCGGACCAAACACCTGAGTGTCCACAGCCTGTGTTGGCCTGCCTGGGCAGGCTGTGGTTGTGGTGGCAAGAGCCAAAGCTGTCTTGGCGTGATGGAGGAGCCAAGGGCTGCCTCTCAGCCATACTGGTGGGTGGTTCTGGAAGAAGCACCCAGGGTTGTGGCAGCATTGTCCGAAGACATGAAGCCAGGCCATCTTCCTTATGGCTTTCCTTGGGAGTTGATGATGTGTACAGCTCTTGGATTTTTTGCTGTTCTCTCACTTGTCTGGAGAGCTTCTCAGTCGGTTAGTAGCAGGCTTTACGTGGGAAGAGAAAAAAGGCTGGCTCTAAATCTTGCTGGACTTATTGAGGCAAAATGTGGACTTCTTGATAAAGTGAGCCTTGTTGAAAAAGAACATAAAGGCTTAGACTCATCTTTAAAGGATTCCAGGTTTGAGAAGGGTTCAAGGGAAGCACAACAGCTGGAGGCAACCTACGAAAAGCTGCATAGGTCCGAATCCAGCCATGGCGTTGAAATGCTCTTTCTAGAAGAAGAGCTCAAAGCACAGAAGGCTAAACATGGTCAACAGGATGAAACGATGGCGCATCTATCAAGAGGGATACAGTCCCTCCAAGGTGAATCTGAATCCCTCAGATCACAAATAGCTGAAGCCAAAACAAACTGGAGACTCTTTCAAGTGAATGAGGAACAACTGAAGCTGGCAATCAAAGAGGTTTTGAATGAAGGATCCCTACTTCCGCAAACGCAGAGACCAACAATACAAGGAGAAGCTGAAGCACAGAGGGAACAAGGAGGTGTCCAATATAAAGCAAAAATCATATTAGAGGACTCTAAAGTAGCTGGAGAACAAGTTCTAAGGGACACCGAAAATCACATGGAGTCTCTGAGTGAATGCTTGCTGAAGATCAAGGATAGATCTTCTCCAAGCCTGGGAGCCCAAAGGGATGGTGGTCACCTGGAACTGGGAAAGACGAGTGAACCCGAAATTGGTGCTCACTTGGAGGATGAGTCCAAAGGAGCTTTGAGGAACCTGGTTTATGGTGATAAGCTAAAGGCCTCCTTAGAAATCTTGGAAGGAGGAAGAAATCAAAAATGTACTTTCTCATCTGAAGTGGAGAAAACCACGGAAGACCTTACAGAACACCTTAAAAGTCTGCAGACTGAACAGGCATCCTTGCAGTCAGAAAATGCACAGCTACAAAGTGAGAATGAGACCCTACAGAAGAACTTGAAAGTCATGATGGAACGCTATCAAGAAAATACGATGAAACTGCACAGGAAATTAAGAGTGGAGGAAAACTACCGTGTGGAGCAAGAGGAGAAACTTTCCAAAGTCGAAGAAAAGATGAGCCATACAATAAAAGAGCTGGAGACCTACAGAAAGAGAGCCCAATATCTTGAAGAACAATTGCAGAGTACCATTCATTCCTGTCTGGGGAAGATTATTTCCTCTGAGAAAGAAGCACATGCCAGTGAGTTGGCAGCTCGGATTCCTGAAAGAAACCTCAGCTATTTCAGGAAACAAAATGCACGCAACAGACAAAAATTAACTGAGAAGGAGCTGAGATTTGAACTTGTAGGAAAAGATCCCTATGATGCACTGGATGTTTCCAACTCAGCAATGGGCCATCACCAATAGGTCACCCTTCATCTGAAAGGAGACCTCCTCATTTTGAAAAGAGTGGTCCACTCACACTCTCACCTTTCACTCCAGTGGGAGGAGGAAGAGGGTCAAGGGGCCCTGGAGAATCCTCTGGACCATGCGACTAGCAGTAAAGGAAGAGAATCCAGCTGTCATAAGTTCACTGATTTTCAGAGAGCACCTTCTCAGACTGGGCCCCTCTCTCCTCCAGGGGAACAGGCCAGCAGGCTGATGATCCCTCCGCCAGGCCAACCATATTCTTCTGATGCACGTCTTCCTCTACAAAGGCAAGATAGGTTTTACTCACATTGTGGTAGAGCATCGCGACCAGCAGAACACAGAATTCCTAATATGCCTCCTTTGGACTCTGATGTGCCTGATTCACCTCTCCATGCTGAAAACCAAGCAACTGGCTCTGGCTCTGTGTTGGCACCTTTCCCTCCAGTCAGAGGTGCCTTGTTTCCAGTTGACCCAAGGAGTCAGTTCCTGAGAAGAGGACCTTTTTTTTCCTCCACCTCTCCCAGGAAACTTGTCTGGGAACCTGGAGATTATTTTCCACCTGACCCGCCACCCACTCCATTTCCAATGTGATGTGTCTATGCAGGGAGGGGGTTTTCCTCACAATCTTCCCCCAACAGCTGGAATTCAGCCCTCTACACCCCCATTCTGAAAGTACAAGTGAGTTCCCTGAAGGGTTCTTCCACCTGCAAATGAGCCTGTTACTCAACATCCAGAACCAAACAAGAAACCTCACGCTGTTGCTCTCTCTTCAAATGTAATTTGACTTATCTCTCATTTTTAGTTTTTAAGTAACTGCTTTTACTTCAGTGATTGACTATACTTTGGCTCCAATTGAAGCTCAATGAAACAATAATTCTTAAGATAGTATTTTGTGAATAAAGATGGTTTATGTAGGAATCTTCTGAGTAAATTATTCCTATTTTATTTTATTCCAGAGAACAGCATTTAATCTGATGAAGCCACTCTTACATAAACAAGAATGGGAGTTCTAGGTACTTGTAATCTAGCTGATGGAAATATCTTTCAAACTCCCAACAAAGAAGTGTATTTAGTATGACTGTAGCAAATGTAAAGTGACTTTAGGCTTAATGAAGAATTGTCACTGATTTACAGACTGGTTGGGCATTTCAGCTAGTTTTTCCATATCGGAATAACTAGAGCATGGGAGGACTAAAGGAGAGAACACAACTAAACATGTCACGGAAACAGGAGATCTCAACTACAAAGAAAAATGAAGACCTCTTGTTTATATTGGTTGCTTAAAACATTACATAGCTCTTGAGATACCATATTTCCTACATTAGATTCAAGTGAGTTATGAACTCCCATTTTCACCCCATATACAGATTGCACGATCACATTGTTTACACATCCACATTTTTACAAAATGCCATATTAGTACCTGTTGTATTCTGCTACCTTTTCTAGCCTCTACTATCCCCCCTCTCCTGCCCTCCCATCTTCTCTCTCTATCCCATCTGCTGTAATTTAACCCTTGGGAATTGGAAACCACACTTTAAACTCACTCTCCTCCCCTTGTTCCCTTCTGTCAAATTACTCATCATCTTCTTCTATTTCTCCTCCTCCTCCTCCTCCTTATACCTTTAATTCATTCATCGTACACTCATGCATTGGTTCATTCATTCCTTTCACATATGGTGTTGGGGATCCAATCAGGACCTTTGAAAGTGTGAAGCCAGCACTCTAGTGCTGAGCCAAAACCCCAGCACCTGTCTTTTTGATTTTATGACTGTTTATATGAAATTGAGAATCGCATTCTGCTATGGTTTACTGATATGTGGATTGACCTAGTCCTTGTTTTCTGGGAGACTTTTGGAAAATATACATGAATTATTAGGAGATTGAAATGAAGAAACAAAGAGGAAATTCCCCAGTTTCTTATTCTTAGAGTCCATACTCTGACTCTGCCTACCTACTGTAAAAACTTTTAAACCCTTACTCCCCATTTCTATATCATTGCCAACAAGTGAACATTCACTGCCCTACAACAAACCAGAGAACTCACATTGAACAATGTTTCCCCAGTAGAGACCAAGACACAATACTTATTAAAAAAAATACCCTAGTTATGAGTTAGCAGGTAAAGCTTTATTTGAGTGTTAAATGTGCTCTAATTATGTGTTTGTGTGTTTGTTGATGTGTGTGGTGTGTGGGTGTGTGTGCTTGTGTGTGAAACAAGCACTGAGGTGTAAAATAAATGCAGGATTGCAACGGCCTTCTTAAAAATAAGAAGCAACTTTATCACATTTGAAGCCCAGTGAAGAATCTGCCTGATACTTAACCTACAATTAATTGAAATGTGAAAAATTCAGGCCTCGAAAAACAAAGCCAACATACATACTGAATCTAATCAGTCTGTCTCACCTGTTTTCTAATCACTCCTTTCAATAAACCTAAATTGCCAGCATAAAACATCAGTTGTTCTAAACGAGTGGACGGATGTCCCCTGTCATGGGCTGTGTAAAATACATGGACGATCCGGCACTGATTGTTATCTAGAATGACTTCTGCCTGAACTACTATTGGAGAATTGTTGCTGATATACTGCGGTTCTTATACCAGTAAACTGGAATGAAGGTTATTTCAGGCTGCAAAGGAATAAATTGATTTTACTAACTGGTTTTTGGAAAACACTGCCATGAAAAATTATCAATATGTTCATAAAGGCATCTACATGTCTCTTCACAAGGGTTTTACTTAATGGGGGAGGTGGTGAGGTCTGGATATAACTGAACTGTCCATTAGTAGGTAGAACAATATCATGGGGATCAGAGTGCACATTCCGGTTTGACCTCAATCTAGGTAACATGGATTCATCTCTGTGTAATAGGCCTGCTTCTGAAAAACACAATGTCGAGCTCCAAAAGCAGAACGATACTTTCAGAATACCATGTTATGTTTGTAAATACATAGACAGATAGATATACAGAAATCAAAAATCTGAAAACGGTCTGGAAGTGTACATTTCTATAACTTACAATGTCAGTAGTGGGGGATTAATAGCAGATCAAGAAGACTGTATCTGCATGAGAAATGGTTCAATTTTTGAAGGAGTTTTTTAAATGAAAATGGACAAAAGATTTAAAGGGTTACAGTAAGTGTTGAGGAGTGACTTGGCAAAAGGAGCACAGAGGTGAGAAAGAATTAAGTAGAGTTCAATAGAACCAGGTATAATTTCTGTACACATGACTCCATGAACAGGAGCAAAGGGGACACTTAAAGAAATCATAGGACTAAAGAGAGATCAGGAGGGTTTGTACTAGTCTAGAAATGCTGACCTGAAAACCAACTAAAGTTTCAACTCCTTCTTTTGAGGAACATTAGCTGTGCCGTGCTTTTCAAAAAGGACTTGTCATAACTGATTGATGCCCATGTTAGCAACTCTTCTGAAATTACGTTGAAAGTAGACTAATGTGAGAGTTTCTCTTTAGAGATAATTCAAATTACTTGCATAGGAAGTGGCAGCAGGTCTGGGGATGTTGTAGCTCAGTGGCAGTGACCTTGCCTAGCTTGGGGCTGGCCTGCCATGGACTTTCACCCCAAACACTTGCAAGAAAAGAAAAGGGAGGGAAGGGAGAGAGAAAGTTGGAAGGGAGGAAGGCAAAGTTGGAGGGATGGATGGAGGTATAAAAGAAGGAAGCAGAAAAGGAGAAAAACCAGGAAGGGGGGAAGGAAGCAAGGAAGGTAGGAAATAGGGAGAGCACAAGGGCAGAAAAAGGACTGAGTCACTCAAACAAAAGGCAAGGGACACAAAGACCAATATAGGCCATAAAAGCTGTTTGAACAGTTTAGTCAGCTTTAGAATCTGAGTGACATCAAACTGAATGTTATTGTGACTGGATGGAATCTTCCTACTAACCCCGCCTTGGCCTGGCCTAAACCAAATCAAGGGGTGGGTGGCAGGGAGAGGAATTCTCTCTGGCTGGAGTGGGAGGGACCTAAACATGTGGCACTTGAGGATGCACTGGGTAGGGAAGGGGACAAGACTCCCCTGATGGGCAGTTGAGACAACAAGGCTCCTGGGAGCCCTTGATCACGGCTCCCACCGCCATACGCACACCACCCACCATACGCTCAGCCCCTGAAGGGGCTCACAGTGGTCTGCTCCGTTGCCTGGTGCAGGTTGGAGTTCCGGACCAAACACCTGAGTGTCCACAGCCTGTGTTGGCCTGCCTGGGCAGGCTGTGGTTGTGGTGGCAAGAGCCAAAGCTGTCTTGGCGTGATGGAGGAGCCAAGGGCTGCCTCTCAGCCATACTGGTGGGTGGTTCTGGAAGAAGCACCCAGGGTTGTGGCAGCATTGTCCGAAGACATGAAGCCAGGCCATCTTCCTTATGGCTTTCCTTGGGAGTTGATGATGTGTACAGCTCTTGGATTTTTTGCTGTTCTCTCACTTGTCTGGAGAGCTTCTCAGTCGGTTAGTAGCAGGCTTTACGTGGGAAGAGAAAAAAGGCTGGCTCTAAATCTTGCTGGACTTATTGAGGCAAAATGTGGACTTCTTGATAAAGTGAGCCTTGTTGAAAAAGAACATAAAGGCTTAGACTCATCTTTAAAGGATTCCAGGTTTGAGAAGGGTTCAAGGGAAGCACAACAGCTGGAGGCAACCTACGAAAAGCTGCATAGGTCCGAATCCAGCCATGGCGTTGAAATGCTCTTTCTAGAAGAAGAGCTCAAAGCACAGAAGGCTAAACATGGTCAACAGGATGAAACGATGGCGCATCTATCAAGAGGGATACAGTCCCTCCAAGGTGAATCTGAATCCCTCAGATCACAAATAGCTGAAGCCAAAACAAACTGGAGACTCTTTCAAGTGAATGAGGAACAACTGAAGCTGGCAATCAAAGAGGTTTTGAATGAAGGATCCCTACTTCCGCAAACGCAGAGACCAACAATACAAGGAGAAGCTGAAGCACAGAGGGAACAAGGAGGTGTCCAATATAAAGCAAAAATCATATTAGAGGACTCTAAAGTAGCTGGAGAACAAGTTCTAAGGGACACCGAAAATCACATGGAGTCTCTGAGTGAATGCTTGCTGAAGATCAAGGATAGATCTTCTCCAAGCCTGGGAGCCCAAAGGGATGGTGGTCACCTGGAACTGGGAAAGACGAGTGAACCCGAAATTGGTGCTCACTTGGAGGATGAGTCCAAAGGAGCTTTGAGGAACCTGGTTTATGGTGATAAGCTAAAGGCCTCCTTAGAAATCTTGGAAGGAGGAAGAAATCAAAAATGTACTTTCTCATCTGAAGTGGAGAAAACCACGGAAGACCTTACAGAACACCTTAAAAGTCTGCAGACTGAACAGGCATCCTTGCAGTCAGAAAATGCACAGCTACAAAGTGAGAATGAGACCCTACAGAAGAACTTGAAAGTCATGATGGAACGCTATCAAGAAAATACGATGAAACTGCACAGGAAATTAAGAGTGGAGGAAAACTACCGTGTGGAGCAAGAGGAGAAACTTTCCAAAGTCGAAGAAAAGATGAGCCATACAATAAAAGAGCTGGAGACCTACAGAAAGAGAGCCCAATATCTTGAAGAACAATTGCAGAGTACCATTCATTCCTGTCTGGGGAAGATTATTTCCTCTGAGAAAGAAGCACATGCCAGTGAGTTGGCAGCTCGGATTCCTGAAAGAAACCTCAGCTATTTCAGGAAACAAAATGCACGCAACAGACAAAAATTAACTGAGAAGGAGCTGAGATTTGAACTTGTAGGAAAAGATCCCTATGATGCACTGGATGTTTCCAACTCAGCAATGGGCCATCACCAATAGGTCACCCTTCATCTGAAAGGAGACCTCCTCATTTTGAAAAGAGTGGTCCACTCACACTCTCACCTTTCACTCCAGTGGGAGGAGGAAGAGGGTCAAGGGGCCCTGGAGAATCCTCTGGACCATGCGACTAGCAGTAAAGGAAGAGAATCCAGCTGTCATAAGTTCACTGATTTTCAGAGAGCACCTTCTCAGACTGGGCCCCTCTCTCCTCCAGGGGAACAGGCCAGCAGGCTGATGATCCCTCCGCCAGGCCAACCATATTCTTCTGATGCACGTCTTCCTCTACAAAGGCAAGATAGGTTTTACTCACATTGTGGTAGAGCATCGCGACCAGCAGAACACAGAATTCCTAATATGCCTCCTTTGGACTCTGATGTGCCTGATTCACCTCTCCATGCTGAAAACCAAGCAACTGGCTCTGGCTCTGTGTTGGCACCTTTCCCTCCAGTCAGAGGTGCCTTGTTTCCAGTTGACCCAAGGAGTCAGTTCCTGAGAAGAGGACCTTTTTTTTCCTCCACCTCTCCCAGGAAACTTGTCTGGGAACCTGGAGATTATTTTCCACCTGACCCGCCACCCACTCCATTTCCAATGTGATGTGTCTATGCAGGGAGGGGGTTTTCCTCACAATCTTCCCCCAACAGCTGGAATTCAGCCCTCTACACCCCCATTCTGAAAGTACAAGTGAGTTCCCTGAAGGGTTCCTTCCACCTGCAAATGAGCCTGTTACTCAACATCCAGAACCAAACAAGAAACCTCACGCTGTTGCTCTCTCTTCAAATGTAATTTGACTTATCTCTCATTTTTAGTTTTTAAGTAACTGCTTTTACTTCAGTGATTGACTATACTTTGGCTCCAATTGAAGCTCAATGAAACAATAATTCTTAAGATAGTATTTTGTGAATAAAGATGGTTTACGTAGGAATCTTCTGAGTAAATTATTCCTATTTTATTTTATTCCAGAGAACAGCATTTAATCTGATGAAGCCACTCTTACATAAACAAGAATGGGAGTTCTAGGTACTTGTAATCTAGCTGATGGAAATATCTTTTAAACTCCCAACAAAGAAGTGTATTTAGTATGACTGTAGCAAATGTAAAGTGACTTTAGGCTTAATGAAGAATTGTCACTGATTTACAGACTGGTTGGGCATTTCAGCTAGTTTTTCCATATCGGAATAACTAGAGCATGGGAGGACTAAAGGAGAGAACACAACTAAACATGTCACGGAAACAGGAGATCTCAACTACAAAGAAAAATGAAGACCTCTTGTTTATATTGGTTGCTTAAAACATTACATAGCTCTTGAGATACCATATTTCCTACATTAGATTCAAGTGAGTTATGAACTCCCATTTTCACCCCATATACAGATTGCACGATCACATTGTTTACACATCCACATTTTTACAAAATGCCATATTAGTACCTGTTGTATTCTGCTACCTTTTCTAGCCTCTACTATCCCCCCTCTCCTGCCCTCCCATCTTCTCTCTCTATCCCATCTGCTGTAATTTAACCCTTGGGAATTGGAAACCACACTTTAAACTCACTCTCCTCCCCTTGTTCCCTTCTGTCAAATTACTCATCATCTTCTTCTATTTCTCCTCCTCCTCCTCCTCCTTATACCTTTAATTCATTCATCGTACACTCATGCATTGGTTCATTCATTCCTTTCACATATGGTGTTGGGGATCCAATCAGGACCTTTGAAAGTGTGAAGCCAGCACTCTAGTGCTGAGCCAAAACCCCAGCACCTGTCTTTTTGATTTTATGACTGTTTATATGAAATTGAGAATCGCATTCTGCTATGGTTTACTGATATGTGGATTGACCTAGTCCTTGTTTTCTGGGAGACTTTTGGAAAATATACATGAATTATTAGGAGATTGAAATGAAGAAACAAAGAGGAAATTCCCCAGTTTCTTATTCTTAGAGTCCATACTCTGACTCTGCCTACCTACTGTAAAAACTTTTAAACCCTTACTCCCCATTTCTATATCATTGCCAACAAGTGAACATTCACTGCCCTACAACAAACCAGAGAACTCACATTGAACAATGTTTCCCCAGTAGAGACCAAGACACAATACTTATTAAAAAAAATACCCTAGTTATGAGTTAGCAGGTAAAGCTTTATTTGAGTGTTAAATGTGCTCTAATTATGTGTTTGTGTGTTTGTTGATGTGTGTGGTGTGTGGGTGTGTGTGCTTGTGTGTGAAACAAGCACTGAGGTGTAAAATAAATGCAGGATTGCAACGGCCTTCTTAAAAATAAGAAGCAACTTTATCACATTTGAAGCCCAGTGAAGAATCTGCCTGATACTTAACCTACAATTAATTGAAATGTGAAAAATTCAGGCCTCGAAAAACAAAGCCAACATACATACTGAATCTAATCAGTCTGTCTCACCTGTTTTCTAATCACTCCTTTCAATAAACCTAAATTGCCAGCATAAAACATCAGTTGTTCTAAACGAGTGGACGGATGTCCCCTGTCATGGGCTGTGTAAAATACATGGACGATCCGGCACTGATTGTTATCTAGAATGACTTCTGCCTGAACTACTATTGGAGAATTGTTGCTGATATACTGCGGTTCTTATACCAGTAAACTGGAATGAAGGTAATTTCAGGCTGCAAAGGAATAAATTGATTTTACTAACTGGTTTTTGGAAAACACTGCCATGAAAAATTATCAATATGTTCATAAAGGCATCTACATGTCTCTTCACAAGGGTTTTACTTAATGGGGGAGGTGGTGAGGTCTGGATATAACTGAACTGTCCATTAGTAGGTAGAACAATATCATGGGGATCAGAGTGCACATTCCGGTTTGACCTCAATCTAGGTAACATGGATTCATCTCTGTGTAATAGGCCTGCTTCTGAAAAACACAATGTCGAGCTCCAAAAGCAGAACGATACTTTCAGAATACCATGTTATGTTTGTAAATACATAGACAGATAGATATACAGAAATCAAAAATCTGAAAACGGTCTGGAAGTGTACATTTCTATAACTTACAATGTCAGTAGTGGGGGATTAATAGCAGATCAAGAAGACTGTATCTGCATGAGAAATGGTTCAATTTTTGAAGGAGTTTTTTAAATGAAAATGGACAAAAGATTTAAAGGGTTACAGTAAGTGTTGAGGAGTGACTTGGCAAAAGGAGCACAGAGGTGAGAAAGAATTAAGTAGAGTTCAATAGAACCAGGTATAATTTCTGTACACATGACTCCATGAACAGGAGCAAAGGGGACACTTAAAGAAATCATAGGACTAAAGAGAGATCAGGAGGGTTTGTACTAGTCTAGAAATGCTGACCTGAAAACCAACTAAAGTTTCAACTCCTTCTTTTGAGGAACATTAGCTGTGCCGTGCTTTTCAAAAAGGACTTGTCATAACTGATTGATGCCCATGTTAGCAACTCTTCTGAAATTACGTTGAAAGTAGACTAATGTGAGAGTTTCTCTTTAGAGATAATTCAAATTACTTGCATAGGAAGTGGCAGCAGGTCTGGGGATGTTGTAGCTCAGTGGCAGTGACCTTGCCTAGCTTGGGGCTGGCCTGCCATGGACTTTCACCCCAAACACTTGCAAGAAAAGAAAAGGGAGGGAAGGGAGAGAGAAAGTTGGAAGGGAGGAAGGCAAAGTTGGAGGGATGGATGGAGGTATAAAAGAAGGAAGCAGAAAAGGAGAAAAACCAGGAAGGGGGGAAGGAAGCAAGGAAGGTAGGAAATAGGGAGAGCACAAGGGCAGAAAAAGGACTGAGTCACTCAAACAAAAGGCAAGGGACACAAAGACCAATATAGGCCATAAAAGCTGTTTGAACAGTTTAGTCAGCTTTAGAATCTGAGTGACATCAAACTGAATGTTATTGTGACTGGATGGAATCTTCCTACTAACCCCGCCTTGGCCTGGCCTAAACCAAATCAAGGGGTGGGTGGCAGGGAGAGGAATTCTCTCTGGCTGGAGTGGGAGGGACCTAAACATGTGGCACTTGAGGATGCACTGGGTAGGGAAGGGGACAAGACTCCCCTGATGGGCAGTTGAGACAACAAGGCTCCTGGGAGCCCTTGATCAGGGCTCCCACCGCCATACGCACACCACCCACCATACGCTCAGCCCCTGAAGGGGCTCACAGTGGTCTGCTCCGTTGCCTGGTGCAGGTTGGAGTTCCGGACCAAACACCTGAGTGTCCACAGCCTGTGTTGGCCTGCCTGGGCAGGCTGTGGTTGTGGTGGCAAGAGCCAAAGCTGTCTTGGCGTGATGGAGGAGCCAAGGGCTGCCTCTCAGCCATACTAGTGGGTGGTTCTGGAAGAAGCACCCAGGGTTGTGGCAGCATTGTCCGAAGACATGAAGCCAGGCCATCTTCCTTATGGCTTTCCTTGGGAGTTGATGATGTGTACAGCTCTTGGATTTTTTGCTGTTCTCTCACTTGTCTGGAGAGCTTTTCAGTCGGTTAGTAGCAGGCTTTACGTGGGAAGAGAAAAAAGGCTGGCTCTAAATCTTGCTGGACTTATTGAGGCAAAATGTGGACTTCTTGATAAAGTGAGCCTTGTTGAAAAAGAACATAAAGGCTTAGACTCATCTTTAAAGGATTCCAGGTTTGAGAAGGGTTCAAGGGAAGCACGACAGCTGGAGGCAACCTACGAAAAGCTGCATAGGTCCGAATCCAGCCATGGCGTTGAAATGCTCTTTCTAGAAGAAGAGCTCAAAGCACAGAAGGCTAAACATGGTCAACAGGATGAAACGATGGCGCATCTATCAAGAGGGATACAGTCCCTCCAAGGTGAATCTGAATCCCTCAGATCACAAATAGCTGAAGCCAAAACAAACTGGAGACTCTTTCAAGTTAATGAGGAAGAACTGAAGCTGGCAATCAAAGAGGTTTTGAATGAAGGATCCCTACTTCCGCAAACGCAGAGACCAACAATACAAGGAGAAGCTGAAGCACAGAGGGAACAAGGAGGTGTCCAATATAAAGCAAAAATCATATTAGAGGACTCTAAAGTAGCTGGAGAACAAGTTCTAAGGGACACCGAAAATCACATGGAGTCTCTGAGTGAATGCTTGCTGAAGATCAAGGATAGATCTTCTCCAAGCCTGGGAGCCCAAAGGGATGGTGGTCACCTGGAACTGGGAAAGACGAGTGAACCCGAAATTGGTGCTCACTTGGAGGATGAGTCCAAAGGAACTTTGAGGAACCTGGTTTATGGTGATAAGCTAAAGGCCTCCTTAGAAATCTTGGAAGGAGGAAGAAATCAAAAATGTACTTTCTCATCTGAAGTGGAGAAAACCACGGAAGACCTTACAGAACACCTTAAAAGTCTGCAGACTGAACAGGCATCCTTGCAGTCAGAAAATGCACAGCTACAAAGTGAGAATGAGACCCTACAGAAGAACTTGAAAGTCATGATGGAACGCTATCAAGAAAATACGATGAAACTGCACAGGAAATTAAGAGTGGAGGAAAACTACCGTGTGGAGCAAGAGGAGAAACTTTCCAAAGTCGAAGAAAAGATGAGCCATACAATAAAAGAGCTGGAGACCTACAGAAAGAGAGCCCAATATCTTGAAGAACAATTGCAGAGTACCATTCATTCCTGTCTGGGGAAGATTATTTCCTCTGAGAAAGAAGCACATGCCAGTGAGTTGGCAGCTCGGATTCCTGAAAGAAACCTCAGCTATTTCAGGAAACAAAATGCACGCAACAGACAAAAATTAACTGAGAAGGAGCTGAGATTTGAACTTGTAGGAAAAGATCCCTATGATGCACTGGATGTTTCCAACTCAGCAATGGGCCATCACCAATAGGTCACCCTTCATCTGAAAGGAGACCTCCTCATTTTGAAAAGAGTGGTCCACTCACACTCTCACCTTTCACTCCAGTGGGAGGAGGAAGAGGGTCAAGGGGCCCTGGAGAATCCTCTGGACCATGCGACTAGCAGTAAAGGAAGAGAATCCAGCTGTCATAAGTTCACTGATTTTCAGAGAGCACCTTCTCAGACTGGGCCCCTCTCTCCTCCAGGGGAACAGGCCAGCAGGCTGATGATCCCTCCGCCAGGCCAACCATATTCTTCTGATGCACGTCTTCCTCTACAAAGGCAAGATAGGTTTTACTCAAATTGTGGTAGAGCATCGCGACCAGCAGAACACAGAATTCCTAATATGCCTCCTTTGGACTCTGATGTGCCTGATTCACCTCTCCATGCTGAAAACCAAGCAACTGGCTCTGGCTCTGTGTTGGCACCTTTCCCTCCAGTCAGAGGTGCCTTGTTTCCAGTTGACCCAAGGAGTCAGTTCCTGAGAAGAGGACCTTTTTTTTCCTCCACCTCTCCCAGGAAACTTGTCTGGGAACCTGGAGATTATTTTCCACCTGACCCGCCACCCACTCCATTTCCAATGTGATGTGTCTATGCAGGGAGGGGGTTTTCCTCACAATCTTCCCCCAACAGCTGGAATTCAGCCCTCTACACCCCCATTCTGAAAGTACAAGTGAGTTCCCTGAAGGGTTCCTTCCACCTGCAAATGAGCCTGTTACTCAACATCCAGAACCAAACAAGAAACCTCACGCTGTTGCTCTCTCTTCAAATGTAATTTGACTTATCTCTCATTTTTAGTTTTTAAGTAACTGCTTTTACTTCAGTGATTGACTATACTTTGGCTCCAATTGAAGCTCAATGAAACAATAATTCTTAAGATACTATTTTGTGAATAAAGATGGTTTACGTAGGAATCTTCTGAGTAAATTATTCCTATTTTATTTTATTCCAGAGAACAGCATTTAATCTGATGAAGCCACTCTTACATAAACAAGAATGGGAGTTCTAGGTACTTGTAATCTAGCTGATGGAAATATCTTTTAAACTCCCAACAAAGAAGTGTATTTAGTATGACTGTAGCAAATGTAAAGTGACTTTAGGCTTAATGAAGAATTGTCACTGATTTACAGACTGGTTGGGCATTTCAGCTAGTTTTTCCATATCGGAATAACTAGAGCATGGGAGGACTAAAGGAGAGAACACAACTAAACATGTCACGGAAACAGGAGATCTCAACTACAAAGAAAAATGAAGACCTCTTGTTTATATTGGTTGCTTAAAACATTACATAGCTCTTGAGATACCATATTTCCTACATTAGATTCAAGTGAGTTATGAACTCCCATTTTCACCCCATATACAGATTGCACGATCACATTGTTTACACATCCACATTTTTACAAAATGCCATATTAGTACCTGTTGTATTCTGCTACCTTTTCTAGCCTCTACTATCCCCCCTCTCCTGCCCTCCCATCTTCTCTCTCTATCCCATCTGCTGTAATTTAACCCTTGGGAATTGGAAACCACACTTTAAACTCACTCTCCTCCCCTTGTTCCCTTCTGTCAAATTACTCATCATCTTCTTCTATTTCTCCTCCTCCTCCTCCTCCTTATACCTTTAATTCATTCATCGTACACTCATGCATTGGTTCATTCATTCCTTTCACATATGGTGTTGGGGATCCAATCAGGACCTTTGAAAGTGTGAAGCCAGCACTCTAGTGCTGAGCCAAAACCCCAGCACCTGTCTTTTTGATTTTATGACTGTTTATATGAAATTGAGAATCGCATTCTGCTATGGTTTACTGATATGTGGATTGACCTAGTCCTTGTTTTCTGGGAGACTTTTGGAAAATATACATGAATTATTAGGAGATTGAAATGAAGAAACAAAGAGGAAATTCCCCAGTTTCTTATTCTTAGAGTCCATACTCTGACTCTGCCTACCTACTGTAAAAACTTTTAAACCCTTACTCCCCATTTCTATATCATTGCCAACAAGTGAACATTCACTGCCCTACAACAAACCAGAGAACTCACATTGAACAATGTTTCCCCAGTAGAGACCAAGACACAATACTTATTAAAAAAAATACCCTAGTTATGAGTTAGCAGGTAAAGCTTTATTTGAGTGTTAAATGTGCTCTAATTATGTGTTTGTGTGTTTGTTGATGTGTGTGGTGTGTGGGTGTGTGTGCTTGTGTGTGAAACAAGCACTGAGGTGTAAAATAAATGCAGGATTGCAACGGCCTTCTTAAAAATAAGAAGCAACTTTATCACATTTGAAGCCCAGTGAAGAATCTGCCTGATACTTAACCTACAATTAATTGAAATGTGAAAAATTCAGGCCTCGAAAAACAAAGCCAACATACATACTGAATCTAATCAGTCTGTCTCACCTGTTTTCTAATCACTCCTTTCAATAAACCTAAATTGCCAGCATAAAACATCAGTTGTTCTAAACGAGTGGACGGATGTCCCCTGTCATGGGCTGTGTAAAATACATGGACGATCCGGCACTGATTGTTATCTAGAATGACTTCTGCCTGAACTACTATTGGAGAATTGTTGCTGATATACTGCGGTTCTTATACCAGTAAACTGGAATGAAGGTTATTTCAGGCTGCAAAGGAATAAATTGATTTTACTAACTGGTTTTTGGAAAACACTGCCATGAAAAATTATCAATATGTTCATAAAGGCATCTACATGTCTCTTCACAAGGGTTTTACTTAATGGGGGAGGTGGTGAGGTCTGGATATAACTGAACTGTCCATTAGTAGGTAGAACAATATCATGGGGATCAGAGTGCACATTCCGGTTTGACCTCAATCTAGGTAACATGGATTCATCTCTGTGTAATAGGCCTGCTTCTGAAAAACACAATGTCGAGCTCCAAAAGCAGAACGATACTTTCAGAATACCATGTTATGTTTGTAAATACATAGACAGATAGATATACAGAAATCAAAAATCTGAAAACGGTCTGGAAGTGTACATTTCTATAACTTACAATGTCAGTAGTGGGGGATTAATAGCAGATCAAGAAGACTGTATCTGCATGAGAAATGGTTCAATTTTTGAAGGAGTTTTTTAAATGAAAATGGACAAAAGATTTAAAGGGTTACAGTAAGTGTTGAGGAGTGACTTGGCAAAAGGAGCACAGAGGTGAGAAAGAATTAAGTAGAGTTCAATAGAACCAGGTATAATTTCTGTACACATGACTCCATGAACAGGAGCAAAGGGGACACTTAATGAAATCATAGGACTAAAGAGAGATCAGGAGGGTTTGTACTAGTCTAGAAATGCTGACCTGAAAACCAACTAAAGTTTCAACTCCTTCTTTTGAGGAACATTAGCTGTGCCGTGCTTTTCAAAAAGGACTTGTCATAACTGATTGATGCCCATGTTAGCAACTCTTCTGAAATTACGTTGAAAGTAGACTAATGTGAGAGTTTCTCTTTAGAGATAATTCAAATTACTTGCATAGGAAGTGGCAGCAGGTC
This sequence comes from Callospermophilus lateralis, assembly GCF_048772815.1. Taxonomy (NCBI): domain Eukaryota; kingdom Metazoa; phylum Chordata; class Mammalia; order Rodentia; family Sciuridae; genus Callospermophilus; species Callospermophilus lateralis. The sequence continues at coordinate 350,105 of NW_027518013.1, read as the reverse complement.
TGGGGATGTTGTAGCTCAGTGGCAGTGACCTTGCCTAGCTTGGGGCTGGCCTGCCATGGACTTTCACCCCAAACACTTGCAAGAAAAGAAAAGGGAGGGAAGGGAGAGAGAAAGTTGGAAGGGAGGAAGGCAAAGTTGGAGGGATGGATGGAGGTATAAAAGAAGGAAGCAGAAAAGGAGAAAAACCAGGAAGGGGGGAAGGAAGCAAGGAAGGTAGGAAATAGGGAGAGCACAAGGGCAGAAAAAGGACTGAGTCACTCAAACAAAAGGCAAGGGACACAAAGACCAATATAGGCCATAAAAGCTGTTTGAACAGTTTAGTCAGCTTTAGAATCTGAGTGACATCAAACTGAATGTTATTGTGACTGGATGGAATCTTCCTACTAACCCCGCCTTGGCCTGGCCTAAACCAAATCAAGGGGTGGGTGGCAGGGAGAGGAATTCTCTCTGGCTGGAGTGGGAGGGACCTAAACATGTGGCACTTGAGGATGCACTGGGTAGGGAAGGGGACAAGACTCCCCTGATGGGCAGTTGAGACAACAAGGCTCCTGGGAGCCCTTGATCAGGGCTCCCACCGCCATACGCACACCACCCACCATACGCTCAGCCCCTGAAGGGGCTCACAGTGGTCTGCTCCGTTGCCTGGTGCAGGTTGGAGTTCCGGACCAAACACCTGAGTGTCCACAGCCTGTGTTGGCCTGCCTGGGCAGGCTGTGGTTGTGGTGGCAAGAGCCAAAGCTGTCTTGGCGTGATGGAGGAGCCAAGGGCTGCCTCTCAGCCATACTAGTGGGTGGTTCTGGAAGAAGCACCCAGGGTTGTGGCAGCATTGTCCGAAGACATGAAGCCAGGCCATCTTCCTTATGGCTTTCCTTGGGAGTTGATGATGTGTACAGCTCTTGGATTTTTTGCTGTTCTCTCACTTGTCTGGAGAGCTTTTCAGTCGGTTAGTAGCAGGCTTTACGTGGGAAGAGAAAAAAGGCTGGCTCTAAATCTTGCTGGACTTATTGAGGCAAAATGTGGACTTCTTGATAAAGTGAGCCTTGTTGAAAAAGAACATAAAGGCTTAGACTCATCTTTAAAGGATTCCAGGTTTGAGAAGGGTTCAAGGGAAGCACAACAGCTGGAGGCAACCTACGAAAAGCTGCATAGGTCCGAATCCAGCCATGGCGTTGAAATGCTCTTTCTAGAAGAAGAGCTCAAAGCACAGAGGCTAAACATGGTCAACAGGATGAAACGATGGCGCATCTATCAAGAGGGATACAGTCCCTCCAAGGTGAATCTGAATCCCTCAGATCACAAATAGCTGAAGCCAAAACAAACTGGAGACTCTTTCAAGTGAATGAGGAAGAACTGAAGCTGGCAATCAAAGAGGTTTTGAATGAAGGATCCCTACTTCCGCAAACGCAGAGACCAACAATACAAGGAGAAGCTGAAGCACAGAGGGAACAAGGAGGTGTCCAATATAAAGCAAAAATCATATTAGAGGACTCTAAAGTAGCTGGAGAACAAGTTCTAAGGGACACCGAAAATCACATGGAGTCTCTGAGTGAATGCTTGCTGAAGATCAAGGATAGATCTTCTCCAAGCCTGGGAGCCCAAAGGGATGGTGGTCACCTGGAACTGGGAAAGACGAGTGAACCCGAAATTGGTGCTCACTTGGAGGATGAGTCCAAAGGAACTTTGAGGAACCTGGTTTATGGTGATAAGCTAAAGGCCTCCTTAGAAATCTTGGAAGGAGGAAGAAATCAAAAATGTACTTTCTCATCTGAAGTGGAGAAAACCACGGAAGACCTTACAGAACACCTTAAAAGTCTGCAGACTGAACAGGCATCCTTGCAGTCAGAAAATGCACAGCTACAAAGTGAGAATGAGACCCTACAGAAGAACTTGAAAGTCATGATGGAACGCTATCAAGAAAATACGATGAAACTGCACAGGAAATTAAGAGTGGAGGAAAACTACCGTGTGGAGCAAGAGGAGAAACTTTCCAAAGTCGAAGAAAAGATGAGCCATACAATAAAAGAGCTGGAGACCTACAGAAAGAGAGCCCAATATCTTGAAGAACAATTGCAGAGTACCATTCATTCCTGTCTGGGGAAGATTATTTCCTCTGAGAAAGAAGCACATGCCAGTGAGTTGGCAGCTCGGATTCCTGAAAGAAACCTCAGCTATTTCAGGAAACAAAATGCACGCAACAGACAAAAATTAACTGAGAAGGAGCTGAGATTTGAACTTGTAGGAAAAGATCCCTATGATGCACTGGATGTTTCCAACTCAGCAATGGGCCATCACCAATAGGTCACCCTTCATCTGAAAGGAGACCTCCTCATTTTGAAAAGAGTGGTCCACTCACACTCTCACCTTTCACTCCAGTGGGAGGAGGAAGAGGGTCAAGGGGCCCTGGAGAATCCTCTGGACCATGCGACTAGCAGTAAAGGAAGAGAATCCAGCTGTCATAAGTTCACTGATTTTCAGAGAGCACCTTCTCAGACTGGGCCCCTCTCTCCTCCAGGGGAACAGGCCAGCAGGCTGATGATCCCTCCGCCAGGCCAACCATATTCTTCTGATGCACGTCTTCCTCTACAAAGGCAAGATAGGTTTTACTCAAATTGTGGTAGAGCATCGCGACCAGCAGAACACAGAATTCCTAATATGCCTCCTTTGGACTCTGATGTGCCTGATTCACCTCTCCATGCTGAAAAACAAGCAACTGGCTCTGGCTCTGTGTTGGCACCTTTCCCTCCAGTCAGAGGTGCCTTGTTTCCAGTTGACCCAAGGAGTCAGTTCCTGAGAAGAGGACCTTTTTTTTCCTCCACCTCTCCCAGGAAACTTGTCTGGGAACCTGGAGATTATTTTCCACCTGACCCGCCACCCACTCCATTTCCAATGTGATGTGTCTATGCAGGGAGGGGGTTTTCCTCACAATCTTCCCCCAACAGCTGGAATTCAGCCCTCTACACCCCCATTCTGAAAGTACAAGTGAGTTCCCTGAAGGGTTCCTTCCACCTGCAAATGAGCCTGTTACTCAACATCCAGAACCAAACAAGAAACCTCACGCTGTTGCTCTCTCTTCAAATGTAATTTGACTTATCTCTCATTTTTAGTTTTTAAGTAACTGCTTTTACTTCAGTGATTGACTATACTTTGGCTCCAATTGAAGCTCAATGAAACAATAATTCTTAAGATAGTATTTTGTGAATAAAGATGGTTTACGTAGGAATCTTCTGAGTAAATTATTCCTATTTTATTTTATTCCAGAGAACAGCATTTAATCTGATGAAGCCACTCTTACATAAACAAGAATGGGAGTTCTAGGTACTTGTAATCTAGCTGATGGAAATATCTTTTAAACTCCCAACAAAGAAGTGTATTTAGTATGACTGTAGCAAATGTAAAGTGACTTTAGGCTTAATGAAGAATTGTCACTGATTTACAGACTGGTTGGGCATTTCAGCTAGTTTTTCCATATCGGAATAACTAGAGCATGGGAGGACTAAAGGAGAGAACACAACTAAACATGTCACGGAAACAGGAGATCTCAACTACAAAGAAAAATGAAGACCTCTTGTTTATATTGGTTGCTTAAAACATTACATAGCTCTTGAGATACCATATTTCCTACATTAGATTCAAGTGAGTTATGAACTCCCATTTTCACCCCATATACAGATTGCACAATCACATTGTTTACACATCCACATTTTTACAAAATGCCATATTAGTACCTGTTGTATTCTGCTACCTTTTCTAGCCTCTACTATCCTCGCTCTCCTGCCCTCCCATCTTCTCTCTCTATCCCATCTGCTGTAATTTAACCCTTGGGAATTGGAAACCACACTTTAAACTCACTCTCCTCCCCTTGTTCCCTTCTGTCAAATTACTCATCATCTTCTTCTATTTCTCCTCCTCCTCCTCCTCCTTATACCTTTAATTCATTCATCGTACACTCATGCATTGGTTCATTCATTCCTTTCACATATGGTGTTGGGGATCCAATCAGGACCTTTGAAAGTGTGAAGCCAGCACTCTAGTGCTGAGCCAAAACCCCAGCACCTGTCTTTTTGATTTTATGACTGTTTATATGAAATTGAGAATCGCATTCTGCTATGGTTTACTGATATGTGGATTGACCTAGTCCTTGTTTTCTGGGAGACTTTTGGAAAATATACATGAATTATTAGGAGATTGAAATGAAGAAACAAAGAGGAAATTCCCCAGTTTCTTATTCTTAGAGTCCATACTCTGACTCTGCCTACCTACTGTAAAAACTTTTAAACCCTTACTCCCCATTTCTATATCATTGCCAACAAGTGAACATTCACTGCCCTACAACAAACCAGAGAACTCACATTGAACAATGTTTCCCCAGTAGAGACCAAGACACAATACTTATTAAAAAAAATACCCTAGTTATGAGTTAGCAGGTAAAGCTTTATTTGAGTGTTAAATGTGCTCTAATTATGTGTTTGTGTGTTTGTTGATGTGTGTGGTGTGTGGGTGTGTGTGCTTGTGTGTGAAACAAGCACTGAGGTGTAAAATAAATGCAGGATTGCAACGGCCTTCTTAAAAATAAGAAGCAACTTTATCACATTTGAAGCCCAGTGAAGAATCTGCCTGATACTTAACCTACAATTAATTGAAATGTGAAAAATTCAGGCCTCGAAAAACAAAGCCAACATACATACTGAATCTAATCAGTCTGTCTCACCTGTTTTCTAATCACTCCTTTCAATAAACCTAAATTGCCAGCATAAAACATCAGTTGTTCTAAACGAGTGGACGGATGTCCCCTGTCATGGGCTGTGTAAAATACATGGACGATCCGGCACTGATTGTTATCTAGAATGACTTCTGCCTGAACTACTATTGGAGAATTGTTGCTGATATACTGCGGTTCTTATACCAGTAAACTGGAATGAAGGTAATTTCAGGCTGCAAAGGAATAAATTGATTTTACTAACTGGTTTTTGGAAAACACTGCCATGAAAAATTATCAATATGTTCATAAAGGCATCTACATGTCTCTTCACAAGGGTTTTACTTAATGGGGGAGGTGGTGAGGTCTGGATATAACTGAACTGTCCATTAGTAGGTAGAACAATATCATGGGGATCAGAGTGCACATTCCGGTTTGACCTCAATCTAGGTAACATGGATTCATCTCTGTGTAATAGGCCTGCTTCTGAAAAACACAATGTCGAGCTCCAAAAGCAGAACGATACTTTCAGAATACCATGTTATGTTTGTAAATACATAGACAGATAGATATACAGAAATCAAAAATCTGAAAACGGTCTGGAAGTGTACATTTCTATAAGTTACAATGTCAGTAGTGGGGGATTAATAGCAGATCAAGAAGACTGTATCTGCATGAGAAATGGTTCAATTTTTGAAGGAGTTTTTTAAATGAAAATGGACAAAAGATTTAAAGGGTTACAGTAAGTGTTGAGGAGTGACTTGGCAAAAGGAGCACAGAGGTGAGAAAGAATTAAGTAGAGTTCAATAGAACCAGGTATAATTTCTGTACACATGACTCCATGAACAGGAGCAAAGGGGACACTTAAAGAAATCATAGGACTAAAGAGAGATCAGGAGGGTTTGTACTAGTCTAGAAATGCTGACCTGAAAACCAACTAAAGTTTCAACTCCTTCTTTTGAGGAACATTAGCTGTGCCGTGCTTTTCAAAAAGGACTTGTCATAACTGATTGATGCCCATGTTAGCAACTCTTCTGAAATTACGTTGAAAGTAGACTAATGTGAGAGTTTCTCTTTAGAGATAATTCAAATTACTTGCATAGGAAGTGGCAGCAGGTCTGGGGATGTTGTAGCTCAGTGGCAGTGACCTTGCCTAGCTTGGGGCTGGCCTGCCATGGACTTTCACCCCAAACACTTGCAAGAAAAGAAAAGGGAGGGAAGGGAGAGAGAAAGTTGGAAGGGAGGAAGGCAAAGTTGGAGGGATGGATGGAGGTATAAAAGAAGGAAGCAGAAAAGGAGAAAAACCAGGAAGGGGGGAAGGAAGCAAGGAAGGTAGGAAATAGGGAGAGCACAAGGGCAGAAAAAGGACTGAGTCACTCAAACAAAAGGCAAGGGACACAAAGACCAATATAGGCCATAAAAGCTGTTTGAACAGTTTAGTCAGCTTTAGAATCTGAGGGACATCAAACTGAATGTTATTGTGACTGGATGGAATCTTCCTACTAACCCCGCCTTGGCCTGGCCTAAACCAAATCAAGGGGTGGGTGGCAGGGAGAGGAATTCTCTCTGGCTGGAGTGGGAGGGACCTAAACATGTGGCACTTGAGGATGCACTGGGTAGGGAAGGGGACAAGACTCCCCTGATGGGCAGTTGAGACAACAAGGCTCCTGGGAGCCCTTGATCAGGGCTCCCACCGCCATACGCACACCACCCACCATACGCTCAGCCCCTGAAGGGGCTCACAGTGGTCTGCTCCGTTGCCTGGTGCAGGTTGGAGTTCCGGACCAAACACCTGAGTGTCCACAGCCTGTGTTGGCCTGCCTGGGCAGGCTGTGGTTGTGGTGGCAAGAGCCAAAGCTGTCTTGGCGTGATGGAGGAGCCAAGGGCTGCCTCTCAGCCATACTAGTGGGTGGTTCTGGAAGAAGCACCCAGGGTTGTGGCAGCATTGTCCGAAGACATGAAGCCAGGCCATCTTCCTTATGGCTTTCCTTGGGAGTTGATGATGTGTACAGCTCTTGGATTTTTTGCTGTTCTCTCACTTGTCTGGAGAGCTTTTCAGTCGGTTAGTAGCAGGCTTTACGTGGGAAGAGAAAAAAGGCTGGCTCTAAATCTTGCTGGACTTATTGAGGCAAAATGTGGACTTCTTGATAAAGTGAGCCTTGTTGAAAAAGAACATAAAGGCTTAGACTCATCTTTAAAGGATTCCAGGTTTGAGAAGGGTTCAAGGGAAGCACGACAGCTGGAGGCAACCTACGAAAAGCTGCATAGGTCCGAATCCAGCCATGGCGTTGAAATGCTCTTTCTAGAAGAAGAGCTCAAAGCACAGAAGGCTAAACATGGTCAACAGGATGAAACGATGGCGCATCTATCAAGAGGGATACAGTCCCTCCAAGGTGAATCTGAATCCCTCAGATCACAAATAGCTGAAGCCAAAACAAACTGGAGACTCTTTCAAGTGAATGAGGAAGAACTGAAGCTGGCAATCAAAGAGGTTTTGAATGAAGGATCCCTACTTCCGCAAACGCAGAGACCAACAATACAAGGAGAAGCTGAAGCACAGAGGGAACAAGGAGGTGTCCAATATAAAGCAAAAATCATATTAGATTACTCTAAAGTAGCTGGAGAACAAGTTCTAAGGGACACCGAAAATCACATGGAGTCTCTGAGTGAATGCTTGCTGAAGATCAAGGATAGATCTTCTCCAAGCCTGGGAGCCCAAAGGGATGGTGGTCACCTGGAACTGGGAAAGACGAGTGAACCCGAAATTGGTGCTCACTTGGAGGATGAGTCCAAAGGAGCTTTGAGGAACCTGGTTTATGGTGATAAGCTAAAGGCCTCCTTAGAAATCTTGGAAGGAGGAAGAAATCAAAAATGTACTTTCTCATCTGAAGTGGAGAAAACCACGGAAGACCTTACAGAACACCTTAAAAGTCTGCAGACTGAACAGGCATCCTTGCAGTCAGAAAATGCACAGCTACAAAGTGAGAATGAGACCCTACAGAAGAACTTGAAAGTCATGATGGAACGCTATCAAGAAAATACGATGAAACTGCACAGGAAATTAAGAGTGGAGGAAAACTACCGTGTGGAGCAAGAGGAGGAACTTTCCAAAGTCGAAGAAAAGATGAGCCATACAATAAAAGAGCTGGAGACCTACAGAAAGAGAGCCCAATATCTTGAAGAACAATTGCAGAGTACCATTCATTCCTGTCTGGGGAAGATTATTTCCTCTGAGAAAGAAGCACATGCCAGTGAGTTGGCAGCTCGGATTCCTGAAAGAAACCTCAGCTATTTCAGGAAACAAAATGCACGCAACAGACAAAAATTAACTGAGAAGGAGCTGAGATTTGAACTTGTAGGAAAAGATCCCTATGATGCACTGGATGTTTCCAACTCAGCAATGGGCCATCACCAATAGGTCACCCTTCATCTGAAAGGAGACCTCCTCATTTTGAAAAGAGTGGTCCACTCACACTCTCACCTTTCACTCCAGTGGGAGGAGGAAGAGGGTCAAGGGGCCCTGGAGAATCCTCTGGACCATGCGACTAGCAGTAAAGGAAGAGAATCCAGCTGTCATAAGTTCACTGATTTTCAGAGAGCACCTTCTCAGACTGGGCCCCTCTCTCCTCCAGGGGAACAGGCCAGCAGGCTGATGATCCCTCCGCCAGGCCATCCATATTCTTCTGATGCACGTCTTCCTCTACAAAGGCAAGATAGGTTTTACTCAAATTGTGGTAGAGCATCGCGACCAGCAGAACACAGAATTCCTAATATGCCTCCTTTGGACTCTGATGTGCCTGATTCACCTCTCCATGCTGAAAAACAAGCAACTGGCTCTGGCTCTGTGTTGGCACCTTTCCCTCCAGTCAGAGGTGCCTTGTTTCCAGTTGACCCAAGGAGTCAGTTCCTGAGAAGAGGACCTTTTTTTTTCCTCCACCTCTCCCAGGAAACTTGTCTGGGAACCTGGAGATTATTTTCCACCTGACCCGCCACCCACTCCATTTCCAATGTGATGTGTCTATGCAGGGAGGGGGTTTTCCTCACAATCTTCCCCCAACAGCTGGAATTCAGCCCTCTACACCCCCATTCTGAAAGTACAAGTGAGTTCCCTGAAGGGTTCCTTCCACCTGCAAATGAGCCTGTTACTCAACATCCAGAACCAAACAAGAAACCTCACGCTGTTGCTCTCTCTTCAAATGTAATTTGACTTATCTCTCATTTTTAGTTTTTAAGTAACTGCTTTTACTTCAGTGATTGACTATACTTTGGCTCCAATTGAAGCTCAATGAAACAATAATTCTTAAGATAGTATTTTGTGAATAAAGATGGTTTACGTAGGAATCTTCTGAGTAAATTATTCCTATTTTATTTTATTCCAGAGAACAGCATTTAATCTGATGAAGCCACTCTTACATAAACAAGAATGGGAGTTCTAGGTACTTGTAATCTAGCTGATGGAAATATCTTTTAAACTCCCAACAAAGAAGTGTATTTAGTATGACTGTAGCAAATGTAAAGTGACTTTAGGCTTAATGAAGAATTGTCACTGATTTACAGACTGGTTGGGCATTTCAGCTAGTTTTTCCATATCGGAATAACTAGAGCATGGGAGGACTAAAGGAGAGAACACAACTAAACATGTCACGGAAACAGGAGATCTCAACTACAAAGAAAAATGAAGACCTCTTGTTTATATTGGTTGCTTAAAACATTACATAGCTCTTGAGATACCATATTTCCTACATTAGATTCAAGTGAGTTATGAACTCCCATTTTCACCCCATATACAGATTGCACGATCACATTGTTTACACATCCACATTTTTACAAAATGCCATATTAGTACCTGTTGTATTCTGCTACCTTTTCTAGCCTCTACTATCCCCCCTCTCCTGCCCTCCCATCTTCTCTCTCTATCCCATCTGCTGTAATTTAACCCTTGGGAATTGGAAACCACACTTTAAACTCACTCTCCTCCCCTTGTTCCCTTCTGTCAAATTACTCATCATCTTCTTCTATTTCTCCTCCTCCTCCTCCTCCTTATACCTTTAATTCATTCATCGTACACTCATGCATTGGTTCATTCATTCCTTTCACATATGGTGTTGGGGATCCAATCAGGACCTTTGAAAGTGTGAAGCCAGCACCTCTAGTGCTGAGCCAAAACCCCAGCACCTGTCTTTTTGATTTTATGACTGTTTATATGAAATTGAGAATCGCATTCTGCTATGGTTTACTGATATGTGGATTGACCTAGTCCTTGTTTTCTGGGAGACTTTTGGAAAATATACATGAATTATTAGGAGATTGAAATGAAGAAACAAAGAGGAAATTCCCCAGTTTCTTATTCTTAGAGTCCATACTCTGACTCTGCCTACCTACTGTAAAAACTTTTAAACCCTTACTCCCCATTTCTATATCATTGCCAACAAGTGAACATTCACTGCCCTACAACAAACCAGAGAACTCACATTGAACAATGTTTCCCCAGTAGAGACCAAGACACAATACTTATTAAAAAAATACCCTAGTTATGAGTTAGCAGGTAAAGCTTTATTTGAGTGTTAAATGTGCTCTAATTATGTGTTTGTGTGTTTGTTGATGTGTGTGGTGTGTGGGTGTGTGTGCTTGTGTGTGAAACAAGCACTGAGGTGTAAAATAAATGCAGGATTGCAACGGCCTTCTTAAAAATAAGAAGCAACTTTATCACATTTGAAGCCCAGTGAAGAATCTGCCTGATACTTAACCTACAATTAATTGAAATGTGAAAAATTCAGGCCTCGAAAAACAAAGCCAACATACATACTGAATCTAATCAGTCTGTCTCACCTGTTTTCTAATCACTCCTTTCAATAAACCTAAATTGCCAGCATAAAACATCAGTTGTTCTAAACGAGTGGACGGATGTCCCCTGTCATGGGCTGTGTAAAATACATGGACGATCCGGCACTGATTGTTATCTAGAATGACTTCTGCCTGAACTACTATTGGAGAATTGTTGCTGATATACTGCGGTTCTTATACCAGTAAACTGGAATGAAGGTAATTTCAGGCTGCAAAGGAATAAATTGATTTTACTAACTGGTTTTTGGAAAACACTGCCATGAAAAATTATCAATATGTTCATAAAGGCATCTACATGTCTCTTCACAAGGGTTTTACTTAATGGGGGAGGTGGTGAGGTCTGGATATAACTGAACTGTCCATTAGTAGGTAGAACAATATCATGGGGATCAGAGTGCACATTCCGGTTTGACCTCAATCTAGGTAACATGGATTCATCTCTGTGTAATAGGCCTGCTTCTGAAAAACACAATGTCGAGCTCCAAAAGCAGAACGATACTTTCAGAATACCATGTTATGTTTGTAAATACATAGACAGATAGATATACAGAAATCAAAAATCTGAAAACGGTCTGGAAGTGTACATTTCTATAACTTACAATGTCAGTAGTGGGGGATTAATAGCAGATCAAGAAGACTGTATCTGCATGAGAAATGGTTCAATTTTTGAAGGAGTTTTTTAAATGAAAATGGACAAAAGATTTAAAGGGTTACAGTAAGTGTTGAGGAGTGACTTGGCAAAAGGAGCACAGAGGTGAGAAAGAATTAAGTAGAGTTCAATAGAACCAGGTATAATTTCTGTACACATGACTCCATGAACAGGAGCAAAGGGGACACTTAAAGAAATCATAGGACTAAAGAGAGATCAGGAGGGTTTGTACTAGTCTAGAAATGCTGACCTGAAAACCAAGTAAAGTTTCAACTCCTTCTTTTGAGGAACATTAGCTGTGCCGTGCTTTTCAAAAAGGACTTGTCATAACTGATTGATTCCCATGTTAGCAACTCTTCTGAAATTACGTTGAAAGTAGACTAATGTGAGAGTTTCTCTTTAGAGATAATTCAAATTACTTGCATAGGAAGTGGCAGCAGGTCTGGGGATGTTGTAGCTCAGTGGCAGTGACCTTGCCTAGCTTGGGGCTGGCCTGCCATGGACTTTCACCCCAAACACTTGCAAGAAAAGAAAAGGGAGGGAAGGGAGAGAGAAAGTTGGAAGGGAGGAAGGCAAAGTTGGAGGGATGGATGGAGGTATAAAAGAAGGAAGCAGAAAAGGAGAAAAACCAGGAAGGGGGGAAGGAAGCAAGGAAGGTAGGAAATAGGGAGAGCACAAGGGCAGAAAAAGGACTGAGTCACTCAAACAAAAGGCAAGGGACACAAAGACCAATATAGGCCATAAAAGCTGTTTGAACAGTTTAGTCAGCTTTAGAATCTGAGTGACATCAAACTGAATGTTATTGTGACTGGATGGAATCTTCCTACTAACCCCGCCTTGGCCTGGCCTAAACCAAATCAAGGGGTGGGTGGCAGGGAGAGGAATTCTCTCTGGCTGGAGTGGGAGGGACCTAAACATGTGGCACTTGAGGATGCACTGGGTAGGGAAGGGGACAAGACTCCCCTGATGGGCAGTTGAGACAACAAGGCTCCTGGGAGCCCTTGATCAGGGCTCCCACCGCCATACGCACACCACCCACCATACGCTCAGCCCCTGAAGGGGCTCACAGTGGTCTGCTCCGTTGCCTGGTGCAGGTTGGAGTTCCGGACCAAACACCTGAGTGTCCACAGCCTGTGTTGGCCTGCCTGGGCAGGCTGTGGTTGTGGTGGCAAGAGCCAAAGCTGTCTTGGCGTGATGGAGGAGCCAAGGGCTGCCTCTCAGCCATACTGGTGGGTGGTTCTGGAAGAAGCACCCAGGGTTGTGGCAGCATTGTCCGAAGACATGAAGCCAGGCCATCTTCCTTATGGCTTTCCTTGGGAGTTGATGATGTGTACAGCTCTTGGATTTTTTGCTGTTCTCTCACTTGTCTGGAGAGCTTTTCAGTCGGTTAGTAGCAGGCTTTACGTGGGAAGAGAAAAAAGGCTGGCTCTAAATCTTGCTGGACTTATTGAGGCAAAATGTGGACTTCTTGATAAAGTGAGCCTTGTTGAAAAAGAACATAAAGGCTTAGACTCATCTTTAAAGGATTCCAGGTTTGAGAAGGGTTCAAGGGAAGCACAACAGCTGGAGGCAACCTACGAAAAGCTGCATAGGTCCGAATCCAGCCATGGCGTTGAAATGCTCTTTCTAGAAGAAGAGCTCAAAGCACAGAAGGCTAAACATGGTCAACAGGATGAAACGATGGCGCATCTATCAAGAGGGATACAGTCCCTCCAAGGTGAATCTGAATCCCTCAGATCACAAATAGCTGAAGCCAAAACAAACTGGAGACTCTTTCAAGTGAATGAGGAAGAACTGAAGCTGGCAATCAAAGAGGTTTTGAATGAAGGATCCCTACTTCCGCAAACGCAGAGACCAACAATACAAGGAGAAGCTGAAGCACAGAGGGAACAAGGAGGTGTCCAATATAAAGCAAAAATCATATTAGAGGACTCTAAAGTAGCTGGAGAACAAGTTCTAAGGGACACCGAAAATCACATGGAGTCTCTGAGTGAATGCTTGCTGAAGATGAAGGATAGATCTTCTCCAAGCCTGGGAGCCCAAAGGGATGGTGGTCACCTGGAACTGGGAAAGACGAGTGAACCCGAAATTGGTGCTCACTTGGAGGATGAGTCCAAAGGAGCTTTGAGGAACCTGGTTTATGGTGATAAGCTAAAGGCCTCCTTAGAAATCTTGGAAGGAGGAAGAAATCAAAAATGTACTTTCTCATCTGAAGTGGAGAAAACCACGGAAGACCTTACAGAACACCTTAAAAGTCTGCAGACTGAACAGGCATCCTTGCAGTCAGAAAATGCACAGCTACAAAGTGAGAATGAGACCCTACAGAAGAACTTGAAAGTCATGATGGAACGCTATCAAGAAAATACGATGAAACTGCACAGGAAATTAAGAGTGGAGGAAAACTACCGTGTGGAGCAAGAGGAGAAACTTTCCAAAGTCGAAGAAAAGATGAGCCATACAATAAAAGAGCTGGAGACCTACAGAAAGAGAGCCCAATATCTTGAAGAACAATTGCAGAGTACCATTCATTCCTGTCTGGGGAAGATTATTTCCTCTGAGAAAGAAGCACATGCCAGTGAGTTGGCAGCTCGGATTCCTGAAAGAAACCTCAGCTATTTCAGGAAACAAAATGCACGCAACAGACAAAAATTAACTGAGAAGGAGCTGAGATTTGAACTTGTAGGAAAAGATCCCTATGATGCACTGGATGTTTCCAACTCAGCAATGGGCCATCACCAATAGGTCACCCTTCATCTGAAAGGAGACCTCCTCATTTTGAAAAGAGTGGTCCACTCACACTCTCACCTTTCACTCCAGTGGGAGGAGGAAGAGGGTCAAGGGGCCCTGGAGAATCCTCTGGACCATGCGACTAGCAGTAAAGGAAGAGAATCCAGCTGTCATAAGTTCACTGATTTTCAGAGAGCACCTTCTCAGACTGGGCCCCTCTCTCCTCCAGGGGAACAGGCCAGCAGGCTGATGATCCCTCCGCCAGGCCAACCATATTCTTCTGATGCACGTCTTCCTCTACAAAGGCAAGATAGGTTTTACTCACATTGTGGTAGAGCATCGCGACCAGCAGAACACAGAATTCCTAATATGCCTCCTTTGGACTCTGATGTGCCTGATTCACCTCTCCATGCTGAAAACCAAGCAACTGGCTCTGGCTCTGTGTTGGCACCTTTCCCTCCAGTCAGAGGTGCCTTGTTTCCAGTTGACCCAAGGAGTCAGTTCCTGAGAAGAGGACCTTTTTTTTCCTCCACCTCTCCCAGGAAACTTGTCTGGGAACCTGGAGATTATTTTCCACCTGACCCGCCACCCACTCCATTTCCAATGTGATGTGTCTATGCAGGGAGGGGGTTTTCCTCACAATCTTCCCCCAACAGCTGGAATTCAGCCCTCTACACCCCCATTCTGAAAGTACAAGTGAGTTCCCTGAAGGGTTCCTTCCACCTGCAAATGAGCCTGTTACTCAACATCCAGAACCAAACAAGAAACCTCACGCTGTTGCTCTCTCTTCAAATGTAATTTGACTTATCTCTCATTTTTAGTTTTTAAGTAACTGCTTTTACTTCAGTGATTGACTATACTTTGGCTCCAATTGAAGCTCAATGAAACAATAATTCTTAAGATAGTATTTTGTGAATAAAGATGGTTTACGTAGGAATCTTCTGAGTAAATTATTCCTATTTTATTTTATTCCAGAGAACAGCATTTAATCTGATGAAGCCACTCTTACATAAACAAGAATGGGAGTTCTAGGTACTTGTAATCTAGCTGATGGAAATATCTTTTAAACTCCCAACAAAGAAGTGTATTTAGTATGACTGTAGCAAATGTAAAGTGACTTTAGGCTTAATGAAGAATTGTCACTGATTTACAGACTGGTTGGGCATTTCAGCTAGTTTTTCCATATCGGAATAACTAGAGCATGGGAGGACTAAAGGAGAGAACACAACTAAACATGTCACGGAAACAGGAGATCTCAACTACAAAGAAAAATGAAGACCTCTTGTTTATATTGGTTGCTTAAAACATTACATAGCTCTTGAGATACCATATTTCCTACATTAGATTCAAGTGAGTTATGAACTCCCATTTTCACCCCATATACAGATTGCACGATCACATTGTTTACACATCCACATTTTTACAAAATGCCATATTAGTACCTGTTGTATTCTGCTACCTTTTCTAGCCTCTACTATCCCCCCTCTCCTGCCCTCCCATCTTCTCTCTCTATCCCATCTGCTGTAATTTAACCCTTGGGAATTGGAAACCACACTTTAAACTCACTCTCCTCCCCTTGTTCCCTTCTGTCAAATTACTCATCATCTTCTTCTATTTCTCCTCCTCCTCCTCCTCCTTATACCTTTAATTCATTCATCGTACACTCATGCATTGGTTCATTCATTCCTTTCACATATGGTGTTGGGGATCCAATCAGGACCTTTGAAAGTGTGAAGCCAGCACTCTAGTGCTGAGCCAAAACCCCAGCACCTGTCTTTTTGATTTTATGACTGTTTATATGAAATTGAGAATCGCATTCTGCTATGGTTTACTGATATGTGGATTGACCTAGTCCTTGTTTTCTGGGAGACTTTTGGAAAATATACATGAATTATTAGGAGATTGAAATGAAGAAACAAAGAGGAAATTCCCCAGTTTCTTATTCTTAGAGTCCATACTCTGACTCTGCCTACCTACTGTAAAAACTTTTAAACCCTTACTCCCCATTTCTATATCATTGCCAACAAGTGAACATTCACTGCCCTACAACAAACCAGAGAACTCACATTGAACAATGTTTCCCCAGTAGAGACCAAGACACAATACTTATTAAAAAAAATACCCTAGTTATGAGTTAGCAGGTAAAGCTTTATTTGAGTGTTAAATGTGCTCTAATTATGTGTTTGTGTGTTTGTTGATGTGTGTGGTGTGTGGGTGTGTGTGCTTGTGTGTGAAACAAGCACTGAGGTGTAAAATAAATGCAGGATTGCAACGGCCTTCTTAAAAATAAGAAGCAACTTTATCACATTTGAAGCCCAGTGAAGAATCTGCCTGATACTTAACCTACAATTAATTGAAATGTGAAAAATTCAGGCCTCGAAAAACAAAGCCAACATACATACTGAATCTAATCAGTCTGTCTCACCTGTTTTCTAATCACTCCTTTCAATAAACCTAAATTGCCAGCATAAAACATCAGTTGTTCTAAACGAGTGGACGGATGTCCCCTGTCATGGGCTGTGTAAAATACATGGACGATCCGGCACTGATTGTTATCTAGAATGACTTCTGCCTGAACTACTATTGGAGAATTGTTGCTGATATACTGCGGTTCTTATACCAGTAAACTGGAATGAAGGTAATTTCAGGCTGCAAAGGAATAAATTGATTTTACTAACTGGTTTTTGGAAAACACTGCCATGAAAAATTATCAATATGTTCATAAAGGCATCTACATGTCTCTTCACAAGGGTTTTACTTAATGGGGGAGGTGGTGAGGTCTGGATATAACTGAACTGTCCATTAGTAGGTAGAACAATATCATGGGGATCAGAGTGCACATTCCGGTTTGACCTCAATCTAGGTAACATGGATTCATCTCTGTGTAATAGGCCTGCTTCTGAAAAACACAATGTCGAGCTCCAAAAGCAGAACGATACTTTCAGAATACCATGTTATGTTTGTAAATACATAGACAGATAGATATACAGAAATCAAAAATCTGAAAACGGTCTGGAAGTGTACATTTCTATAACTTACAATGTCAGTAGTGGGGGATTAATAGCAGATCAAGAAGACTGTATCTGCATGAGAAATGGTTCAATTTTTGAAGGAGTTTTTTAAATGAAAATGGACAAAAGATTTAAAGGGTTACAGTAAGTGTTGAGGAGTGACTTGGCAAAAGGAGCACAGAGGTGAGAAAGAATTAAGTAGAGTTCAATAGAACCAGGTATAATTTCTGTACACATGACTCCATGAACAGGAGCAAAGGGGACACTTAAAGAAATCATAGGACTAAAGAGAGATCAGGAGGGTTTGTACTAGTCTAGAAATGCTGACCTGAAAACCAACTAAAGTTTCAACTCCTTCTTTTGAGGAACATTAGCTGTGCCGTGCTTTTCAAAAAGGACTTGTCATAACTGATTGATGCCCATGTTAGCAACTCTTCTGAAATTACGTTGAAAGTAGACTAATGTGAGAGTTTCTCTTTAGAGATAATTCAAATTACTTGCATAGGAAGTGGCAGCAGGTCTGGGGATGTTGTAGCTCAGTGGCAGTGACCTTGCCTAGCTTGGGGCTGGCCTGCCATGGACTTTCACCCCAAACACTTGCAAGAAAAGAAAAGGGAGGGAAGGGAGAGAGAAAGTTGGAAGGGAGGAAGGCAAAGTTGGAGGGATGGATGGAGGTATAAAAGAAGGAAGCAGAAAAGGAGAAAAACCAGGAAGGGGGGAAGGAAGCAAGGAAGGTAGGAAATAGGGAGAGCACAAGGGCAGAAAAAGGACTGAGTCACTCAAACAAAAGGCAAGGGACACAAAGACCAATATAGGCCATAAAAGCTGTTTGAACAGTTTAGTCAGCTTTAGAATCTGAGTGACATCAAACTGAATGTTATTGTGACTGGATGGAATCTTCCTACTAACCCCGCCTTGGCCTGGCCTAAACCAAATCAAGGGGTGGGTGGCAGGGAGAGGAATTCTCT
This sequence comes from Callospermophilus lateralis, assembly GCF_048772815.1. Lineage (NCBI taxonomy): Eukaryota > Metazoa > Chordata > Mammalia > Rodentia > Sciuridae > Callospermophilus > Callospermophilus lateralis. The sequence goes on along the minus strand of NW_027518013.1, from coordinate 332,210 downwards.
CTGGCTGGAGTGGGAGGGACCTAAACATGTGGCACTTGAGGATGCACTGGGTAGGGAAGGGGACAAGACTCCCCTGATGGGCAGTTGAGACAACAAGGCTCCTGGGAGCCCTTGATCAGGGCTCCCACCGCCATACGCACACCACCCACCATACGCTCAGCCCCTGAAGGGGCTCACAGTGGTCTGCTCCGTTGCCTGGTGCAGGTTGGAGTTCCGGACCAAACACCTGAGTGTCCACAGCCTGTGTTGGCCTGCCTGGGCAGGCTGTGGTTGTGGTGGCAAGAGCCAAAGCTGTCTTGGCGTGATGGAGGAGCCAAGGGCTGCCTCTCAGCCATACTGGTGGGTGGTTCTGGAAGAAGCACCCAGGGTTGTGGCAGCATTGTCCGAAGACATGAAGCCAGGCCATCTTCCTTATGGCTTTCCTTGGGAGTTGATGATGTGTACAGCTCTTGGATTTTTTGCTGTTCTCTCACTTGTCTGGAGAGCTTTTCAGTCGGTTAGTAGCAGGCTTTACGTGGGAAGAGAAAAAAGGCTGGCTCTAAATCTTGCTGGACTTATTGAGGCAAAATGTGGACTTCTTGATAAAGTGAGCCTTGTTGAAAAAGAACATAAAGGCTTAGACTCATCTTTAAAGGATTCCAGGTTTGAGAAGGGTTCAAGGGAAGCACAACAGCTGGAGGCAACCTACGAAAAGCTGCATAGGTCCGAATCCAGCCATGGCGTTGAAATGCTCTTTCTAGAAGAAGAGCTCAAAGCACAGAAGGCTAAACATGGTCAACAGGATGAAACGATGGCGCATCTATCAAGAGGGATACAGTCCCTCCAAGGTGAATCTGAATCCCTCAGATCACAAATAGCTGAAGCCAAAACAAACTGGAGACTCTTTCAAGTGAATGAGGAAGAACTGAAGCTGGCAATCAAAGAGGTTTTGAATGAAGGATCCCTACTTCCGCAAACGCAGAGACCAACAATACAAGGAGAAGCTGAAGCACAGAGGGAACAAGGAGGTGTCCAATATAAAGCAAAAATCATATTAGAGGACTCTAAAGTAGCTGGAGAACAAGTTCTAAGGGACACCGAAAATCACATGGAGTCTCTGAGTGAATGCTTGCTGAAGATGAAGGATAGATCTTCTCCAAGCCTGGGAGCCCAAAGGGATGGTGGTCACCTGGAACTGGGAAAGACGAGTGAACCCGAAATTGGTGCTCACTTGGAGGATGAGTCCAAAGGAGCTTTGAGGAACCTGGTTTATGGTGATAAGCTAAAGGCCTCCTTAGAAATCTTGGAAGGAGGAAGAAATCAAAAATGTACTTTCTCATCTGAAGTGGAGAAAACCACGGAAGACCTTACAGAACACCTTAAAAGTCTGCAGACTGAACAGGCATCCTTGCAGTCAGAAAATGCACAGCTACAAAGTGAGAATGAGACCCTACAGAAGAACTTGAAAGTCATGATGGAACGCTATCAAGAAAATACGATGAAACTGCACAGGAAATTAAGAGTGGAGGAAAACTACCGTGTGGAGCAAGAGGAGAAACTTTCCAAAGTCGAAGAAAAGATGAGCCATACAATAAAAGAGCTGGAGACCTACAGAAAGAGAGCCCAATATCTTGAAGAACAATTGCAGAGTACCATTCATTCCTGTCTGGGGAAGATTATTTCCTCTGAGAAAGAAGCACATGCCAGTGAGTTGGCAGCTCGGATTCCTGAAAGAAACCTCAGCTATTTCAGGAAACAAAATGCACGCAACAGACAAAAATTAACTGAGAAGGAGCTGAGATTTGAACTTGTAGGAAAAGATCCCTATGATGCACTGGATGTTTCCAACTCAGCAATGGGCCATCACCAATAGGTCACCCTTCATCTGAAAGGAGACCTCCTCATTTTGAAAAGAGTGGTCCACTCACACTCTCACCTTTCACTCCAGTGGGAGGAGGAAGAGGGTCAAGGGGCCCTGGAGAATCCTCTGGACCATGCGACTAGCAGTAAAGGAAGAGAATCCAGCTGTCATAAGTTCACTGATTTTCAGAGAGCACCTTCTCAGACTGGGCCCCTCTCTCCTCCAGGGGAACAGGCCAGCAGGCTGATGATCCCTCCGCCAGGCCAACCATATTCTTCTGATGCACGTCTTCCTCTACAAAGGCAAGATAGGTTTTACTCACATTGTGGTAGAGCATCGCGACCAGCAGAACACAGAATTCCTAATATGCCTCCTTTGGACTCTGATGTGCCTGATTCACCTCTCCATGCTGAAAACCAAGCAACTGGCTCTGGCTCTGTGTTGGCACCTTTCCCTCCAGTCAGAGGTGCCTTGTTTCCAGTTGACCCAAGGAGTCAGTTCCTGAGAAGAGGACCTTTTTTTTCCTCCACCTCTCCCAGGAAACTTGTCTGGGAACCTGGAGATTATTTTCCACCTGACCCGCCACCCACTCCATTTCCAATGTGATGTGTCTATGCAGGTAGGGGGTTTTCCTCACAATCTTCCCCCAACAGCTGGAATTCAGCCCTCTACACCCCCATTCTGAAAGTACAAGTGAGTTCCCTGAAGGGTTCCTTCCACCTGCAAATGAGCCTGTTACTCAACATCCAGAACCAAACAAGAAACCTCACGCTGTTGCTCTCTCTTCAAATGTAATTTGACTTATCTCTCATTTTTAGTTTTTAAGTAACTGCTTTTACTTCAGTGATTGACTATACTTTGGCTCCAATTGAAGCTCAATGAAACAATAATTCTTAAGATAGTATTTTGTGAATAAAGATGGTTTACGTAGGAATCTTCTGAGTAAATTATTCCTATTTTATTTTATTCCAGAGAACAGCATTTAATCTGATGAAGCCACTCTTACATAAACAAGAATGGGAGTTCTAGGTACTTGTAATCTAGCTGATGGAAATATCTTTTAAACTCCCAACAAAGAAGTGTATTTAGTATGACTGTAGCAAATGTAAAGTGACTTTAGGCTTAATGAAGAATTGTCACTGATTTACAGACTGGTTGGGCATTTCAGCTAGTTTTTCCATATCGGAATAACTAGAGCATGGGAGGACTAAAGGAGAGAACACAACTAAACATGTCACGGAAACAGGAGATCTCAACTACAAAGAAAAATGAAGACCTCTTGTTTATATTGGTTGCTTAAAACATTACATAGCTCTTGAGATACCATATTTCCTACATTAGATTCAAGTGAGTTATGAACTCCCATTTTCACCCCATATACAGATTGCACGATCACATTGTTTACACATCCACATTTTTACAAAATGCCATATTAGTACCTGTTGTATTCTGCTACCTTTTCTAGCCTCTACTATCCCCCCTCTCCTGCCCTCCCATCTTCTCTCTCTATCCCATCTGCTGTAATTTAACCCTTGGGAATTGGAAACCACACTTTAAACTCACTCTCCTCCCCTTGTTCCCTTCTGTCAAATTACTCATCATCTTCTTCTGTTTCTCCTCCTCCTCCTCCTCCTTATACCTTTAATTCATTCATCGTACACTCATGCATTGGTTCATTCATTCCTTTCACATATGGTGTTGGGGATCCAATCAGGACCTTTGAAAGTGTGAAGCCAGCACTCTAGTGCTGAGCCAAAACCCCAGCACCTGTCTTTTTGATTTTATGACTGTTTATATGAAATTGAGAATCGCATTCTGCTATGGTTTACTGATATGTGGATTGACCTAGTCCTTGTTTTCTGGGAGACTTTTGGAAAATATACATGAATTATTAGGAGATTGAAATGAAGAAACAAAGAGGAAATTCCCCAGTTTCTTATTCTTAGAGTCCATACTCTGACTCTGCCTACCTACTGTAAAAACTTTTAAACCCTTACTCCCCATTTCTATATCATTGCCAACAAGTGAACATTCACTGCCCTACAACAAACCAGAGAACTCACATTGAACAATGTTTCCCCAGTAGAGACCAAGACACAATACTTATTAAAAAAAATACCCTAGTTATGAGTTAGCAGGTAAAGCTTTATTTGAGTGTTAAATGTGCTCTAATTATGTGTTTGTGTGTTTGTTGATGTGTGTGGTGTGTGGGTGTGTGTGCTTGTGTGTGAAACAAGCACTGAGGTGTAAAATAAATGCAGGATTGCAACGGCCTTCTTAAAAATAAGAAGCAACTTTATCACATTTGAAGCCCAGTGAAGAATCTGCCTGATACTTAACCTACAATTAATTGAAATGTGAAAAATTCAGGCCTCGAAAAACAAAGCCAACATACATACTGAATCTAATCAGTCTGTCTCACCTGTTTTCTAATCACTCCTTTCAATAAACCTAAATTGCCAGCATAAAACATCAGTTGTTCTAAACGAGTGGACGGATGTCCCCTGTCATGGGCTGTGTAAAATACATGGACGATCCGGCACTGATTGTTATCTAGAATGACTTCTGCCTGAACTACTATTGGAGAATTGTTGCTGATATACTGCGGTTCTTATACCAGTAAACTGGAATGAAGGTAATTTCAGGCTGCAAAGGAATAAATTGATTTTACTAACTGGTTTTTGGAAAACACTGCCATGAAAAATTATCAATATGTTCATAAAGGCATCTACATGTCTCTTCACAAGGGTTTTACTTAATGGGGGAGGTGGTGAGGTCTGGATATAACTGAACTGTCCATTAGTAGGTAGAACAATATCATGGGGATCAGAGTGCACATTCCGGTTTGACCTCAATCTAGGTAACATGGATTCATCTCTGTGTAATAGGCCTGCTTCTGAAAAACACAATGTCGAGCTCCAAAAGCAGAACGATACTTTCAGAATACCATGTTATGTTTGTAAATACATAGACAGATAGATATACAGAAATCAAAAATCTGAAAACGGTCTGGAAGTGTACATTTCTATAACTTACAATGTCAGTAGTGGGGGATTAATAGCAGATCAAGAAGACTGTATCTGCATGAGAAATGGTTCAATTTTTGAAGGAGTTTTTTAAATGAAAATGGACAAAAGATTTAAAGGGTTACAGTAAGTGTTGAGGAGTGACTTGGCAAAAGGAGCACAGAGGTGAGAAAGAATTAAGTAGAGTTCAATAGAACCAGGTATAATTTCTGTACACATGACTCCATGAACAGGAGCAAAGGGGACACTTAAAGAAATCATAGGACTAAAGAGAGATCAGGAGGGTTTGTACTAGTCTAGAAATGCTGACCTGAAAACCAACTAAAGTTTCAACTCCTTCTTTTGAGGAACATTAGCTGTGCCGTGCTTTTCAAAAAGGACTTGTCATAACTGATTGATGCCCATGTTAGCAACTCTTCTGAAATTACGTTGAAAGTAGACTAATGTGAGAGTTTCTCTTTAGAGATAATTCAAATTACTTGCATAGGAAGTGGCAGCAGGTCTGGGGATGTTGTAGCTCAGTGGCAGTGACCTTGCCTAGCTTGGGGCTGGCCTGCCATGGACTTTCACCCCAAACACTTGCAAGAAAAGAAAAGGGAGGGAAGGGAGAGAGAAAGTTGGAAGGGAGGAAGGCAAAGTTGGAGGGATGGATGGAGGTATAAAAGAAGGAAGCAGAAAAGGAGAAAAACCAGGAAGGGGGGAAGGAAGCAAGGAAGGTAGGAAATAGGGAGAGCACAAGGGCAGAAAAAGGACTGAGTCACTCAAACAAAAGGCAAGGGACACAAAGACCAATATAGGCCATAAAAGCTGTTTGAACAGTTTAGTCAGCTTTAGAATCTGAGTGACATCAAACTGAATGTTATTGTGACTGGATGGAATCTTCCTACTAACCCCGCCTTGGCCTGGCCTAAACCAAATCAAGGGGTGGGTGGCAGGGAGAGGAATTCTCTCTGGCTGGAGTGGGAGGGACCTAAACATGTGGCACTTGAGGATGCACTGGGTAGGGAAGGGGACAAGACTCCCCTGATGGGCAGTTGAGACAACAAGGCTCCTGGGAGCCCTTGATCACGGCTCCCACCGCCATACGCACACCACCCACCATACGCTCAGCCCCTGAAGGGGCTCACAGTGGTCTGCTCCGTTGCCTGGTGCAGGTTGGAGTTCCGGACCAAACACCTGAGTGTCCACAGCCTGTGTTGGCCTGCCTGGGCAGGCTGTGGTTGTGGTGGCAAGAGCCAAAGCTGTCTTGGCGTGATGGAGGAGCCAAGGGCTGCCTCTCAGCCATACTAGTGGGTGGTTCTGGAAGAAGCACCCAGGGTTGTGGCAGCATTGTCCGAAGACATGAAGCCAGGCCATCTTCCTTATGGCTTTCCTTGGGAGTTGATGATGTGTACAGCTCTTGGATTTTTTGCTGTTCTCTCACTTGTCTGGAGAGCTTTTCAGTCGGTTAGTAGCAGGCTTTACGTGGGAAGAGAAAAAAGGCTGGCTCTAAATCTTGCTGGACTTATTGAGGCAAAATGTGGACTTCTTGATAAAGTGAGCCTTGTTGAAAAAGAACATAAAGGCTTAGACTCATCTTTAAAGGATTCCAGGTTTGAGAAGGGTTCAAGGGAAGCACAACAGCTGGAGGCAACCTACGAAAAGCTGCATAGGTCCGAATCCAGCCATGGCGTTGAAATGCTCTTTCTAGAAGAAGAGCTCAAAGCACAGAAGGCTAAACATGGTCAACAGGATGAAACGATGGCGCATCTATCAAGAGGGATACAGTCCCTCCAAGGTGAATCTGAATCCCTCAGATCACAAATAGCTGAAGCCAAAACAAACTGGAGACTCTTTCAAGTGAATGAGGAAGAACTGAAGCTGGCAATCAAAGAGGTTTTGAATGAAGGATCCCTACTTCCGCAAACGCAGAGACCAACAATACAAGGAGAAGCTGAAGCACAGAGGGAACAAGGAGGTGTCCAATATAAAGCAAAAATCATATTAGAGGACTCTAAAGTAGCTGGAGAACAAGTTCTAAGGGACACCGAAAATCACATGGAGTCTCTGAGTGAATGCTTGCTGAAGATGAAGGATAGATCTTCTCCAAGCCTGGGAGCCCAAAGGGATGGTGGTCACCTGGAACTGGGAAAGACGAGTGAACCCGAAATTGGTGCTCACTTGGAGGATGAGTCCAAAGGAGCTTTGAGGAACCTGGTTTATGGTGATAAGCTAAAGGCCTCCTTAGAAATCTTGGAAGGAGGAAGAAATCAAAAATGTACTTTCTCATCTGAAGTGGAGAAAACCACGGAAGACCTTACAGAACACCTTAAAAGTCTGCAGACTGAACAGGCATCCTTGCAGTCAGAAAATGCACAGCTACAAAGTGAGAATGAGACCCTACAGAAGAACTTGAAAGTCATGATGGAACGCTATCAAGAAAATACGATGAAACTGCACAGGAAATTAAGAGTGGAGGAAAACTACCGTGTGGAGCAAGAGGAGAAACTTTCCAAAGTCGAAGAAAAGATGAGCCATACAATAAAAGAGCTGGAGACCTACAGAAAGAGAGCCCAATATCTTGAAGAACAATTGCAGAGTACCATTCATTCCTGTCTGGGGAAGATTATTTCCTCTGAGAAAGAAGCACATGCCAGTGAGTTGGCAGCTCGGATTCCTGAAAGAAACCTCAGCTATTTCAGGAAACAAAATGCACGCAACAGACAAAAATTAACTGAGAAGGAGCTGAGATTTGAACTTGTAGGAAAAGATCCCTATGATGCACTGGATGTTTCCAACTCAGCAATGGGCCATCACCAATAGGTCACCCTTCATCTGAAAGGAGACCTCCTCATTTTGAAAAGAGTGGTCCACTCACACTCTCACCTTTCACTCCAGTGGGAGGAGGAAGAGGGTCAAGGGGCCCTGGAGAATCCTCTGGACCATGCGACTAGCAGTAAAGGAAGAGAATCCAGCTGTCATAAGTTCACTGATTTTCAGAGAGCACCTTCTCAGACTGGGCCCCTCTCTCCTCCAGGGGAACAGGCCAGCAGGCTGATGATCCCTCCGCCAGGCCAACCATATTCTTCTGATGCACGTCTTCCTCTACAAAGGCAAGATAGGTTTTACTCAAATTGTGGTAGAGCATCGCGACCAGCAGAACACAGAATTCCTAATATGCCTCCTTTGGACTCTGATGTGCCTGATTCACCTCTCCATGCTGAAAACCAAGCAACTGGCTCTGGCTCTGTGTTGGCACCTTTCCCTCCAGTCAGAGGTGCCTTGTTTCCAGTTGACCCAAGGAGTCAGTTCCTGAGAAGAGGACCTTTTTTTTCCTCCACCTCTCCCAGGAAACTTGTCTGGGAACCTGGAGATTATTTTCCACCTGACCCGCCACCCACTCCATTTCCAATGTGATGTGTCTATGCAGGGAGGGGGTTTTCCTCACAATCTTCCCCCAACAGCTGGAATTCAGCCCTCTACACCCCCATTCTGAAAGTACAAGTGAGTTCCCTGAAGGGTTCTTCCACCTGCAAATGAGCCTGTTACTCAACATCCAGAACCAAACAAGAAACCTCACGCTGTTGCTCTCTCTTCAAATGTAATTTGACTTATCTCTCATTTTTAGTTTTTAAGTAACTGCTTTTACTTCAGTGATTGACTATACTTTGGCTCCAATTGAAGCTCAATGAAACAATAATTCTTAAGATAGTATTTTGTGAATAAAGATGGTTTACGTAGGAATCTTCTGAGTAAATTATTCCTATTTTATTTTATTCCAGAGAACAGCATTTAATCTGATGAAGCCACTCTTACATAAACAAGAATGGGAGTTCTAGGTACTTGTAATCTAGCTGATGGAAATATCTTTCAAACTCCCAACAAAGAAGTGTATTTAGTATGACTGTAGCAAATGTAAAGTGACTTTAGGCTTAATGAAGAATTGTCACTGATTTACAGACTGGTTGGGCATTTCAGCTAGTTTTTCCATATCGGAATAACTAGAGCATGGGAGGACTAAAGGAGAGAACACAACTAAACATGTCACGGAAACAGGAGATCTCAACTACAAAGAAAAATGAAGACCTCTTGTTTATATTGGTTGCTTAAAACATTACATAGCTCTTGAGATACCATATTTCCTACATTAGATTCAAGTGAGTTATGAACTCCCATTTTCACCCCATATACAGATTGCACGATCACATTGTTTACACATCCACATTTTTACAAAATGCCATATTAGTACCTGTTGTATTCTGCTACCTTTTCTAGCCTCTACTATCCCCCCTCTCCTGCCCTCCCATCTTCTCTCTCTATCCCATCTGCTGTAATTTAACCCTTGGGAATTGGAAACCACACTTTAAACTCACTCTCCTCCCCTTGTTCCCTTCTGTCAAATTACTCATCATCTTCTTCTATTTCTCCTCCTCCTCCTCCTCCTTATACCTTTAATTCATTCATCGTACACTCATGCATTGGTTCATTCATTCCTTTCACATATGGTGTTGGGGATCCAATCAGGACCTTTGAAAGTGTGAAGCCAGCACTCTAGTGCTGAGCCAAAACCCCAGCACCTGTCTTTTTGATTTTATGACTGTTTATATGAAATTGAGAATCGCATTCTGCTATGGTTTACTGATATGTGGATTGACCTAGTCCTTGTTTTCTGGGAGACTTTTGGAAAATATACATGAATTATTAGGAGATTGAAATGAAGAAACAAAGAGGAAATTCCCCAGTTTCTTATTCTTAGAGTCCATACTCTGACTCTGCCTACCTACTGTAAAAACTTTTAAACCCTTACTCCCCATTTCTATATCATTGCCAACAAGTGAACATTCACTGCCCTACAACAAACCAGAGAACTCACATTGAACAATGTTTCCCCAGTAGAGACCAAGACACAATACTTATTAAAAAAAATACCCTAGTTATGAGTTAGCAGGTAAAGCTTTATTTGAGTGTTAAATGTGCTCTAATTATGTGTTTGTGTGTTTGTTGATGTGTGTGGTGTGTGGGTGTGTGTGCTTGTGTGTGAAACAAGCACTGAGGTGTAAAATAAATGCAGGATTGCAACGGCCTTCTTAAAAATAAGAAGCAACTTTATCACATTTGAAGCCCAGTGAAGAATCTGCCTGATACTTAACCTACAATTAATTGAAATGTGAAAAATTCAGGCCTCGAAAAACAAAGCCAACATACATACTGAATCTAATCAGTCTGTCTCACCTGTTTTCTAATCACTCCTTTCAATAAACCTAAATTGCCAGCATAAAACATCAGTTGTTCTAAACGAGTGGACGGATGTCCCCTGTCATGGGCTGTGTAAAATACATGGACGATCCGGCACTGATTGTTATCTAGAATGACTTCTGCCTGAACTACTATTGGAGAATTGTTGCTGATATACTGCGGTTCTTATACCAGTAAACTGGAATGAAGGTTATTTCAGGCTGCAAAGGAATAAATTGATTTTACTAACTGGTTTTTGGAAAACACTGCCATGAAAAATTATCAATATGTTCATAAAGGCATCTACATGTCTCTTCACAAGGGTTTTACTTAATGGGGGAGGTGGTGAGGTCTGGATATAACTGAACTGTCCATTAGTAGGTAGAACAATATCATGGGGATCAGAGTGCACATTCCGGTTTGACCTCAATCTAGGTAACATGGATTCATCTCTGTGTAATAGGCCTGCTTCTGAAAAACACAATGTCGAGCTCCAAAAGCAGAACGATACTTTCAGAATACCATGTTATGTTTGTAAATACATAGACAGAGAGATATACAGAAATCAAA